>NW_027466091.1:362500-777500 GCF_046127955.1 Nelusetta ayraudi
CCGGAAGTAATGGTGTTTGTGTCTGCGTGTGTTTGACGCGCTAGCAAGCTAACTTCATCTAATATTTTGAAAAGAATCTTCATCGGAAAGAGAATGGACGAGTAGTTCACAGTAAAACAGACGATTCGGGTAAGCGACAGAGAAACATAAATAAAAAAAAAAGATTTATTCATTTACATTTTTGCAAAAGCGCCCAATATTAGCTGTTAGCCACGCTTTAGCCACAACCATCGGTGGAAAACAACTTTTGAGTGTATAATTTTCAGACAAAAACTTAAACATGTATCCATTCATATACATTGCATCTATATGTTTATCTTGTTTTGTGTTTATTTTACTGCAATAGGTGGCGATGTCGATGTCTCACTTATTTGGGCGGCGAGATGAGGAGGAGGAAGGTGTTGAAGTTGAGAGCTTCGAGGTGACAGACTGGGACCTCGCCAATGAGTTCAACCCAGACCGTCGCCGATTCAGGCAGACCAAGGAGCAAGCGACCTACGGCATCTGGGCTGAAAGGGACTCGGATGAGGATGAGAGGCCCAGCTTTGGGGGCAAGAAGTAAGACATGAAGATCAGTATGCTGCATTGTACTAAAATATTCTTTTGTTCTAAAACGTACAAAATATCCTCATCTTTTTTTTTTTAACTGTAAATTTCTTTCAGAAACCCAAATGTATGATTTTAATGTTCACAAGTGACTCCATGTCGATTTTCTCACATTTTAAAAATGTATTTATCTGTGTATCTATTTTTAGATCTAAAGACTACACAGCTCCAGTTAACTTTGTAAGTGCTGGTTTGCGTAAGACTGCAGCAGAGGAGAAGCAGCAACAGAAACAAGAAGCAGGCTCTGATGATGATGACGGTGATGATGGTGATGGTGATGATGATGTTGTTCCATCAGCGCCTCCCCCTCCTCGTGGTGGTGCGCCAAAAAAACTTCAGATGGTAAAGAATACATATATGCTCACTAACCATCAGTAGATATTCTGCAACAGGGCTTTGTCAAAATAGCCTGTATTTTCCTATTCTCCAGGGCAGTTTCAGGGGGAACCAATCCCAGAGGTTTGCCGGTGGCATTCAGACTGGCAAGGGAATTGGTAACTGGGAGAAGCACACAAAAGGCATTGGACAGAAACTTCTGCAGAAAATGGGCTACCAACCAGGCAAAGGCCTGGGAAAGAATGCACAAGGTGGGTCGACCAGAATACATATGCTGAACTTTTGAATATGTTTATGGGTACTTTTTGTCTTGCAATGTTTGTACTTAATGCCCCACTTTTTCGCTGCAGGTATCGTGAACCCCATTGAGGCAAAGGTTCGAAAAGGAAAGGGAGCAGTTGGAGCTTATGGTAATGAGCGAACTCAGCAGAGCCTTCAGGATTTTCCTGTTATTGATTCAGAGGAAGAGGAGGAAAAGGTACACGACATCGACAGGGAAGCACCATGTATATATTTCTGCATTGAAGGCAGCTCATTCTGACCCAATTCTTAATTTTTCTCCGTATAGGAATTTCAGAAGGAGCTAGGCCAGTGGCGAAAAGATCCCGCTGGTGCTGCTGGCAAGAAGAAACCAAAGTACTCCTACAGAACTGTGGATGAGTTAAAAGCAAAAGGAACATTGGCAGGACGCAGCACTGTAGCATCCGCTGGAGAGTTGTCACAGGTCAAGGTATGTTTGCAATGATTCGTACAAAAGTCCTTTGAAGTCCTTTTTTGATGCTGTCATACGGTATAAATCTATGTTTTAAAGTTTATTGTTTAAACTGAATTATGTCCCCATGGTCTGCAGCAGGTTGTTGTTTCATCTGTTAATACATTTTCCTGTCTCCAGGTAATAGACATGACTGGAAGAGAGCAAAAAGTGTATTACAGTTACAGTCAGATGTCAAACAAGCACAGTGTTCCTGATGAAGGTCCACCTAGCATGTCTGCCCAGGAACAGAAGGGCTCTGGCTTTGCTCTCCCTGAACTTGAACATAATCTGCAGCTGCTAATAGACCTTACAGAGCAGGATATATTACAGGTATGAGACCTAGAAATGTACAGTGAACTGTGGAATTATGTGCTTTTTTGTGTCCTGTGCATCTCTTTTACATAACTTTGTAATTAATTTACCTAATTTTGTCTTGCATTTGTTTTTGATAGTCTGCCAGACGTCTGCAGCATGAAAAAGACATCGTTGTAACACTAAGCCATGAGTCGCGAGCACTACAGAGTAGACTGGATACAGAACAAGATGCAATCCAGAAAATGGAGGCTGTCCTGGCATTGGTGGATCGGTTTCCTACTGAGGAAATGGCACCAGGAGAAGGTCCAACTCTGAAGGTGCCTACTCGGTGAACACACAAGAGCAAAGGCTGTATTTGAATCATGGCTAGCAGTGCAGAGTTGAGCACCAATGTGCTAGTCTGCAACCAGTAGAATGAACTTCATCTGGATTACTTTTTTTTTTTAAGTTGCATTATCTATTAAGGCAATTATTTTACTCTTTTAAAAAATTAGAAAATATTACATAAATCAAAAGCAATTTGCAAATGCCTCATCCACCAGCTGTTAAACAAAGAGCTGCTTGACATATTGGTCACTTTGAGGTCTTTGTTATGTCTCTTAACGATTTTACTTTAAATATTGTGGGTTGTCTTTTTGTTCACTGTTACTACAGCCTAATTGTTATTCATCTTTATTTGTACAGGAGTGTGCTCATATCTTTGAGACCCTACAGACAGACTATTATGAAGAATATAAGATGATGGGGTTGTCTGATCTAGCTGCAGCTGTTGTTCATCCATTACTGAAAGAGCAACTTTGTTCCTGGGACCCTCTGAAGGTTTGCCTCTTATCTGTTTCTCTGCTAAATACTGTCAGCCAGTTCTCTAATTAACCATGCTGCTCCTGTGGTGCTTTAGGACAGCTCGTATTGTCTTGAAGACATTGGTCAATGGAGAGCTATTCTTGAATCAAGAAACCTCCACTCCAGTGGCCCCGATTCCACCATGGATCCTTACCACAGGTCAGTTAAAGCAAAGTGTTATTTTAAACTCAACTTGTGCCTCTGCATGAATGGAGTCTTCTGGCAAAGCATCAAAGCCAATTTTTGACGGTATGTGTCCTCTGTTTTTTTTAATTTTTTTTTTATAAAGACTGCTGTGGGAAGTCTGGATCCCAGTGATGCAGTCGTGTGTCACCAGTTGGCAGCCTCGTATGGTGGAACAAATGGTGGACTGCTTGGAAATCTGGGCACCGCTGCTCCCCTCTTGGATCCTCGATCACTTGTTGGAGCAGCTAATTTTACCCCGGCTACAAAAAGAGGCACGACACACTCGCTCCAAACCTTAAATTTTAGTGTTGAGAAACCTTGATTGTTTCAATTCCAACATTTCAATCTATCTATTTGAATCAATCTGTGTTTATACTTACCATTTCCTATTTGTCAGGTGGACAACTGGAACCCACTAACTGACACAGTTCCCATCCACTCCTGGATCCACCCCTGGCTGCCTCTGTTTCAGTCGCGCCTCGAACCGCTTTACCCACCTATCAGAAGCAAACTCTCCCATGCCTTGCAGAGATGGCATCCTAGCGACGCCTCGGCCCGCTGCATCCTGCTCCCGTGGAAAGATGTTTTCACACCAGGTGCCTGGGAGGCTTTCATGGTGAAAAACATCATCCCGAAACTAGGTTTGTTTGTTTTTCTCTCAGTAACATTTTTTTCCCCCCAAAGAAGTAGAACAATGGATTTTCTACAGTCTTTACCCTCTCTTTCCTCTTGTTTTTTTTCTTAATATGTGTGTATGTTTCCCCCCCCCCCCCCTGCAACTCCCAGGTCAGTGTCTGGAAGAACTGGTCATCAACCCTCACCAGCAGCAGATGGAACCATTTAATTGGGTGATGGATTGGGAGGGTATGTTGTCCCCCTCCAGTCTCGCGTCCCTCCTGGACAAACACTTCTTTAAGAAGTGGTTTCAGGTCAGTGTCTATGTTCAGAACATAATGTGTTCACAACGGATGACAAAATAAAATAGTATACTCTCAAATGATGATGATGTTTTCTGTTTTTAAATGAGATTTTGTTTGTTTTGTTGATTGAAGGTCCTGTATTCATGGTTAAACAGCAGCTTTAACTATGAGGAAGTCATTAAATGGTACCTGGGATGGAAAAGTACGTTTAGTGATGCTTTGCTGTCTCAACCACTGATTAAAGAAAAATTTAGTGAGGTCTTGAACTCGCTGGGCAATGCTGTGTCTTCAGGTATGGATTCTATTCACACTCTCAGGTTAAACACGGAGCTCTATTCCTGTGTATTGTCATATGATGTTTGACATGTATTGTCCACATCCACAGGTGGATATGTACAACCTGGTGCCAGGGAAAACATTGCATACCTAACACAGACAGAGAGGCGAAAGGACTTCCAGTATGAAGCAATGCAGGAGCGAAGAGATGCTGAGAGTGTGTCTCACCGGGGCGGCAGCACCAGTGTTGAGAATAACTTTGAAAATCTCATCCATACCAAAGCAGATGAGAACAATATTGTCTTCATGCCTCTGGTGGGGCGGCGCCATGAGAATAAACAGTTGTACACATTTGGCCGTATTGTCATCTACATGGATCGAGGGGTTGTGTTTGTGAAAGGAGAGAAGACCTGGGTCCCCACATCTTTACAGAGTCTGATCGATATGGCCAAGTGAGGGGGTTGTTTTCCCTTGTTTAGCTTAAAAGTAAATAAGTAAAAAGTACATTTTCTGATGTTTTTGTACCTTCATTGTCCAAGGTGAATTTTAAAATTGTCACTAGATATGTGAATAAATTTTTTTTCTGTATATTTATTGTGTTCTTTGTTTCTTCTTTACACAAATTAAATTAAACGGCACATGTAATATGACTGTTGTATTGGTACATCGTAGGCAGGTTGACAATTGTAGTATAAGTATATGTACAAGTACAGTATTTACTGACAAGAATTAGTTTTCAACAACATGTTGCCTCATGAATTGGCAAAACAAAAAGGTTTATAAGGTTGTTTACAGGTTTGTCTTTGAAAGAAGTAAATACAAATGAACTAGATATGGTTTCAAAGCTATTTTATCTAAACGTTAGTACATTTTGAGCTTCAATAATCTAGATAAATTATTTATTCCTCAAACTCAATCGTGAAGGTTGCATCGTTATATTACTAGCCTTTCCTTTTTGTACTGTAGGTGGCGAAGTCGTTTAACTTCCGCCTGAAAGCACACTTCAAGTATTTTGGATCTGAAAGGCTTCCGTCCGAGCGGAGCCGTGCGCTTTGCTTAACGTTGAGGATCTCATCTATTTGTCTTTAAGTCTCATCCTTGTAAAACTAAAGGTGCGTATATATACACACTAACGCTTCGTTCAGTACTATTCCGATGGGTTTGTAAGCTTCACCTGAACATCGGTTTTAACGAGTCGAGAAACTAATGACGGTTAGCCAAAGAGCTTGTCTGCCAAAGTGCTGTGTTGCTAATGCTAGCTAGCTCTGCAGCTAGCAAACGTCATGCGTTGTCTCGAGGCTCTAACTTTAAAGGCGTGTTTCGTTTCATATTCTCTATTTTATCTCAATGTTTAGTTCACCATGTCGGATGCCTTGAAGAAGCGAAAGACAAAGGTACTCCGAAGTGAAGGAGGAACCCCGGAGACAAAGCGGGGTCGCGGAGAAGGGGATCAGCCGGTAAGGGTAAAGCACGGAGTTCCGTGCGCCCCGTCGCTTTATTTCAACCTGGAGACGAACTTGCGATAAATCCACCGCTGTTGCACTGGGAATTTTGCCGGTTATCATGCAATGGTCCTGTAAAATCTCGTTGACCGCAGCTAAGGCCTGGATCAGATTTCATGATGAGCGTAATTTTTTTTTAGTATTTTTCAGTATGGCGCTGAGATCACTGACTTAACTACAATCATTGTTAACGAGCTTTTCATCACAGCACTGCTACAAACTGTTTAGAGGCCAGGGGACTTTCTAACCATCATGTTCATACAGATCGTCCTTTCTGTCAAGATTAAGACAGATGTCCGTCTCAAGTAGAAGCTAAGACTTCCAAAGTTCAAGATTCGGGTTCAGGATTGAGCTGATTTTGGATTGTTTTTTTGTTTGTTTGTTTTTTTCTGTCCAGGATGTGCGTGTGTATAGTGAGGAGGTCGAGCTTGACGGCAAGGATGCTGAGCAGGACTACCAGCAGTTCAAAGAGTCCTGTGACAGTTTGGCCACGCTAATGAGTGAAATCCAAGAGCTGAAAGCCAACGGCGCCAAGGAGGGGGTAAGAGCATACTTCTAACCTAAGTCTGTAATGGCCTTGAAGTCAGTCATGTTTTCTCTGCACAAAACAGCTAAAGTAGTAATTTCCTTAAAATATGAACTTCATTGAAATCCTATGCATGTTAATCCTGTGCCCTAACCAAACATAATGAACGAGTTGCTTGATTTTCAGTGTGTGGAGATGGAGCAGAAACGCATGCAAAGCTGCATCCTCTTCATGAACCTGAAAAAACTCAACCGACTTGCTCATATGCGACTCAAGAGAGGAAGAGATCAAACACATGAGGTAAAAACTATTTTTTAAAAGATAATTCTTTATAAAGAACCAAAACTGTACGGCCATCATGAGTTCACTCTGTTCTGAACATCAGAGATTTTGTTTCATTCTTAGAGCCCCTGCATGCAATAGCTTTGACTGTTCAGTGATGGTTTAGTTCCAGGGGTTATTCCATTTTTGTTTGTTTGTTTTTGCAATAACACACCTGTGGCTGTTTTTCTGCAGGCGAAGCAGAGAGTGGATGTGCTGCACCTTCAGCTACAGAACCTGCTGTATGAAGTTCTGCATCTTCAGAAAGAGATCAGCAAATGCCTGGAGTTTAAGTAAGTAAAAAAATGCCTAATTTACTTTGAATGTTTAACCAATACAGATATTCATTAATTAATGTGCTGACAATTGAGGTAAAGTGATGGGCTGTTCACCAAAGTTAGGTAAATTGTTTTTTTGTTCAAACAAACATTTTTGAGGGAGTTGGAAAAATGTCCAGATGTATGTAAACATTTTAAGAATTGCTGTGAAAATGAGACAAAGAAAATGTCTCACAGAAAGAGAAGACATGCTTTCTTGCCTTTATCCCTGCAGAAATAATTAATAAAAACTGCTGCCATCACTTTACGTGATTTGGATTGCTTGATCTCTCCTTTTGCTTGGTTCTTCTACTTTATTCTCTTTTACCACATTTAATTATTTTTGTCTATTAGACTTTAAAAAGGCAGTTTTAAAAAAATTGATGTGAAATTTCTTAATCAAAGCATTTTTCAATTCCAGGTCTAAACATGAGGAAATAGACCTGGTGCCTGAGGACGAGTTTTACCAGGAGGCGCCACAAGATATTTCCAAGCCTCAGCTCACCAAAAACGATACCCATCAACTCACACTGGCGCGACTGGACTGGGAGCTCGAGCAGAGAAAGAGGTGTGAAAACTTGTGCCAGTCGCTGCATTAGTAATTGAGATCCATGAGGGGTGGAATTTTTAAGAGCAGGAAACGCCGATTAAAAGCCAGTCTTCACTTGCAGGTTGGCAGAAAAGTACAAGGAGCTGCAGGCCACAAAGGAAAAGATCCAGAAGAGCATCGAGGTCAAAAAGGAGCATCTGACCAGTTTGCAACCTGGACTCAATGCCATCATGCAGGTACTACAATTCTGGGTGCCATTAAACTGTCCCCCCCCCCCCCCACACACACGCACACATTCTTAGGAACACTAAACATTCAATTGGTAAAATGTCAAGTTGCTATTATTTGCTTGAACGTTTGATTTTGCTAGTTGTCTTTGCAGTAATTAGTCTTCCGCTAACCTTCATCCAAGTGACAGGGTGTACTTTCTCCTCTTGCACAGGCGTCACTTCCCGTGCAGCAGTACCTGGCCATGCCTTTCGAACAGATCCAGAAACAGACCGAGGTCGCTCGCCACCTGCCTCCTCCGCTTTATGTCCTGTTTGTTCAAGCCAACGCCTATGGCCAGGCTTGTGGTAAGCCATCACAGCAACAACAACACATTTCAGTATTGGAATACTGAAGGTGCATTTGATTAAATTCTCTCTTTATTTTGTTTTAGACAAGAATCTGGATGTCTCCATCAGCGGTGATGTGGATGAGGCCAAGGCTCTGTCCAAGCCTCCAGATGATTCCCAGGGTACAAACACTACAACATGTGATTTCTGTCCTGCTCACACAAAAACACCATCACTGCTCCCTGTGCAGAGATCTGTCTCCAAGGTAGTAACAGGATTTTTTTATGTTCTGCTCCAGATGACGACAGCGATTCAGATGCAGAGGAGGAGCAAGAGAAAACGGTGAGTGTTAAAGCTGACAATTGTAATTGTACACAATGTACTCTTTCCACTACATTCTTTTCAGTCATCAAACAGGCAGCTGCTCCTTAATTATCTGCTACTCATAAGGTTTCTCGGAACATAAATTCTTCTGCGCGTTCGTTTAAGAAGACTTATTTATTCAGGTTTAGTTTTAACCTGCTTTTCACTTTCTGTGCGACAGAAGAGGAGGAGGCCCACGACCGGTGGCCAGCTCGATGACAAAAGACGCGAGATGCTGAAAAGGCACCCTCTCTCACTCGCCATAGACCTCAAGTGTAAAGGTAAGTCACTCTTTAACCTGCAAGAAATAAATTTCACCAGCTAAAATAAAGGTTGATGTGTTTTGTTGCCACCGAAATGTCCCTTCAACTCCTCAACACAATGTTGAACCCCAGGTTGAACTGCAGAAATCATTAAGACTCCTCATATATTATTTATTAGTAGTAGTGGTATTGGTAGCGCTTTGTGTGGATGAAACTCAGGACTACTCAACTGTGATGTCGTGACACTACGTGACCCTCGTGTTCCCTCTGCTGGTGATGAAAGGAACAGTAACAGATAATAAAGAGTTCTGCATTGCAGACCTAACAGGGGCAGGGGAGGGGGGAGCGGGGGAGGAGGGGGAGAGTTGAGAGAGCCGATGCCGACAACGGCGTCGTCACGCACGCAGATCCTGCCATATGCTGCAAGCAAATTTTTTTTTATGTAATCACCGGGCCTCGTCTCTAACGTCTGCAATTTATTTGTCGTGCACACACACACACACACACACACACACACACACACACACACACACACACACTTTACCACTTGTCCTCAGTGCTGCAGCCTCACTGTGCTGCAGCCTCACTCTCCTGCAGCAAAGCCAGGGAGTTGGCAGCGTCGCTTTCAGTCAGGGACAAAAGGAAGCTCATCTTGTGGCCTTGGAGAAAACAGCTTGAAGGTTGACCATTAGCGCGGTTCACCCCCCCTGGGTGCTGCCAGCTATCGGGTTGGCCACACCCTCATGTGCTGCGGCATGCGGTAACCCCCCCCTCCCCCCTCCCCCTGATCCTCAACCCCCCGAGGGAGTCTCGCTGCGCGGGTTAATGGAAAGAGCTGAGCAGAGGCAGAGTGCTGAATGAAGGAGAGAGTCACAGGTGAGCCTCATCTGTCATCTCTCCACAGACGACAGCATCCTGCACCTCTTCTTCTATTACCTGATGAATCTGAACATCATGACGGTGAAGACCAAGGTCTCCACCTCCACCGACGTCAGCACGGCCATCAGCGCAGGGTGGGTCTCCCGAGAGTCCGTCCGTGTGGCCGTGTGGCCGTTATCCAACGTATGTGAAGGTCTTCATTCTGTTTTTGCGTATTGCAGAGACCTGCTGAAATCAGACACTCTGCTCAGCTGCCTGTACAGCGGCGACAACGGCCAAGAAACGCCCAACCCTGCCAATCGCTACCAGTTTGATAAAGTCGGGTAAGCGCGATGAAATTCATTCTTTATTACTGACCGTCACCTCCCAGTGCAATAAACATTAATAAAGAATCAACATTAACCATATGAAATATCGAGGAATGTACAGTACAAAGTTAGAGCTAAGCAGGTGGTTTCCACACGATGATACATAAATAAATATCCAGTATTATAACCCCTTATTACCCCTAGCTGGTAATGGAAACGGCTAAATTTTGAAAAGAGAAAATATAACAACCATTCTGGACAGCAAACAAACTTAAACAAACGCAAACATAATTCTCGTGGGATTGCAATTGTACCTTGTCGAAATTTTTAGAAATATCACTTTTAAGTTGCGAAAAACGCAGCTACTGACTCAAACCTTGTGTTTCCTTTCAGCATTGTCTCCTTTGCTGATTATGTGGAGGAACTGGGCCATCCCTACATATGGGTTCAGACTCTTGGAGGACTTCATTTTCCCAACGACTCCTCAGAGGTGGGATTGTTATCTCCGGACAGGGAGGCACGAGTCTGTGTGCATTACACGCAGCATTATTGATATGTTCGTTTGTCTTCTCCCCCCCCCCACTCCTCAGCCTGCACGTGGGGGAAGCTCCCTGAGTGCCAGTCAAATGGAGAGCACCATGAAGCTCCTGAGGGGACGACTCCTGTCCCGCCAGGCTTTGACCAAACAGTTTGCCTCTTTAGGTTCGTCAGATGCGATCGCCTGCAACAAATCCAGCGCTTTTTTCAAATGGAAAATATTTTTCGAGTGATATTTGTCTTTGCTCCCGCCGCAGAGCACAGCATCATTCCAGTCACCAGCGAGTGCCAGCACTTGTTCCCGGCCAAGATCATGTCCCGCTTAGCCCGTTGGACCCCCATCACTCACGAGGACTATAAGGCATGACTTCCTACGCACTGCTTGCTACTCCCGTAGCTCATTCAGTGCCTCTAATTGTGATATTTTCCAAACCAATTTGTAGGACCTGCCATACACACGGTACGTGTCCGATGCCGGACTGGCAAAGGAAACCGACATGTATTTCATGGGCGTGGTGGAGAGAGGCACAGGTAAATATGGATCAGGATCTTTGAATTGGCGTACATTTCATCAAATCATATATAAAATAAATAAAATAAATCCTTTTTCTACAGCACGTCTCAATGCTGCCGTGGTGCTGAGTCCCCGCTACCCAGAAGTCTCCCCTCTGTTCTCCCTCTCCCTCAGCTGGAAAGGAGAGCGCACGGGACAGACGGATGACAACCTTCGAGTATGAACCCTTTTTTTTCTCATCCACTTTAGGGAGGCAAATTAGCGATTAATTCGTTAATGACATTTCAACTTTGTTTTTTTTTAGTTGTTTAAAAGTCACTTGTTCTAGGTTATTACCATCACAGTATCTACAGGTTAATTGCTCTTTCCTGCCACTACACTTATATTAACTACCCATGTAAAAAATGTTAAATTAATTGCGACTAATTTAATTGATTTGATTAGGTTCTTAATCAACAGTAATCGATAATCGATTAATTGTTAACTTCCCTAGTCCACATTTTTTGTTGTTGTTGTGGCTTTTTTCAACTCCAAATGAACCCATGTCATTCTGTCTTTGTTCACTAGGCCGTTGAGAGCGAGGTGAATGTGTTCAAAAATGAGCTTCAGGGACCCCGTCCGGGATACCAGCTGCTGACCAATCAGATCTCACGCCTGTGCGTCTGCCTGGACGTCTACCTGGAGACGGAGGGGCAGGACGACGGAGTCGAGGGGCCGCGAGAGTTTCCCCGAGAAAAGATGTGTTTGCGCACCGTCAGGTAACAAATATTAAAGTGGTTTTGTTACTGCAGCTTTCACAGATCTTTTTTTTTTTTTTTATTATTATTATTTACTTTTATTTTTTTAAACCTACAATTCTGATTTCTGTCAATTTTTTTTTTTTTTCCTAGGGGTCCAAATCGTCTGAAACCATTCAAGTACAACCATCCTCAGGGCTTTTTCAGTCACCGCTAAATCTGACCATGTGATACTCCCTGCTCTACTTCTTAGATATGCTTAAGCCGGTCCTTAGTGACTGTTTGCCACACCTGTTTTTAAGGGTCTTTGTAGCAATTTGAAAATAAAACATTTTCTGCCATCAGTGTGATTTGTCTCTATTTCAGTGTCTCTTGCATCCACACTCTGCCGTCCTATTTCGCTACCGCCACCCCCCACCACCACCACCTTCCCGTGCTGTTCTATTTATAGGTGTCGTCTGCACTTCTCGATTCTTATGCCATAGTGGTTTCTGTGCTACTTGGTGCTGAGTCATTTCCCCAGAGAATTCTGCACAGTGAATATGATATTTCACTGCATTGTAAGTCTTGCAACTTCCATACATCATCACGTATGCTGTAATTGGAGAAACACTGGTTGGTTATTGATGAAGCGCTCCCTTTTCTGTGAAAGGTCACTCTCATTTTACCATGAGTTTACAGAAACCTGCTGAAATTAGTGGAGGATAAAACATGCTTATTTGGTTCATTTCAGAGCAAAAAGGGCCAGGAAGTAACCTTACCCTCACACTGATACCTTATAGATATGGCAAGTTCAGTATACAGTGAGAGGAAGAAGACATGACCAGTAGATGCAATTAGTCTTTAAATGAATTTGATAGAAATTTGTAAACCTCTGTTTTAAGGGTAAAATCTTGGGTTCTGTAGTTTCATAACTGCTTTTAAAACCAATGCATTTAGGTTGCAATACTTTGGAAAAAAAAAAAAAAAAAAACCTCAGGAGTCTAAGAGATGTTCATTTATATCAAGTGTTACCGCTACCCTTTGTAAATTAGTTGATATCATTGATGATCATGTTAATGCGAAACCACATCTTCTAATTATGACAGAGAGTTTTACAAAAAATAAAACCAATTTTTTTTTATGTTTTTGCAGCAAGGCTGAATTGTGAGGGTAGAATGAACTGGAGGCGATGTGTAAATCCTCCTGATTTATACATGAAGGTGGTCTCCGCGATGTGATGTGGGCTGTGATGCTCTGGCTGCTGTGCTGTGGATGTGCTACAGCTCCCTCTCTGCTCAGCCGCATTGCAGTGCAGTTACCTTCAGCCTCTCCGCGTTTGGCCTCGCACCTTGAAACAATTCCATTTGCTCCCTGACTTAGAATCTTTTGTCCCATCCACACTTACAGAGTAGCAGAAGCATTTCAATGGATTTTTCAAACTTTATTTTTCCTTTTCATATTGCATATTCTCAGCAGTTGATACATAGCACAGTCTTGCCATCGTAATGTAGACAAGCGAGACGCCGCAGCTCACCTGACAAGAGAAGCTGCAATGAATTGCACGAGAAGCGACATTCACGTCTAATTGTAATTATGTGTCAGTCAGTATAACAGAGCTTTGTATCTGCGTCACATAGTTTTTTTTTTATATGTTTAAACATGTCACAATCTTTAGCTATACATTTTGACATCTCTACCCTTGAAGGCGCCTGCAGTGTCCCTCAGCAGGAATCACGTTAAATGCACTTGTTATTGATTAAGGGCACATGTCACACTCACAGAATTAGGAGTTTAAAGCATTCTGCATTCACTACAGCCGTACATCAGAAGCATTGGGGGTGAGTAATGGTCGTATCTGGGGAGCTGGGGGTTGTTTGCTACAGACTTTACTATTGCTGACCATCACGTGCTTCGTTTTTCCTGACGTCGGAGATCTGCTCTCCTTTTTTCGTTGCATCATTCATGAGCAGTTCTTTGGCACCTCCACCGCCTCCGCCTCCTGTCACAGACGATCGCTCTTACTTCTTGGCCTTCTCCTCTTTAGTCTCCTTTGACTCTGTGCCAGAGGATTTCTCCACCTTCTCTGCTTTCCCTCCTTCCGTCACCTCCTTACCCCCTTCTTTGCTGCTCTCCTTTTTCTCCTCAGGCTTCTTCTCATCCTTCTTGCTCTCTACGATCTCGGCTTTGTCCTTTGGTTCAGACTTCTCTGCCGGCTTCTTGTCCTCCTTGCTCTCCGCTGCCTCAGGTTTGTCTTTGGCTTCGGACTTCTCTGCTGGCTTCTTGTCCTCCTTCTTGCTCTCCACCTCCTCAGGTTTTTCTTTGGATTCAGACTTCTCTGCTGGCTTCTTTTCCTCATTCTTACCCTCTGGTTTTCCCGGCTCTGATTTAGGGACAGGCTTTGTGTCGGGTTCAGGCTTCTCTGGTTTGTCATCAGGTGAGGGTTTCTCCTCCTTTGCGGGGGAAGTGCTCTCTTTAGGCTCAGACTTAGGAGCAGGTTTCTCCTCTGCAGGCTTGCTGGGAGAAGCAGCTTTGGAAGTGTCATCTGATTTTGGCGCTTCATCTGCTTTCTTTGTTTCTGCCTTCTTCTCTGGCTCTTTCTCCTTGGGCTCTTGCTTTTTCTCCTCCTTTACAGGTGTCTCTTTCTCAATTTTCTCCTCCTTTACAAGTGGTTCTTTTTCACTTTTCTCCTCCTTTGCAGGTGCTTCTTTTTCACTTTTCTCCTCTTTTACAGGTGGTTCTTTTTCATCTTTCTCTTCCTTAGGAGGCGCAGAATCCTCCTTTTTCTCTTCCTTTGGGTCATCTTTGGCAGGTACAGGCTTGGCCACCTCCTTTTCTGGAGACTTTGGCTGGGGGCTCTTAGGAGGGGGGGACTGAGAACCGGGAGATTTGCTGGGTGGGGATTTGGACACAGGGGACTTTGGAGCAGGTGACCTTGACTCATCCCCTGCAGGGGATTTGGCTGCAGGTGACTTAGCCGGTGATTTTGACATTGGGGATTTTGCTGCAGGGGACTTTGATTCTGGTGATTTGACAACAGGAGATTCAGCTTGTGGGGATTTGGAAGGAGGGGACGCTGCCTTTTCTGTGCTTTCGGTCTTGTCATCCTCCTCTCCTGCATCCTCGTCCTTCTCCTCAGCTTCCTCCTCTTTATCTTCTTCTTTTTCTTCATCCTTTTCCTCTTCTTCCTCTCCCTCTTTTTCTTCACCTTCTTCACCATCTCTCAACTCCTCTTTAGTTTCCTCATCGGCCTCTTCTTCCTCATCCTCCTTGTCCTCTTCCTCTTTTTCCTCCTCTTCCTCCTCGTCCGCCTCTTCGGTCACCTCCGTTACCTGGGTCTCATCTGTCTGCTCTTCCACGATGACTTTATCGGAGAGCTCGTCTCCTTTCACTTTGAAGACGCTGGAAAATCTGCTTTCCAGATAAGAGTAGGGACTTCCCCCACACACAAAGCGATTCTCCTCCCCCTCCAGTAACTTCCTGTTTGAAAGACAAATTCATGCAATCAGTTAGAATGCCAGCAGCATTTGACACGAAGAGGCCAATCCTTCCATGACAAACCTGTAGGCGGCGATCTCAATATCCAGAGCCATCTTCACATTCAGCAGATCCTGGTAGTCTTTGAGTTGACTGGCCATCTCCCATTTGGTCGTTTTCATCTCATTCTCCAGCTGATGGATGGTTTCCTGCAAATTGACAGCACACATCCTCAAAGGTCAAGCAGGCAGGTATTTTAAACAGATTTCTCACACGCCCTTGCTTTTTGCATTCTCACAAGATGTATTAACATGTTTTTTATTCGTTCCCTGCCTGCAGTGAGTTGATATCATCCTGGTGTCGGTCTTCGCTGTCCATACGCTGCCTCTCCAGGGAATCCTGGGTCCCCCGGAGAGTCTCCAGCTCGACGGTGCGGCTCTGAAGCTGACGACGGTACTCTGTGATCTCCGCTTGGGTCCCACGAAGGGCATCCTGGTTGGTCCGGGAAGCATCAGAGAGACGGTCCATGCGCACTGCAGACGTGGCAAATAGCAGGATGTGTATATTTAAGGAATTACATGCGCCTTTCTTTAAACGCTATGATTCCCTCCTGTGGCCTGTACATTTTGGCCATGAGCACATATACAGTAGTGGTTTTCCATTGCTGCCCGGACACTTGACCCCACCTTGGTAAATAGAGCCTCAAATAGCTGCTGTGGGTGACCTTGACAGTGTCCATGTGTCTGTCAGTTGTCTGACTCAGCTCCCTTCTCTCCTCCGAGCATGAATGAGCCACTCTGCTGCAGTCAGCTGGACATCATAGACCGAAGGTCATTCTCTTGGCACCTTTTACTGCTTGCATCACATCAGCTTGTAGATACAGCGTGGAGCAATCTGTACATCATTAAGTTTGGTTACACGCAGCTGAATTGCTAAAGCCTCCTCGCTTGACGGTGCTCGCTGTTGCAGCAGCACAAACAGAAACACTTCACAGACGTCTGATTGTCTGATTGATACTGAAAGATTCTCAGAGTGATTTGTTTATGGTTTTTTTCCATTATATGCAGCACCTCTATAAATCAACTCGACTCTTTTCACAACAGCACAAGGATGACTGATAGAGCATAGCTGTAATGGGGCCCTCATCTGTTTGGTCTGCGTGAGACACCTGCATGAGTCAGATAAAAAAAAACAAAAAACAGTCACCAACAGTGAGTGTGCAAATGAATCACAGGTGGATTGTATCTAACGCCTGCGGTGCTTTCGTCTTCGGTATATCACGTCTGTGCTCGTTTGCAGAAAGATGCGTCATACTGGAAGCCCTATGACAGTTTTCATCTTCTTAATCATATTTTTCATTCCTATTGAAAAATGTATTATTTTAACCGTGTCCTACCATCAGATTAATTTATGCTGCAACATGTAGAAATCAGGATGCTTCATACCTTAATGTTTTTTTTTTAGTTGCATTTAGGTCTTAGATTTTCAAATCATCGCATGTATTAATTTATGAAATAGTAGTTAGTTGAGGTCAATTCATTTGTCCATTCATTTAGTTAACAAAAATCAAGTCAGTCCTAATTCAAATGTCTTTGTAAATCGTCGCAGGACTCTTGGTGCATATCAGCACCGTGGACAGAGAATCAACGCCGTGACTATGCGCAATAATAAACGGGCATTTACTTGTAATGAATAAAAACTGATTTCGGGGAAAACAATTAATGATTCGAACCAACTCACTTTTGAACCATTCCTCTGCGTGGGCCGAACTCTTGTATGCGTGATTGTCGAGCTGCGAGCGGATCTCCCGCAGCGCGCCGGTGACGTCCGTCTTCAGCGAGTCTCGGACATCGACGTTCAGCTGCGCTCCTTGAATCTGGGCCAGGAGTTCCGCCACCTCTTCCTCGTGGTTCTTCCTCAGGAAGGCGTCCTCGTCCTCCAGGGCGCGCAGCTTCTTGTCCAGCTCCACTCGGGCCAGCCGGCACTCCTCGACGTACTTCTTCATGGCCCGAGCGGCCGCCTCCACCTCCTCCCTGCTCCGCGCCTCATCCTCCAGCCGCACCCTCAGGTGCTGGATATCCTCCTCCAGGTGTTCGTGCTCCAGGGCCGTGTGGGCCTTTTCGCCGGCCAGCTGCTGCAGGATGGTCCGCAGATCGGCCAGCTCCAGCTCGTACTGCTCCCCGAAGGACGTGCGCCCGGCCTGATTTTGACGCAGAGCTGCCGCTTCAGCCTCCAGGTTGCGGTTGTGCATCTCCAGGTTGCGCACCTTGTCGATGTAGCCGGCGAAGCGGTCGTTCAGAGTCTGCAGGATCTCCTTCTCGCTCCTGCGGGTCATCTCGCCGTTGAAGTTGTCCAAGGTGTCGACGGAGGACGGCTGGCTGTAGGTGAGGCGGCGGCGCTGGGAGTGGAAGCCGCTGGAGGACACGGACACCGGCCGAGCCTTGCGGTACGTGGACGTGCCCAGAAAGTGGTGATCTACGGAGAAACTCATGATGGCTGAGCCGTAGGAGGACTGACTAGCTACAACAGGAGAGAGGCAGAGCTCTTGGCTTTTATAGGAGGGAGCGAAAAGTCGCGAGTCAGCAGCAGCGGCAGCAGCGGCAGCAGCAGGACGGTGTCCATTTAAAGAGACACCTTTCCCCACAAGAAAAACTACTGCCTGCGCACAAATACATCCAGCAAAGTCAGACGCAGGAGGGCTTTTGTTGAGGGTGTTCATCAGATGAGGCAAATCAAAATTGGTTTAATGTTATGAGGATTGTTTTCCAGATTTTGTGTATATTTTAAAGCACAGAAAGCAGTTCTTTAGATCTGATACTTTACAGATGTTAAAGAGTAATCTTGAAAAATGGTATAGACAATGTTGAGTATAACTTGAACATCCCAAACATCTTTATAAGCTCACAGGAGTGGTTCCCTCCGCAGGAAAAAGCACAACAATAAGCCCACCAATGTTGCAAAGAATTGATAGAAACCTGGTCCAGATGTGTTTACATACATGGGACAGTGATGACGTCACGCTCTCTCTGAAACATACTTATGTTGGCTTGTCTTCCAAAAATAATATCACATGCACAAATGGCAAAACTCCATTAAAACATTATACTGTATATAAGCCATGAACAATGGTCATTATTAATGGTGAATAGACTTTGGTGTGTGTGTGTGTGTGTTGTGTGTGTGTGTGTGTGTGTGTGTGTGTGTGTGTGTGTGTGTGTGTGTGTGTGTGTGTGTGTGTGTGTGTGTGTGTGTGTGTTCTGCTGATGCTCTCTGTAACTGCTGCTGCAGTGTGAGTTTGCAAATCTATGCCAACACCCCCTGAGATTTAACTCAACCACTGGGCCACTGTGGCCAGATATTCCTGCTTTTTTAAGTAGGATTTTATTTTACAACACACACCTTCCTACGTACAAAATAACACAACACCAAAACAAAATCAAAGACCCTCAACATTTACGACCAACATCAGAACATAAAAAAAGATATTCTTTCTCTTAGCCTCTCAAACAACAAAAAAATAAAATAAAAAATTCTCATTTCCTCCATTTCCCCATATTTAGTTTGCTACTTTACCAATAATCCCCCAAAATCTCACACGTTGTAGACATTGAAGACAAGCAAAACGTGTAAGAGAAGCAAGAAGCAGGATACACACTGAGCGATGATACAGCATTCACAGCAAACAAATCAAGCCGTCTGCTGATCTTTGAAGGGGCCTGCCCTGAATAGCACAAACAGCACCTATTGATTACTCAAACTCGGGGTGAGTGAGTTTGCCTCGGAAGAAGCAGCCAGAATTGCTTGTATCTTCTTCCTCAAGGTGTGCGGAATGAAATGAAGAATCAGCACACACTTGTTTTTCTCTGTCAGCACGTATGTTGTCAGCCTGGGGACCCATGGGGACATGAACCTTAGCATGTCCTTCAGCAGTAGTCCCATACTCCTTATATGCATATTTGTTTTTACTTTGCAGCTGCAGGCTAAACACAAAAAAGTATTTTTTTTTCACAGCTGTCATTAAATTATCTTTTACAGCAGTCACTGTGTCATTTACAGCATGTATGTGCACCGTGTGGCGCATAAAAGACAAGCATAACACGCCACTCTCATCCCCATCCATCCACCAGCTTCATGTTTTATAGATAAGTATGAAACTGCTTAGAGTGCAGAATTCCTCCATGCTGCTGTGAGTATGTCATGCTCAGTGTATAGATTTCATACACCTTATTATTCAATCTGTCAGTGGGGCCGTGGGGCAATTAATTAAATTAAATTTAATCCATATATGAATAATACATACTACTAATGGACCAGAGATAACTAGAAGCTAAAAATGTACATCCACACCCCCTGAGGCAGGGAAAAACACTGCGTGCAGGTTACGGTGTAAAAAAGTTTGCCACAACATGCATTTTGCGACATCAAGGTAAGCAGACAAGCATGAAAACAATTACTTCCAAAATAAGTGTACCTTTACCTGTAAGTACAAAAAGCTTTCCAAAAAAGAAAACACAAGCACAAAATCCTTCTTGGTGCCTCAGGTGTAAATATTGCTATATTGTTTCAGTGGAAGCCTTTCTCGTCATATGACAAAGGTACAGCAGGGAAGGAGGTGGGAGGCTTTTGCTATGAAATGACCTTGAAGAGTGAATAGAGTGATGATGGTGGTGGTGAACAGCAGGGGAGTTGTAAGGAAAATATCACAAAACAGAAAAGAAAGAAAAAGATGATGATTCATTTCTACAAGCTTTTGCTGCATGCCTGCAAACAGCAGTTAGTGCAGCTTTGTTGTGGATTAGCTGGAGTGGGGAGTTTGCGGCTGTGTCTCCCCAAGGTGCAAGCTTTGTTCAGTCTTTAGAGCGGTGGTAGCTGCTAAAGGCACTGGTGCGGGTGCAACAGAGACACATAAAAGAAAGGAGTGAACGAAATAAGCTTGAATGAGATGAGAAAGTGAGGAGTCACCTTGGGGGTGGGTGGGGGGTTGGCAGGAGTAATGGATGTCCTGGTAGTCTCAGAGGTGACTCAGCTCTAATACAATTATGGGTGGGAATTGTGTTTGCTAGCCCGAGACCGTGCAGTGTGTGTGTGTGTGTGTGTGTGTGTGTGTGTGTGTGTGTGTGTGTGTGTGTGTGTGTGTGTGTGTGTGTGTGTGTGTGTGTGTGTGTGTGTGCATTTAGGTACATCATGCCACTAACTTGCGTGCATCCATTTAACATAGTCGAAAAGAAATAATTACATGTATGATGTAATCATATCTCTTTATCTCGAGAACCGTGAAGATTAAGACACGAAACGCATATCATCAAACATTGTGACGGCCGAGACCCCCCCCAAACACACACTACCACCACCACCACCACCACATACGATGAAGTTTCTAGAACAGGCCAACTTGGCTTTTATACAGCACCATCTGCTGGACATTTAGCAGAATGCTTGTGTCATTACCCGGATTCACCACAAGGGGGCAAGCAAGCCGAATAACCTCCTCTCGTTTGCTTCCTGTGTCAAATGATCGCTGACAACAGAGGGAAAGTTTGAAGAAAACGGCGGCTTCGCTGTGGCATATTTTTCTTTAACATGATGCCTCTATTAACGGTTTGAGTAAAATGTTGCCAACACACTCTTTATTACGCAGGTGGATCCAGGAAAACAACGAGCACGTCGACAAGTGGAAAGTATGTCCTTAGCGGTTAACGTTAGCTTTTTATAACTAAATAGGTTTGAGGGGAGCTTGATTATGATAGAAGTTGACCACTGTGTTATTATGCGTGCATTTGTGTGAAGTTAAAAACACAATTAACCCAGTCTGGCGTACATTGAAGTCAGTTGATTTGCAAATGGAAACCACCGTCTTGATTTAACACTTTGTGTTGATTTTTTGTGGTTTCAGCAACAGGACAGAGGGGGTGTCGCGAGCCCAGATCATCGGAGGAATTGTTCCTCTGAGTTTAACAAACTTTTAAAGACAATCCGAGGTGTTTTTTGCACACCGTTATACAAGAGAGTGAATTGTTCAGACTGTCATTGTTCAATGTTATGCATTTTATTGTCTTTCTCTTTCCCTGTTTTCCTCCACTCTTGCAGGTATTCCACCTCTTGCTGATCATGCGCAGTTAGAGCTGACAGTCGCATACAACGCCTGTGTGGCTTCACTTGCACATTCTAAGTTCTCAGAGGCTGAGTTGCGTTTGAAACATGCCATGCAAAGAGGTAGGAAGTCCTCAGCTGTCATCAAGGCATCCTTAAGGTTTTGCTTTAGCTCGAGTTCCCTGTTTTGTTCCTTTCTTGTCGCTTACAGTCCTGCAGAATACAACTGAGGAACCAGTCGATTCAGACCCCCTTGTGTTTTGGAGAACAGCCCTCCAGTTAGTGGAAAACACATCTCTGAAGTCTTCAGTCTGGCGTCTGCTTGGTCTGCAGTGGGCAGTGTGGCTGGCCAGTTGCCAGATGAGAACCATTCAGGAATTTCAGGTGCGGTCTTGTTTATTCTTATAGTAACCCGTTTGGTGTGATGAGTTTACACTGTGATTTTCCAAGACTAAGTAATTGATCTGGTCAAAGTTTCAATGTTAGCTTTGCGTTATCAATATCCAATAACAATATACACCTGCAAAGGGCTGAATGAACATTTGAGTAATGGTCACTAATCTTGGATGCATGTTTTAGCATGCTTGCACGTGGTTTTCAATCCCCATAGTGCAGAGCAAGTATTCTCAAACTGTGAATCTGTAAATTCTGTTTAAAAAAAATATATTCTGTTTTTTGTCTGATACAGGATGAGCTGTTCTCACTCTGTGAAACAATGTGTGCTGGAGATTGGGATGAGCAGGGAAGAGAGGCAAAGAACAAGTTGACTGAGATTCCACAATTGGTGTTGGAACCAAGAAGGCTCCTGGAGTTACTGCACATCTGTACTTTGATTACACAAGGTCAGAAACCTTTATTTTCTGTCCGTTGGAAAGACACAATCAATGTCAATACAGGTTAAACGTGTGTGTATGTTGGAGCAAAGGAATCATTGGACCAAAAGTATTTTATAAATTGTCCTTCTGGATTTTCTATCTTTTTGTGAAAAATTCTCACATTTTCTCAACATATTTGTAAGCATAGATATAGTTGTTACAGATATTGAAGGTACATTTGTGACATTTTATAAACCACAATTTTCTTTTAATTCTTTTAAACAATAATTGCAGAAGGATATAAAAGGAATGTGACTAATAAATCAGCCTTTTCCTCTGTGTTTTATTCAGGTGCAGAGAAGTTAAGTGAGGGTCAGAGTGCAGAAGCACTGTCTGGCTTGCAGACTGCTTCCTCTTTGCCTGCTCCCAGATCACTAGTAGCTTACACACACCTCCTCTCAGGTGCCTGCCTTGTCTCAATGGTAACCATGCAGACGCAGCTGACACACGCAACCAAAGAGAAAATTAGCAGGTCTAATTAATGTTTTTTTTTTTTTTTGTCACAACAGGCTTAAGCAACACTTTTCTTGCATGTTTTCATTTGTCTGCAGGACTGTCCTCAGATGGCGCTGCACTGCTATAAACTGGCACTGGAGACAGACCCACTGTGTGTATGTGCTTTGTACCGGGCCGTGCTCGTGTATGGACAAGTGGGCAACACGCAGGCTGAGATTCAAGCTCTTAGTTTACTGCACTCAGTAAGTAATGCCTTCATTTTATTTAATTTGTTTCTAAAACTTTGGCATCTCTTTTGGGAAATGAAGCCGATGCATATCAAGGTCCACGTGTGTGCACTTGTGGTTTGGTGTGTGGTGAAACTTGAGCGCTCTCTCATCCCCCAGACCCTGACGCTGCCCTCTGTCATGGAGCCTCCTCATCTTCTCTCCCCAGCCTCTCTGCTGCGCAGCCAATCGCTGAGCAGCCTGCTCTCAGTTCCCTCTGCCCAGTCTGTCCTTCACACGGTGGCCCAGAAGTGTGCGCTCAGTGGAAGGTGAGGAGACCAACATGGGGATCCCGCCGGTCCCTGTGGTTACTAATAAAAGCCTCTATGCATAAATGGAAAATAAATGGATGCTATTTAACTCTGGCTTCTTGCTGTCTTAAAAGGGTGTCAGAAGGTGTCGAGTATTATTTGGACCTGCTTGCTTCTCTTCACACAGAAGTACCAAATGGGGTATGTAGAGTTGTAGATGTAGAGAACGTGCTACAAGCTTTTTTAAACACTTTCCCAGCATATAAAATGACAAAGCTGTATCCTTTGCCCCCTCACCACAGGTGCACACTGAGTTCCCTTCCCTCCCCAGGATGCCTGAACTCTACCTAGAGGCCGGCGCCGCCCTGCTGATGGCCCATCGGCCAGCTGACTGCATGGCGCTGTGCGAAGAAGTGATTACCTCAACCCTGGAGCTGCTGCCCGAAAAGGCGATGCTGGAGGAGGCGGAGGAGAGGTGCGAGGCGGAGACAGGGGCTGTCGGGGCAGCAGGTGGAGAGAAGGTGAAGATGCTGCTCTGGACTGGAGCTGCCTACCTCCTCCAGGGTCACAGCCACACTCACTTGAAGGACTGGAAGCAAGCTGTGACTCACTACACAAGGTCCCAAAGACGCTTTGCACCCTTTTACATCAGTCCTTTTTTTTTAAAGAGTTTTGAGGTTAGAATTTTCCTCTGCATTACAGGTGTATCAATCTTCTAGTGAAGGTGCGCTTTAGACAAGAGAGAGGTGAGAATTTCTTTTCTTACCGTTGAAGGATAGTGGCCACTTTGGACATTTCTGTTTCATTCTGCTCTATTTTTCAATTCCAGGTTCCCATCCACAGATCCCCAGTGCTGAAATGGCAGACAAACAGGGGACGGATGTGTTTTTCCTTCAGAGGATGAAGGCACTTTCATTGGCTGGCAGAGGAATCTGTTTCTCCCAGATGGATCAGGGGAAGGAGGCGCTGAGAGACTTCCAGCTGAGCCTGCAGGCGTTACCAGGTAGACACAGTGTGTATCCTGAAGGTTCAATTATCACTTTCTGCTTTTCTGGCTGTCAGCCCAAACCCCCCACAGAGATTCAGCTACTTGTGTGGCAAGCCATGTTGAATAGTATAACAACAATGCCAAGAAAGGAAACATTGTATTGTTCTGTAAGTGAACAAGAAAACAGAACAAGAAAAAAGAAAAATATATTAGAAAAAAATAACCTTTTTATGCATTTTCTGACTAGATAAAGTCAACTGCATATTAGTATATCCTTATTTCAACAAATATTAAATAAAAACATTCTCATTTGAACACATTCTGGTGCCTGCAGGAAATCCCCTGACAAGATGATTTGTCTGCTTTCTTGTTGCTTTCTTCTTATAATTCAAGACCTTTTGCACTGTAGCCTTTTTTTGTTGTTGCTGTAATTACGCAAATTTTCCCCACCATGGGATCAATAAAGGTCTTCTTCTTCCTCTTCCTCTTCTTCTTCTTCTGCTTCTTCTTCAATTGTAGTTTTCTTTTCAGAGCCGCTGCACATCACTTCTTCATGTAGTTCTTGTTACGTAACAGCAGGTGGCTTTGACCCAGCAGCATGGTATCCTTTGTATTTTTTTCAAATTCCAATTCTAAGATCAAACGGTGCTCTGTCAGACTGTTGCAGTGCAGGCCTGTGGTGCGGTGAAGTGCTGTGGAGACTTGGCAGGAGACAAGAAGCAGCAGCTTGTTGGAAGAAGACGTGGAGCTTCAGCTCAAATTCTTCAGAGAAGTAAGGCGCTGTCATTCTCAAAGATTCAGTCCCCACCTGCTTTGTCCCTCTTCACATTGTAACCACTCGTGCCTGTTTAGCGCTTCCTGCAACAGAGGCCTCTGAAGATGTGCCGCTAACTCGTGCTTGTAGTACAAAACAAATAAATATAAATATCACTACTTAACTTATCTAACAGGATTCTTGTTCAATTGAAGTTGAAATGAAACCCTGCCTCTTGTGTTGCAGGGGTCTGTATCTGTACTTGCAGGAACCCCAGACTGGCCCTTTGCTGGATTCTATGGAGCTCCGTGACCGAATCAAGGCTCTTAGTCCTACCTTGTGACGTTAGGATGTTGCAAAAATACTCATATCACTTCATCAAGTGGATAGACTTTGTCTGAGAACTCATAACTGTGGAGAAAAATGAATGTACTGCAGTTAAAAAAACAAACAGGTTTCGCTATCTTGCAGTTGGTTTGTGCATGTTAACGTTTGACAGTTCGTGCAGTCATAGAAATTAAGATTGTGAACATTCGAAAGTATAAAGTAAGAAATGCGTTTACTGTATATTAATATGCTTGTCATTCTACAGCTATATGCACACAAAAATGGAAAATACACAGTAATCACTGCATTTAGTGTTTCTCCTGTTAATAAATGTTACAAACAAAAACTACTCAAGATTTATAAATTGTGTAAATGAGGAAGGGGGTTACAATGTACAAGACTGTATCTCTAATATAACATGTACACATCTGTATCTTGTACATATCTGGTAACATAGTTTTTGTTTTAAATCCAGCAGCTGTTTCTTGTGTGTTTTTTCTTAAGTTCATACTTTTCACTGCTCTTTCCTTCCTGCAAAATTGAATTTCGACTTCAGGGTCAAACAAAGGGTCATCTTATTTTAAATTAAATCGCTTTTGAGTTTGTTTGTTTTTAATTGACATGACGGCTCTCCAAGCATACGCTATCTCCCAAACATTTTTCCATTTCATACTTGTATGTATATTTATTACGATTACGTACTAGAACTGGCAAATACAGATTTGGACACCAGAATGGAATGGTAAAGTTGGCAATGTGAGAGCTGAGCAGGCCTAGATGCAGGTCAGTTGGCAGTCAAGTAAAATCTGATGACGTAGGACAGATCAGAGCAAAAAAAAGCAAAAAGCCACACTCTTCATAAGAACGTTGACTCGGAGCGTCCACCAGCGATGTGGTGTGTAGAAGAGCCAGGATCAAAGACTGGGAGGCCTGATGAGTTGATGGCAGACAGGTGCACTAACGAGGAGACCAGGAACAGGTGAGCCACGTTGATCAGTGGGAGCCAGTTCTCTAAAGCCAGTTCTCTGCACACAACAAAGTACAAAACACACAGGACTTCCTGTAGATGTGACAAAGATCATAAACTAGTGGTTATAAACTACTTTAACGCATACATTCACTTTTGAAGGGGGCTCTGACCAACATGAGTTTTTTTTTGTATTTGTTTTGTGCTAATCTGACTCTTTAGTCTTTGAGTCTTGTTGGTTTGGTTCCTTTATCTAATATCATGCTACCAAACCGCGTGTTTGTTTAATTAAGAAAAGGAGACAAATAAAATCTTAGTAAGTTTTAGTGAAAAGAAGAACAAGACATTTGTTACAGAGATCTGATGGAGAGATCTCTGGAGTCAAGTCCTGGCCGTCGCCGGAGTCAGACTGACTCCTTTCTCCCAAGAAATACACAGACAAACAATCTGACTCCTGATTTAAATGTCTTCTCAAGTGTCGCCCTTTGATTGGTTGTCCATTCTTCTTCCTTCAGTTTCTGTCATTGTTTGTGAATCAGGAAGCAGGTCCTTATTTGGCCGTGAGCCAAATGGTCCATCCTTCCTTCCGGTGTGACCTGTTGAGCCAATTTGCAGCAAGAAAAGCTCAAGGTGATAAGTTCCCACCCCTGTGACTGGATGGCTCACAAACTTTATGAGGGTCGCAAAGGCAGTTCCTTCAGCTGACCACTCTCTGGTCACCCCAGGTCACTTATGAGACTTAATGAGTTACACAGTCTTTGGTCACAAGGTTTTGAACACCCTCAGGGCACTGGTCATGATCAGCAAAAATACACCAAAGCTTTACATATAGTTAAATTCAATACATTTATACATTCAACTCAATATAATAATTACAACATATAAATGTAATGTTATGATGTTAAATGTCTGATTCCAACAGTCTTTACATCCATACCTTTATTCTCTGAGTTAATATGACTTTGGAAAAGAAAAACAGACTACCTTTATCTTAGAATGTTTCTTTGAAAGTGATTTTCTGTCATCTTAAAAGAATGGAGAGTTAAGATTCTGGCAAAGCTGTACACGTTTATTTGAGAGCAGGTTGTTCTAGCAATAGGTTATTCCACAAGATATGATTGGCTAGAAAGTGCATAAATTTCAGGTTTACATACTTTCAAAACCAGGTGGTAGGTCAGTGATCTTGCTGCGTATAGTCTGGACCGTTTGTTGTGTTCAAGCCTTTCTTGCCTGTCATTTGGATGCTCTGTGTGCTTATTACTAGGCTGAAATCATAAGACAGTTTGTTATTTATTTGCATATTGTCTATTCCAGTGGATGACAATGTCTTCAGGAGGAGAGTAAGTACTGTCACAAAATTTATCCAACTGAATAAACATTAAATTGCTAAGGGGACAGCAGTTACAATAAGCTTGAGAATTCAGTAATCTTGCATTATACAGATAATGACTGAATAAAAGGGATCAACTTTAGAAATCAACTTTAACTTGTTGCATAAATAAGCAGATATATTGGTTACCGACCCTGAAGAAATAATTTTTCTACAAAATGTCATTTTTATTTTACAGTGTCAGATTACCAAAGCTAATTTTTTTTTAATCAAAACTGCTTTTTCACAACAGCTTCAAAAGTGAGGAATTAGCCACGGCAATTTTGAAACAGAAGAGCAAACCCAACAGACTGATTGTTGATGAATCTCTTAATGAGGACAACAGCGTGGTCTCACTCGCCCAGGTAGATTTAGTCACTCTTCTGTGTGCTTTTTTCTTCAGATAATAAATACACAGTAAGCAAACAAGTTGTATTCGATTTCGTCCTATGTAGAAATGAAGCGATACACTGGATAAATTGTTTTTTGCAGGCCAAGATGGACGAGCTGCAGCTCTTCCGCGGAGACACGGTGCTGATGAAGGGAAAGAAGAGACGGGAGACCGTTTGTATCGTGCTGTCTGATGACTTGTGCCCGACTGACAAAATTCGAATGAACAGGGTGATCCGCAACAATCTGAGGGTGCGACTGGGTGATGTCATCAGGTAGTTAAAAAAGTGCAAAATGATCCCGTTTCCTGTAGCCTGCATCAAAATAGTGTCACTGAGTCCGATCTCGCCTCCAGTATTCAACCGTGTCCTGATGTCAAGTATGGAAAGAGAATCCATGTCCTCCCAATAGACGACACAGTGGAGGGAATCACTGGCAACCTGTTTGAAGTCTACTTGAAGCCATACTTTCTGGAGGCTTACAGGCCAATCCGCAAAAGTAACAATGAATTCCAACTCTCTCTGAAAAAAAAGCACAACTTCCTCTCTTATCTGTTTCAATACTTGCTGCTCAGTTCAGATGCCCAGTTAGTTATCTTTTGTGAAGGTGATATTTTCCTGGTCAGAGGAGGAATGCGTGCGGTGGAGTTCAAGGTGGTGGAGACGGATCCTTCACCCTACTGCATTGTTGCTCCTGATACGGTCATCCACTGTGAAGGAGAGCCAATCAGGAGAGAGGTGGGAAATAGCTATTTCACATTGCGTTTGAGCTGCAGTCTCTTCTGAAGTGCAGAAATGTAAGCGTCTTGTATTTTTTACATTCAGGATGAAGAGGAGTCTCTGAACGAGGTGGGCTACGATGACATTGGAGGAGTGAGGAAGCAGTTGGCTCAGATTAAAGAGATGGTGGAACTGCCTCTTAGACACCCTGCACTCTTCAAAGCCATTGGAGTGAAGGTGTGGCTCCTTCTGTGTCTCTGTTTTTTGTATAATCGGACGAAAACTATATACAAAACTCAACAATCAAAAAACGTACACCTAGTTTTGGAACTTTGTGAAATGACAACAGCTGCTGAGCTTTATGAGACTGTACATTCAGGAACTTTATATTATCATAATATAGAGAAAGTGCCAGTATCTGTAAAGTAAAGTACCGCTAACCATCTGAAACTTCATTCCTTCCCACAGCCTCCTCGTGGAATCATGCTGTATGGACCTCCTGGAACCGGAAAGACTTTGATTGCCAGAGCTGTCGCCAATGAAACTGGAGCTTTCTTTTTCCTCATCAATGGTAATCAAAATTCTAATCTAATTTTGACTGATTAATTCAAGGTGAAATGTACTGAAGTTTTAAATATCTCTCCTATTGCAATGGTAAAAATCCTAATAACTTAGCACAGATATTTAGATAAGAAGACAAGAGAAGGCGTGTGAACTCATAGACTCAGGGTTCACAGATGGGAAACATTTTTTTAATTTATATGTTTTGTTTATTATTTGTAATTTGCTTTCCTCTTAAGTCATATCCAAGGCACTGTGTTTCAGGTCCTGAGATTATGAGTAAACTGGCTGGAGAGAGTGAGAGTAACCTGAGAAAAGCCTTTGAGGAAGCGGAGAAGAATGCTCCTGCAATCATCTTTATTGATGAGCTCGATGCCATCGCTCCCAAGAGGGAAAAGGTGAGTGGTGAAGAAGGCAGTGAGAAAAAATTATCTTCAAATTGCACAGACTGGAGTCGTCAGCATGACTTTGTTTTTCTCAAACTACAGACCCACGGAGAGGTTGAGCGGCGCATTGTGTCTCAGTTGCTGACTCTCATGGATGGTCTCAAACAGAGGGCTCATGTCATTGTCATGGCTGCCACCAACAGACCCAACAGCATTGACCCAGCACTCAGGAGATTCGGTAAGAGTTCATAACCAGAATGGTTTTGAGTGCATGGAGAACTCAAAACTAAAATGTGCCAACAACTGTGTTCCTGGCACCAACCTACTATTGCAGGGCGTTTTGACAGGGAAGTGGACATTGGCATTCCTGATTCTACTGGCAGACTGGAGATTCTCCAGATTCACACCAAGAACATGAAACTGGCTGACGATGTGGACTTGGAACAGGTCTGTGCGCGGCAACAGTCATGTGCACCAGTCATATTAACAGTAGTTTACTTTGACATTCCTCCTTAAATATTGTCTTCAGGTGGCCAATGAAACCCATGGACACGTTGGTGCAGATCTGGCTGCTCTGTGCTCTGAGGCCGCCCTGCAGGCCATCAGGAAAAAAATGGACCTGATCGACCTTGAGGATGACACTATAGATGCTGAGGTCATGAACTCACTTGCTGTCACCATGGATGACTTCAAGGTCCAAACTCACTTTTGAAAGCAAATTATATGAAGGACGTGTGAGTCTTTGCTGACTTCCTGTGCTTGTGCAGTGGGCACTGAGCCAGAGCAACCCCTCTGCGCTGAGGGAGACAGTTGTGGAGGTTCCCAACATCAACTGGGAGGACATCGGTGGACTGGATGATGTCAAGAGGGAGCTGCAGGAGTTGGTGCAGGTAAGATCATCACTGCAAAGAACAATCTCGGCAGGAAGGGATGTGTGACATAAAATTAGATAATGGACTGACTGTTTTTGTCCTGTCTGTGATTTCAGTACCCAGTGGAGCACCCAGACAAGTTCCTCAAGTTTGGCATGACCCCATCCAAGGGTGTGTTGTTCTACGGCCCCCCTGGTTGTGGTAAGACTCTGCTGGCCAAAGCCATTGCCAATGAGTGCCAGGCAAACTTCATCTCCATCAAAGGACCCGAGCTGCTCACCATGTGGTTTGGAGAGTCTGAAGCCAACGTCAGAGAGATCTTTGACAAGGCAAGAATGTTCTTACCCAATCTGTTCCTCCAAAGTTCACCACTAACGCAACAGTGGTGTAGAGTTCACTTCAACCTTGTTTCATAAGATCCATCTTCATGTGAACGTTTCCAGGCCCGTCAAGCAGCTCCATGCGTGCTGTTCTTTGATGAGCTGGACTCCATAGCAAAGGCCCGTGGTGGCAATGTGGGAGACGGAGGCGGAGCAGCCGACCGAGTCATCAACCAGATCCTGACCGAGATGGACGGAATGTCCAGCAAGAAGAACGTCTTCATCATTGGAGCCACAAACAGACCAGACATCATCGACCCAGCCATCCTGAGACCTGGCCGTCTGGATCAACTGATCTACATCCCCCTTCCAGATGAGAGAAGCAGGATGAGCATTCTTAGAGCCAATCTCCGCAAGAGCCCAATTAGCAGGGTCAGTAGTCCTCAGAGCACTTAAAAAAAATCGACCTGTCAAGCCCACTACCTAAAACTGCATAATGCTACTGAAAATACCAACTTTGCTTTGAAAGAAATGAACCGTCGACAACATTTGAAACTTGTTTTACTGTAATTTCAAACATTTATTTCTGATTTGAAAGCATGTGGACCTGGACTTCCTGGCAAAGATGACCAATGGCTTCTCGGGAGCTGATCTGACTGAGATCTGCCAGCGGGCCTGCAAGCTGGCCATCAGAGAGAGCATTGAGAATGAGATCCGCAGAGAGCGGGAGAGGCAGACCAACCCATCAGCAATGGTCAGTGATGTTTCTGTCCAACAGTTGGTTTTTACCACATCTGTAGTGTACTGCTCTGCTGCCCACTTAATTTGTTTGCATGTTATTTTGTTTAATGTTAACAGGAGGTAGAGGAGGACGATCCCGTGCCGGATATTAGGAAGGATCACTTTGAGGAGGCGATGCGATTTGCCCGTCGCTCTGTCAGTGACAATGACATCCGCAAATACGAGATGTTTGCTCAGACGCTGCAGCAGAGCCGAGGCTTTGGCAGCTTCAGGTAGTTTGTTTGGGCCGATTATTTCAATTATAGCGATGAAATAACTGTTGATAAAAGACACTCATACTTGAACCATGAACCCAGAATAATCTCCCCATTTGTCAACGCTTTTTGCCGTCAGGTTTCCCTCCAGTGGTACGGATGGCAGTGTTCCAAACCTGGTGGCAGGTAGTGTTGGCAGTGACCCAGTGTTCAATGAAGATAACGACGATGATCTTTATGGTTAAATGTGCACTTTTCCTTAGTGGTCAGTTGAAGGAGACAACTGACACAGAATCAGGAGCTTCTTTTGTATCGCTTCAAATTGCTTTTGTATGGACTTTTCATCATTTTCATTTTTTTCATCGGTGTGCCTAATGGCCATTTTCGCCACAGTGCCACAATTATGATTCTTAACATTGTTGCAGTAAAAAAAAAAAAAAAAAAGATTGTTCCCTAAAGGCACCTTCATTTTGAAACTGATATACTTATTGTTTGATGTAGCAGGACACACTATCAGGTGTAGCTTCTCACATTAGTTAATTCAATTTGATTCGAAAATTTCTTTTAAGGCACAAAACGTTAACTTCAGTTCTTTCACTGTCTCATCTTGTTTGCTCAGTTGTCATTTGAAAGGGTCTCTTAACATCTAAATATGAGGGTCTCTGAGATAGATGCACACCTGCTTATAATTATTGGAATTATCATCCCACTGCCCCATTGGCCCACAACATTGTGCACCTTCTGTCTTTAATTTCTTTGTCCCTCTCCTACCTGTTCCTCTCCCACAGCGCATACAAACTTTGTCATTTGGATGATATGAACTATGGAGTTTTGCTAGTTGCACCAGAGCCAGATTGCAGCAATCTTATATACACAGCAGGCTTACATAGCTGCCCAATAAATTCAAGTAGTAATCTAAACTCATGTCAGCAAGTCACTTCTTGCCTGAATGACTCCTCAAAGATTCTATAAATCCCTCTGTTATTCTAGCTTGTTTATATTGTGACAAATTAACAGGAATTCTTGACCCCATTTTACCACACAGTCGAAATGCAGTGGAAATAATGTTGGATATGAGTGAGAGATGTGTTTATATCATGAATCTTGATTTGCAAAACTAATAATTTCCCATTATTGTACAATGTTTAAAATACTTTAATAAAGTGGATAGAATTGTTTATAAACACAATGACATTATCTATGTCGTAGTTCTTGCATGAAATTGTAAATTATGACATTTTAAACAAAGTATGTCAAATCCAAAAAAAAAACAAGGTAAAACGTTTACAGAATTTGTAAACTTGTTTGAATATTCTCATATGAGTAAAAGAGCAATCTGGTTATTAGTTGAACCGACTGTAGTTTGGTGCACATTAATGGGACGTCTCTTTAACACGGACCAGATTTTGGCTCGAAGAAGTATCAGTTTCAAATCACGTTTGCTTATCCTGAGGGGACGCACCATAAAAGATGTACAGCCCTTCATTTAGTCTCGGCTGGAAGTGTCTGAGAAACGCAAGTCTGGATTTTTCTCCCCATTATGTCAATATTCTGCACATTTTCTAGAGAACTTGGACAATACTTTCCAAAAGTACTTCTGCAGCACCTTCAGAGTTGGGCCTCTTTGCTATGAGACGTTCAAAGCTTAAGAAATGCTGTTATCATGTTATGCATCTTATCATGATGTTTGCTCACCTATGTTTTCAAACAAACCTCTCAGGCTTGACAGAACACTTGTAATCTAAAGAGGTTGACGTACATACAATTGACTCTTATTATTATTATTATTAACTAGGCAACGTGTGATGGTAGTTGGTTGCACTGGATTCAGTGTTTCGTCTCGTTTGGTTTCGTTTTTCGCTTTCTATTATCGCTTCTTATGCACTCAGGGTCGCTGGGGGTGCTGGCACCTGTCCCAGCAATCAAAGAGCCACTCAACACAGTTTTAGCATTGTCATTTCACAATGGGAGAACATGCAAACTCCACACAGAAAGAATTCAGGCATGGGGATCAAATTTGTGATCATGCCGCTGTATGGCTCACCACTGCACTTCCATGCTGCCTTTTGGAATGGAGAACATTTTCCCTCCCACGTCAGTTATGCATTGCTTTGTGTAGGTCTATAACCTAAAATCCAATGAAAATACATTTGCGAATGTGGCTGTAACATCAGAACAAGTGGTTATAAACCATTTAGAAACACTATTCCAATTATTTCACCATCATCAGCTACTGGTGGAAACAAAACGCTTCAGAAAACACAGCTTTGTATTATTATTATTATTATTATTATTATTATTATTATTATTGTTAGATCCAACAACCGAACCTGTCTGTGTTGAGTTTGTTTGAGCGGATCCGGGCTCCTACACTCGGATGGCGTCTGTAGGACTGCAAAGAGTTCTGAACAGGAGTTGTTGACATCGCCCATAAGAGGAGAAGGCTATAAAACAGATGAAGAAGTTGAATTTGTATTGAAGAAAATCCAATCAAGGTTAAAGGAATTAGGAGTGACATCTTGACCGGAGTGAGACATAACAAGCGCGTATCCGGCGTAGAAAAGGGAGAACAAGTCTAAAAAAAAAACAAACAGCAGTTGCTCATAATGTCACTCGCAGCAGCATCACTTTTATTGGTGGATCTTGAATCATTTTAGGTATTCACATCTTTCTATATATGCAACATACTGGTCTGACATAAAGTTGAAACAAATATCCAGTGATGACGTGTGCACAGATTCAACCATGCATGAAGGTGGTAATATTTGACTGTGGGTCGGTGGAATGAGTGAGCTCAGGCTGAACAGAGCTCGTCGACCACCGTGTGTGAGGTGTAAAGCATTGCCGGTCACTCACTCTTTGCCAAGACGGCTCTGCAAAGATGCTCTGGAGAGCCTCCTGGTAGTTTAGCTCAGAGTGTAGAATGCTTTAGTAAAGTGAATAGACTGGTTTGTAAACACAGCCACTGTATAGGGTTGCCACCTCCTAGAGTTTCAAATCCGGGACATCTCGGGAGGGGCTGGGGGGGGGAGATCTCTCTCAAGGCTGTCGACAACGGGGGTGGGGGGGCTACCCGAAATATACGGGACAAAGTGAAGTGCGTCCCGTCTCAGTTCATTACGGGACACGTTTTTTTAGTTGCCAAATATGGGACAATTGCGTATTTCGTATTTTACGGGAGGGTTGGCAACCCTATCTCGACCACAGACTGAAATCAAATGAGGTTTTGTCATTTTCCGTAAAAAAAACAAAAAAAAAAACGAGACAAATTGTGTCCCGGGAGAGATTTTATTTTTCCTGGGACAGGTGGTGAAAAAAAGAGAACGATTCTGGGGAAGACGGGACGGGTGGCAACCAGCCACACCATCGAGGCGGTCAACAGTGCATGAAATGATACATGAAAAAGTGGTCGACTAACACGAACGAAAATGTGTTTGTTTCTTTATTGGCGAAACCATACAGAATCAACGTACATAATCATTTGGTTCGTTCGTTTAAACGTCCAGTTATTATTCGGGGTAAAAGACCAACCGTGTTACTTGAGTAACTTCAACGCGGTGCACATTAATTGGATGATGGCAGTTTAGTGACACGGCCGAACCACCAATAAGAGTTGCGTTGTTGAAAAACTGTTCCGCCCTTCTGGTTTTTCACTGGTCAGTTCTTCACATTGCGCTTGATGACATCACACCACGGGCCTTTTCATTTGTTTTTCGACCGGATGGACAGACTCCAGCCAATCAGAGTAAGGGATGCATGTTGTTCACGGTATAACTAATAAGGAGCACGGAACTGCTGCTCTTTCGTGAGAAGCCAGACATCGTAGTGTACCGTGAACCGGTTAAGCATCTCAAACATTAAGCTAGATTGTATTTATTTATTAATAAATATCCAGGTGGACGACCATGGCCTCGGGAGGAGAGTAAGCATTGTTGTTTTTTTCCCCCATTCTAACACGTTTTCCAAACAATTGCTATACGCAGAAATTGTTAACGTCAGTTTAGAACCCGTTCTTCGTCAGTTTTGGAAAGTTAGCATAATTGCTAATACATTGCCGAGTTTGCTAACAGGAAAGCTAACGGGGTCAATTACTGGAGCCTCCGCAGTACTATATTTTGATTAGATAACCCAATGTAATGTATGTGTAGCCAACAATTTGTCATCCCGATAAATTGTCGTGACTTGTAAGCGGTTGTCATCCACACTTACGGTTTCGTTTTCATGCATTTATTACATTTTCCGATTTGTCATCAGTGTGACGGCTACCTGACAAAGCAGAGTCGTCGCTGCTGTGTGCTAACGTTAGCTTAGCAACTATGTCAAGGCCAAAGCCATCCACCATTACACCAATGAATTGGCCTATCTATTGGAATACGGAGTCTTTAATGTGGAGAAGATTTTAAAATGTACACATACCTGTTTCGATGTATATTTGTATATCTCCGTGGGACACTTGTCATTATACAACTGATGGCACTGTTGACCACACAGCGAGCTGTGTACAGCCGCTTCACAGATACTACCGCTAGCTGACGTACTAGCAATGCTGGGCTATTGTCATCACGGGCAGGATACACAGACACAATTTAGCAGGGAGATGACGTTACATAAACATCGCATTTCTTTGTCTTTTCAGTTCTTTTGGGTGGGTAGAAAATGTGGTTGCTGACACATTTTAGAATATCGCATTAATGTACCGTGAACAACCTAGCCTAGCGAACAAAGTTTTTTTTTTTTCTTTCAGTGCTTTTGCTGTGTCATCTGGCTCAGTTAGCTGGCTCGTTAGCATTAGCGTGCTAACAAAATGAAAGAAAAGCATCTCACGGCGCCTGGGCTCTTCTAGAAAGCTGTAGTCGTCGAAACTGTGAAATGGCTGTTGTTTTAGTTAATACATGGATTGCCGACATAGTTCTGCCTATTGCCAATATGACATCTTCAGCCCTTGTCGTTGGCAAACAGCGAGCTGTTTAAAAGATGGGACAAGGCCATAACGTCATATATGAAGTCGTATTTTGGTTGTACTTTAGAAACAAGCACGTCATATTTGCGATTGCGGGTTAATTTGCTTAAGGTATCTAGATTTAAAATATAAAAAAAACAAAAAAAAAAACAAAACAACAATACGAAGTCTGTCATCGTATTTCCGCAGGTAGGAGTTGACCAAAATATCACCTGCATGCTATTAATGAAACCTATTCATGTTATCTCTCTCTCTCTCTGTAAGCCTGCTCCACATTGTTAACCTGACAATTACGTGTTACTTTCTCTGAGCAACATACCAGCTTTTACTGTCTTATCGTAGTAATTAAATTAAAACCACAACAATCAAAATGTCAGAGGAGTGCTGCTCGGGTGTGATGCCGTCTCCCCCAGGTTCTATTCTGTTCCGCGGATGCAACGTGTGATGTTTATATAAAGTGAGTTTGAGGCTCCGAAGAGGACTTGTGCAATTATAAAACATCTTTGGTTGGGTATTACTTGAAGTCATGCGGACATGTTGCGGTCAAAAAGGCCTTTTCCAGGGGACCTTTTGTTGTGCTTGATACCAAATACTTTTAATATATTGTATTTTCCCAGATTTTTGTTCCTTGTAGTGTCGAGCCATATGCTAACGAGGGGTTCCAGATCTTTTAGCGTATTTATGTTATGCTTAGGTTGCCATAAGTGTACACTTTGTCCTTCCAAAATAGAAACATCCCCATGGGCACTAACACTGGTGGTGAGGAAAAGACTCCAGTGCGCAATGCACCACCTGGACAAGCGTGAGTACTGATAGTACGAAACAAATGAAGCTCATCAAGAGGGAACTTGAGAAAATGCCACTGACCGAAACAAGTCGGCGTGATCTTCACTCATGCCCAGCTTTTTAATTGCACGCGTCCTTTTCAATTTCTCAGACTCACAACTACATGTGTCAAATGGTCGTCTAGTGTCTGTATTTGAAAGGCTTGGTTTTGTCAATGTCTTCTAAAACTCATTTTTTAATTCCAGACCCAAAAATGATGATTTAGCTACGGCAATTCTAAAACAGAAGAACAGACCCAACAGACTGATCGTTGATGAATCCATCAATGAGGACAACAGCGTGGTCTCACTCTCCCAGGTAGACTCGCAGAAACCTTTCTTAATCTTGTACACACAGTTTTGAAGAATTCGATGTACAATGATATGCACAAGAGATGCCAGGAAAAAAAGATGACGTAATGTTCAACAGGCCAAGATGGACGAGCTGCAGCTCTTCCGCGGAGACACGGTGCTGATGAAGGGAAAGAAGAGGCGGGAGACCGTTTGTATCGTGCTGTCTGATGACACCTGCTCTGATGAAAAGGTTCGAATGAACAGGGTGGTCCGCAACAATCTGAGGGTGCGACTGGGTGATGTCATCAGGTAGTTAAAAAGTGCAAAATGATCCCGTTTCCTGTAGCCTGCATCAAAACAGTGTCACTGAGTCTGATCTCGTCTCCAGTATTCAACCGTGTCCTGATGTCAAGTATGGAAAGAGAATCCATGTCCTCCCAATAGACGACACAGTGGAGGGAATCACCGGCAACCTGTTTGAAGTCTACTTGAAGCCATACTTTCTGGAGGCTTACAGGCCAATCCGCAAAGGTATTCCAAATTACAGTTGCCTTTGGAGAAATATCAATGGCATTCCGTATTAAGTTACAATGTATTAATTGCTGCTCAGTTCAGACAAACAATTTGCTATCATTTGTTTCTTTGTGAAGGTGATATCTTCCTGGTCAGAGGAGGAATGCGTGCGGTGGAGTTCAAGGTGGTGGAGACGGATCCTTCACCCTACTGCATTGTTGCTCCTGATACGGTCATCCACTGTGAAGGAGAGCCAATCAGGAGAGAGGTGGGAAATAGCTATTTCACATTGCGTTTGAGCTGCAGTCTCTTCTGAAGTGCAGAAATGTAAGCGTCTTGTATTTTTTACATTCAGGATGAAGAGGAGTCTCTGAACGAGGTGGGCTACGATGACATTGGAGGAGTGAGGAAGCAGTTGGCTCAGATTAAAGAGATGGTGGAGCTGCCTCTCAGACACCCTGCACTCTTCAAAGCCATTGGAGTGAAGGTGTGGCTCCTTCTGTCTTTGTTTTGTATAAAACACTTCAGCACCTTTTTATGTGACTATTCAGACAGCGATTAATTCTGATAAAAACTGTGGTACTGAGGGAAAGACTGTAAATAAAACTGAACAATCATTCTGGTTATGTGGACTAGAAATATATGCAGGGTAAACAAGGGAAAGGAACCCTTTAAATACAAGGCCTTACCTTATTGCTCCCTACCAAACTGGTGGATTTGCAGCTGATGTTTTGGTACAGTCTTGCACAGAACCCCAGAAAACCTGCCTTCCTTTTGCTTTCTGTTCCAATTGAAAAGCAGAGAGCCGATTCACAAACGGGTGTGTTCAGTTCAGCCATTGCAAACGTAATCGCATGATGTGGCACACCCAGTGGTAAAACTTTGAGATATGACAGCAGCTGCTGAACTTTATGAGAATGGATTATGGGTTGATGGCATAATGAACGTCACCTTATTCTGCAGCAGAAAATAGGGACACTCGCAGTGTACTTGTGATACCTCATGGGCACACTCAGGAACTTTATATCACCGTAATATAGTGAAACTGCCAGTACAGAAACACTAACCATCTGAAACTTTATTCCCTCCCACAGCCTCCTCGTGGAATTCTGCTGTATGGACCTCCTGGAACCGGAAAGACTTTGATTGCCAGAGCTGTCGCCAATGAAACTGGAGCTTTCTTTTTCCTCATCAATGGTAATCAAACTCTCATTCTGTCTGATTAATTCAAGGTGAAATGTACAGAGGTTCTAAATATCTCTCCTATTAAAATGGTAAAAATCCTAATAATTGTGCGCTAATATTTGGAGAAGACAAGCAAGTAGTCTAAGAGAAGGGGTCTGAACTCATAGACTCATACATAGACACACATGGGTTTCTGTTTATTCTGGAATTTGCTTTCCTCTCAAACCGTATCCGTCGCACTGTTTCAGGTCCTGAGATTATGAGTAAACTGGCTGGAGAGAGTGAGAGTAACCTGAGAAAAGCCTTTGAGGAAGCGGAGAAGAATGCTCCTGCAATCATCTTCATTGATGAGCTCGATGCCATCGCTCCCAAGAGGGAAAAGGTGAGTGGTGAAGAAGGCAGTGAGAAAAAGAAGCTTTAAATTGAACCGACTGGAATTGATTTAATTGGCGTGTTGTGCTCGGTGTACCCTGCCTTGCCCGTGACAGCTGGGATAGGCTCCAGCAAACCCCTGCATCTTTGAGTGGAGGATTAAGTGGGTATAGAAAATGGATGGATTGATGGCAGGAGTTAATTTTGTATGTGGTTTTTAGGTATTCTTGTTTCACCAAAAAATATCTTTTTGGGGATTAATTCAAGACATTTGGATTAGGAAATCATGTCAGTCAACCAATCTGTCTCATCAGTCTATCCCAGCTGTCGTAGAACAGTAATACACCTATGAATGTTAATGTTTTTTTTTTTAAGCCTTGTGTGATCATCATTATTTTATTGTTTTTCTCAAACTACAGACCCACGGAGAGGTTGAGCGGCGCATTGTGTCTCAGTTGCTGACTCTCATGGATGGTCTCAAACAGAGGGCTCATGTCATTGTCATGGCTGCCACCAACAGACCCAACAGCATTGACCCAGCACTCAGGAGATTCGGTAAGAGTTCATAACCAGAATGGTTCTGAGTGCATGGAGAACTCAAAACTGAAAAGTGACTTACACATGCTTATATATTAGCTTTAAATTGTGCCAATTTGGTTGCAACTAACAACTGTTGCCTGACCCCAACTCTTTGCAGGGCGTTTTGACAGGGAAGTGGACATTGGCATTCCTGATTCTACTGGCAGGCTGGAGATTCTCCAGATTCACACCAAGAACATGAAACTGGCTGACGATGTGGACTTGGAACAGGTCTGTGCACGGCAACAGTCATGTGACACCAATCCCGTGACTGTCTGTGTTTATTGTCTAGGAACATTCAACGTATTATTGAATATCATTTTCTGCTGATCTGTTTGTTTGTTACTTGACTGCAGTGAAGTCCGGTTTTACTGTTAATTCAGGCGCACATGTTCACACGCCTCTTTTAAGTGGTTATGCTGCATTTGTCAATATAACTCAGGAGTCACTGATGTTAATGCGTGATACAGTTACAACAACAACAATATTGATATATTTTAATGTCAACATAATTACAGAACTACAGTGTAGTTTTCATTGAGGGTTCGGGACACTGGCCAGTTGCTTGACATTCCTCCTTACATATTGTCTTCAGGTGGCCAATGAAACCCATGGACACGTTGGTGCAGATCTGGCTGCTCTGTGCTCTGAGGCCGCCCTGCAGGCCATCAGGAAGAAAATGGACCTGATCGACCTTGAGGATGAGACTATTGATGCTGAGGTCATGAACTCACTTGCTGTCACCATGGATGACTTCAAGGTAAAACATGGTCCAAACTCACTTTTGAAAGCAAATTATATGAAGGATGTGTGAGTCTTTGCTGACTTCCTGTGCTTGTGCAGTGGGCACTGAGCCAGAGCAACCCCTCTGCGCTGAGGGAGACAGTTGTGGAGGTTCCCAACATCACCTGGGAGGACATCGGTGGACTGGATGATGTCAAGAGGGAGCTGCAGGAGTTGGTGCAGGTAAGATCATCACTGCAAAGAACAATCTCGGCAGGAAGGGATGTGTGACATAAAATTAGATAATGGACTGACTGTTTTTGTCCTGTCTGTGATTTCAGTACCCAGTGGAGCACCCAGACAAGTTCCTCAAGTTTGGCATGACCCCATCCAAGGGTGTGTTGTTCTATGGCCCCCCTGGTTGTGGTAAGACTCTGCTGGCCAAAGCCATTGCCAATGAGTGCCAGGCAAACTTCATCTCCATCAAAGGACCCGAGCTGCTCACCATGTGGTTTGGAGAGTCTGAAGCCAACGTCAGAGAGATCTTTGACAAGGCAAGAATGTTCTTACCCAATCTGTTCCTCCAAAGTTCACCACTAACGCAACAGTGGTGTAGAGTTCACTTCAACCTTGTTTCATAAGATCCATCTTCATGTGAACGTTTCCAGGCCCGTCAAGCAGCTCCATGCGTGCTGTTCTTTGATGAGCTGGACTCCATAGCAAAGGCTCGTGGTGGCAACGTGGGAGACGGAGGCGGAGCAGCCGACCGAGTCATCAACCAGATCCTGACCGAGATGGACGGAATGTCCAGCAAGAAGAACGTCTTCATCATTGGAGCCACAAACAGACCAGACATCATCGACCCAGCCATCCTGAGACCTGGCCGTCTGGATCAGCTGATCTACATCCCCCTTCCAGATGAGAGAAGCAGGATGAGCATTCTGAAGGCCAACCTCCGCAAGAGCCCAATTAGCAAGGTGAGTTTTGTTTTGTTTTTTATAGTTTTGGATTTTCTCTCCAATGTACTCTTAAGTTTAAAAGTATCAAGTTTGTGTTATTGTTTTAAAGGCCAAATCTCTTTTTTCACTTCATGATAGGATGTGGACCTGGACTATCTGGCAAAGATGACCAATGGCTTCTCGGGAGCTGATCTGACTGAGATCTGCCAGCGGGCCTGCAAGCTGGCCATCAGAGAGAGCATTGAGAACGAGATCCGCAGAGAGCGGGAGAGGCAGACCAACCCATCAGCAATGGTCAGTGATGTTTCTGTCCAACAGTTGGTTTTTACCATATCTGCATTGTACTGCCCCGCTGCCAAGCCAGTTGGTTTGCGTTATTCACATTCTCATATTTAATGTTAACAGGAGGTAGAGGAGGACGATCCCGTGCCAGAGATCAGGAAGGATCACTTTGAGGAGGCGATGCGATTTGCCCGTCGCTCCGTCAGTGACAATGACATCCGCAAATACGAGATGTTTGCTCAGACGCTGCAGCAGAGCCGAGGCTTTGGCAGCTTCAGGTACAGTTGGACGGCTTGTATCAGTCATAATAACGACAGATCTACCAAAAAGAACGTCCCTAATATTTCTAAATGTTACCCTCCCCCCCCGTCCTCCAGGTTTCCCACCAGTGGTACAGGCGGCACCGGTCCAACCCATGGCCCGGGCGGATCTGCCGGCGGCTCAGTGTTCAACGAAGATAACGACGACGACCTTTACACGTAAATGTGCACCGTCCACCTGGTGGTCAGTTCTGGGATCACACCTGTACAAATTCTCACCAGATTCCACATTTTTAGGACTTTGTGCTTCTTTCATGTGTTCCTTTTTTGTATAACTTCCCTCGGAGACAGCATGTTGCCGCTTGGTTTTTGCCCTGGCTTTGATGTGAGTGGGGGCAGGGGGAGGTTGGAACTGGAAGGTTATTGGTGCAGGGTGTGGAGGGATGGGGCACAGGGCGGGGTGGAATTTTTGGGCGTCATTTGAGTGGCCTCATTCTCAGTATCTCACAACCAATGTTAATGGCTTTAGTGATTGGATTCTATGCTAGACTATAAGAAAGAAAAGAAAAAAAAAACATATTGCTAATGACTTCCTCTTTTTTTTTAAATGAACAGTAGCATAAAATGTATTCAGATTTGTCAAAAATATGTTGAAAAATAAAATCTCACAAGGTCAAATGTTTTCTGTCTTTATTTTATTGGTTTAATCTTCGATAATAATTGTGATCCTAGCTAATGTCTTGGCAAAGTGAATTGACATGGCACGTTTGATGCTTGTGGAAAGGGTTTTTATTAGCGCTGATCATTACTACGTCAAAGACAGAATTTTAATCTTTAAATGTTAAACAGAACAGCACAATTGAGACGGGTGTAGCAGTGAAATCTTGTTTCATTTGATCGGTTGTGCAGCTTGAAGGTCATTTGTAGAAAAAGTGGCTGTATTGTGTGACAAAAGCTCACAGCATAGCTGGGTTGCTGCTGTGACATTGGAAGGACATAAAAACATCGTGATGAAAAAAAGAAAATAGTGACATCTGGCACTGGCAGTTCTGATTTAGACCACAGAGTGTCACTGAGAGTCTTGAAAGTTCCGCTGAGACGGACCACCACCCTTACCCACCCACAATTACAAATATGTGTTTATATACGTATGTGTTTGTGTACACACATACACATAAATCATGATTAGGATTTTTACTTGGAAAAAAAAATGTTGAATTTAAACTCAAAATTGGTGTGTTTAAATTTGTTTACTGAAGACCATGAGATATGTCAAATAGAATGGGATTTCATTGGGCATGTTGACTCAGTAGAGATCATTGAAGGGGAAATGAGGATGAGCTGCATCTCTCCACTCTCTCTTGCCATCCCTCTGTAGGAGGAAAAAGAAAGTTGAACCGACTTAATCCTATAAGGGCTGATATTATAAATCCCAGCACACATTAGACGAGTCGGCTGATATTTAAGAAGCTATTTGGTGTCACGCAGTCTGCAGGCATTTCAAGGGACTGACTTGGAAGTTTGCATGGCAGCGTAAAAAATCTTGGTCGTCTAATTAGAATTTCATGAGGCGTCTGGATGGGTGACTCACCACAACTGCCGGGACGATGAAGCGCTCGCTGCGGTTGAGGGATTCTATCAGCTTCAAGTCACCTTCCGACAGAGAAAAGTCAAACACCTGCAGGTTTTGCTGGATCCTGGAGGGCGTCACGCTTTTCGGGATGCACACGACGCCTCTCTGCACTTGCCACCTGCGGCGGAGAAAATAAAATCTCTCGGTGAAAGAGCTCCCTATAAGAGCTATGTATAAATGGTTCAGTACGTAAGCATGCGAAAGTTCCACGTGTTTAGGTGAGCATTTCATGTGTTTACATGAGCATTTTCACGTTAATGGTTCAGTATGACGTAATTACGTGACAAGTTTGATGTTTGCTTGTTTTCAACGAAGTAAGGCGCCATGGCCCGTTGGCACGATTCAAGAAAACCGAATTGGACACGTCAGGTCAGTTGGAGAGACGCATGAAAAAAAAGTGCCTTTGCTTGCCTCGTTTTGTTTAGTTTCCATTTGTTATGGCGAAATAACGTGAAAAGTAAAAACATGAAACTTTTCGCGTAGTTACGTGATACTGAGCCTTTCACTATCACGAAGTAGTGTGATAGTTTCATGTAACATTGTGAAAATTATCACGTAAAAATGGGAAAATTATCACGTAAAAATGAGAAACTTTAACGTGATTATGTTATACTGGGCCGCCCTTCCTCACTTTTTATGGGGGAGCATGGCATTGGTCCGACCTCCCATTAGTCCGACAAACTGGGCATTGGTCCGACCTCCCCTAATTCGAACCATAACCGCAACCGTTGCCCTAATGGGGAGGTCGGACTAATGGGAAGTTCGCTTTTTTTTTGACAGCATTGGCGGCAATACTTTTCCGTACCTTTCCTCCTACGTGCAGTTTTAAATCGCACAGCCCTTGTCCTACCTTAGGATGACCTGAGCTGGAGTCTTCTGGTATCTCTGAGCGATGGTCCCCAGTCGAGGGTCCTGTAAGAGGCTCGGCTCATCAGGAGAGGCCCAGGGTCGGTCCCCGCTGCCCAGAGGACTGTAGGCCGTCACACAAACAGACACTGACCTGTGGCGGAGAGTCAGACGACAATACATTCAGGTCTCAAGAATAAGATTTGCGTTCAAACAACGTGTCAAACAGCGTCATCACTGACCGACAGTAGGACAGGAGATCTGCTTGACACAGGTAGGGGTGGCATTCCACCTGTAGGGTAACCACACGCAGTGAATGCTGTCTTCTTGTGAAATATCCGAAGCGTTGCTCACAAGATTATGAAAGGAATGTGTTTAATTATACCTGGTTCACCACAGGCTTGTGTTTGGCTACGCTTATGATGTCACCGGTCTGCCTGGCGTTGAAGTTGGACAGTCCGATAGCTTTAACCATACCTTTGTCCACCAGGCCCTCCATCGCTGCCCAGGTGTCTCTGTAGTGCGTGTCTGAGTAGCAAATGCTTCCGTCTTCCTGGCGAGGCATCAGCTCCTTTCCACGCCTGAAAGAAAACACGTGAAATGGCTCTTCACAGTGATGAGCACGGAATGGGCTTGCAGTCCACAGCTGCTTACTGAAAGGCCATTGGCCAGTGCATGAGGTAGAGGTCCAAGTAAGAGAGGCCGAGGTGGGACAGGCTGGTCCTGCAGGCCTCTTCCACATCCGCAGGGTCGTGTTTGGTGTTCCATAGTTTGGATGTGACGAACACCTCCTCACGAGACAGAGTCTGGGAAAACAAATGAGAGACAAATGGGCCGAAATGATCAAATGACACAAAAACCTCAACTTTGGGAACCCAGTCACAGAATGTGTGATTTTTGAATATTCATCCTGGCTTCTAAAAAAACAATTAGACACGCCCTGAGAACTAATGAAAGGTCATTCTTTCAGTTTTACCCTCCCCCCATTTTGTTATATTGACTGTTTATTGTACGTGAAATAAAGAGTAAATTCAATTTTATCGCACCCTCGACAGTCTTACATTGAAACAAATATTACCGCACTATACTTATCTTAAAGCAGCCCCTCTTGTGTTGACTCATTTAGACTATTTTTAGTTCCAAAATGTGTGCCTGTGGACATGCCAGTTCATGGTCAGCACTTGAACTCTCAAGTTCTTGTTGACTCACTTGGCTCAGTTGAGAGTGATGACTTGAGGCTGACTTCAACAGGCGTGAACTGTGCATTGCTAATGAGTCGATTTGATGAATGCCATTTTTAAAAGGGCTCAAACTAAAAAATATGTCTGTATTTTACAGAGGCCCTTGTAAATAATAAGCATTTTCACAACAATAGATGTCAATATAAGGTCAATCAGCAAACTGTGCTGTGCATCAATGGCTATCGGGTATGATTGTTTCGCATAAGTTTGGCAAACTTCAAAACAAATGTGAGTTCAAATGGAGGCGTTCAGGAGAAAACCTCATCTCTTGTGTCACAGTTTCCTACCTTCCCTGCGCCGACCCTGAGAGCCAGAGCCTCTCCGACCTCCGGTTCGTTGCCGTACGCCGCAGCGCAGTCGATGTGTCTGTACCCACAGTCCAAGGCAGCCAGAACTGCCCGCTTGACCTGAAGAACACACAGTTACCGAGCATTTCCTCACATCAGAAGGAACCCAGAGGAGAGGAGCGCCGCTGGTACCTGGCCTGGCGCGCTCTTCCAGGTGCCCAGGCCAACCGTGGGCATCCTCTGGCCCGTCGCGAGGGTCACATAGGCGCTCATGGTCCCGCTCCGAGGATCTGAGGGAGAGAAGGCGGTGGCAGGGAGAGACGTGAGTGAAACTGGACCCAAGTCATGATGACTAAGTCCTAATACTTTGTTACTGATTCTCTCTCTCGTCTGAATTCATTAACTCCTGCGCTACAGCTGCGGCACAGGGCAAGCACCCCAACGCGTGACGGAAACCTTTGGTCGCTGAGGCGAGCGGCGGCCATCGAGCAACAGACGTGCAGCTGAGCTTTATTTCCCTCACCCTGCGGAATACAAAGTGTGCTTGGGTGGAAATATAAACCCTGTGCGAACCCTGCCTGGGCGCCGGAAATAGCTGATGCAGGAATATGGGATTAGTCACAGTTAGCACATCTCAGCACAGCACTCCCCCGTGGTTGACTGATTGTCTGCTATATCCTTACCATGTGACACACACACACACACACACGCACCACAGTATACAGTTGAGTACTATAAAGTTCTGCCAAATTCTCAAAAAAGCCAAGGAGGAGATCAGATGAAGTCCGCTCACCTGGGATCACCACGGTAGACAGGAACAGTCAGAAGGCTGAGGGTTGTCTGGACCTCTGGATTTTAACAGGGCAGAGGTCAAAGTCTGCCCCCTGTTGTTTACCTGCGACCCAAATGGAGGGAAAGCGTCCAAACTCCAAATATGTTGTAGCTTTTCCAGACCCCGTCACAGGTCTTTTCTGTCTGTCTTCTTGATGCGTCACTGGAACCGAATCGTTTGCTTATTTTCTCAGCTGCAAGACAACAAAATATGAACAACGCGAGATCCATTTTTAAACATCTCTTAAAATCCTACATAAGTCAGCAAGCTGTACTGGCGTATTTGCTCACTGCAGCTGGTTTTCAATGGTTGTCAGGCAAAGTCTTGCTTCTCTCAGTGGAAATGTGAGTCAGATGCAGGTGGTGAGAAGAAGATGAGGGTGCTTCCTATCACCAGGACAAATTGTGGGTTAACTGCATTCGAAAATACTTTTATATCTCATGATAAGGTGCGCATACGTGAATAATCAGCAATGTTTAACATTTGAGGCTGAGAGAAAACGAGTGCTTGAAACAAGGCCGTCCATCCGTCATCTGCTATCACCACCAAATGTGCACAGGATGAGGAGGATTAGAGCCAGACAGCCCTGGCTGACAGTTGCTGAGGAGTGGGAGAAACTGCACACAATTATAGAACAGTCATCCCCTGCAATTTTTGCACTGATTTAGGAATTTTCATTTTTTTTGGCCCCTGAAAAAAAGAAACACACGGTATGACACCCCCCCCCCCACCTCCCCCCACATTTTGGTGCCTAAGCGACTGAGGAGCTAAGGCTCCAAATGTTACCCACATTTCAATTAATATAATATTACACAGATAGGAGTTACATGGTGTGTGGATCTTTTGTTTTCTCCAAAACACAAATTCAGAAAGAGAAACACATAAAGTTTACAAGTTTAATTTATTTGACTTAAGTTTCGAAAAGGATCATAAATACTGTAAAATGCACATAAGCAGTGAGTCTATCATCATCATCATCAGCAGCAGCAGCAGCAGCAGCACGTGTGCATTGTGGTTGTGGCCGCGGTCCGTGTATCTCCAAAAGTTCAGAAGATGACTCTACATAAAAGTGCTGCTTTTTTTTTTTTCTGTAACATTGTTGTTTTCAAATGTCTAAAACACATGACCAACCAGGGCTGGGCCATACTCACACACACACACACACACACACACACACACACACACACACACACACACGCACACACACACACACGCACACACACACGCACGCACATACATACATACATACATACATCTTCTCATTGCTGTAAAACACAGTAGGAAGAGCTGAGGAGAGCTCTCAGAGCACCCTGCAGACAGAGGGCCGCCTCTCCAATAATACAAAAACTATTTCCTACACAGGGCTTCCTAATGAACAAAAAAAAAAAAATCCTAAAAATTGGATGTACGCGCATCACGAAGACCGGAGGCAGTTATGAAATCAATTGAGGATTGGATTCGCTAACCCAGTAGACCCCGGGAGAGGTGGTGGTGGTGGTGGGGGGGGGGGGGGGTTTACTTTTGGCATTGCTCACAGTAGCACCGAGACGTTGCCTTCGTTATGGCACAGGAGAAAGCAGGATATAAACAAGGCTCGATTTCCCAGAGAAAATGTCGACTCTTTACTGTGGACCTCAGCCTGACACCGTGCTTACCGTTCCCCTGGGAAATCAAACCTGCACTCGTACGGCACTTGACAAGAAGAATATATCGTCAGAATTTGTCTTTGTCCCTCCTTACATACAGTACAAAACTGATTGCACACTACTCATTGCTTACTTGCTGATTACCAGCACTGGTAGAACTGTAACGCGTGACACAGCATAGGGCACCTGTAGTATAGTTTCAATGGCTGAGCGTTATTAAAAGTGGACTAAGGCACCTAAATATTCCTCATTAACCAACCGGGCTGTTTGCTTCAGAGGAGCCGGCTCAGAAGGGAGAGCACCCACAAATGTGTGCAGATTGGTTTCTTTAGCAGACGGTTCAGCGTGTGATTGTCATGATTTAGATTTCCCAACATAGCCGCAAAACGCTTTTACTTTAAATAATCTGGGAAACGTGGGAGCGCAACTGATCTGAGCGAGTCGGCGCTCAGAGAGAACAGTGATCAGCCGACAGACTCCAAGCACAGACGCTTTCAACTGTGACCTAAAGTGAGAGCGAGAGACAGAAGAGAGAGAAAGAGGGGGGAAAAAAAGCTGCTGGTGCGCTTCAAGGTGAAAACATAAGGATAATGAGAAAAAGGAAAATGCGGTAAAGAATGTCTCCTAGAAATGTCTCGCACTTCATCCTATCGCACAAACACACACACACACACACACACACGCGGAAAGAGAAGAGGAGCAGACGGTGGAACGGCATATAAAACGACTGACAGATCCGTAGAAAACAGATTTAGAAAAAAGGGGGATCTGATAAAACTGCCACTGTGCCAAAGGCTCCCCCTCAGCGCTGCTCCGCTGCCTGGGTGCCTCCTGCGTGATGCTCAGAACCGATCCGACCTGATAACAAGAGCTTCGCCTCATCCATCTGCTGCAAAAGTCCCCACAGACCACATGGAGAGTTTAATGGAGGCTGAAGGTAGGAGAGGAAAGTACAGCGGAGGTCGACATGTCACATGTTGAGACTGGGGCTTGTGTTGGTATTGGCGGTGTGTGTGTGTGTGTGTGTGTGTGTGTGTGTGTGTGTGTGTGGAGGGGTGCAGGGAGTTCACAGGAGGGGGGGGGTCTGCGTCCTCCTACGACTGGGGGAGGTGCTGTCTGATGATCTCCTTCGACTGCGGGGGGATCCTGTCGGGGAAGCGCACGGAGAACTCCACGATGAGGTCGCCGCGCTGCGACGGGTTCTTGGGGAAGGGCAGGCCCTCCCCTCGGAGCCGCTTGGCCGTCCCCGGCTTGATGATGTCGTGGCAGGGCAGCGAGATGATGCGGTTCTCCAGCGTGGGAATGCTGACGGTGCAGCCACACAGCGCCTGCGAGGGAGGGAAGAGCGGCGGCAAGGTTAGCGTCAAGACGCTCCCAAGGCTGCAGGTTTCAGATCAGGTGCAAAAGCATTTAGGCCAGTGACCAACTGGTGGGTCGTGACCCAAAAGTGGGTCGCAGAGTTGTTTGGATTGGGTCGCGGCTTCGCCTGCAGTTTTTATAGTATAAATTATCTATATTTAGAGAGGAAATGCTGGGCATTTATTTGGCAGAAGACACATTTCAATTCCATGATTTCAATAATTTATTAAATAGACTTGAGAGAAAGTGGGCTGGCGGGTTTTCTTTTTTTTTTTTTTTTGTAGAATAAATTTTGAGTGCTGCGGAATAAATTTGGGTTGTGTGACTTCATTATCAGGAAGAAAAAAAAATGTGGGTCCTGAGACTCCACCCGTTAAGATTCACTGATATAGACCATCTTCTCTTAGTACGTCATCCCGAGCTTCACGTGTTTCCTATGTGTGTGTGTGTGTGTGGGTGTGTGCGAGGAAAAGGCTTTCTTTTCAAACTATTTCAGAAGCGTCCGCAGCAGCGCGGGGGGCCTCCGGATGACAAACACAGTATGAAACATGACATGGCTGTACCAAGCTTTTTCCTGTCCCTATGTTTGTGTGTGTGTGTGTGTGTGTGCATGTGTGTGTTTGTCACTGTTTGAGGGTCGTACACACTGGACTATGGTGGGGGGGGCTAATTTTAGCAAGAGTTGCATACCCGGGGCTAATGAAGTGAGGCAGGAATCGGCTGAGCTCGTAAATAGTTGGAGAGGTTTGTCAGATGGTCTGGCGAGAGTGAGAGAGAGAGAGAGAGAGAGAGAGAGAGAGAGAGAGAGAGCGCACGCAAACACACGCACACAAACACCCACCCACCCACACACGCACGCACACACACACACACACACACACACACACACACACACACACACACACACACACACACACACAAATGCCCGTGCGCGCACACGCACGCACGCAGTAAGCCTCACCTCCTTATCACAATGCCTGCTGAATCCACTCGCAGCGTGGAGAACGCTAAATTAAACACAGAGACCTGCAGTTATCACGATTTTGCAGCCTTTCCACAGAGCATCACTTGCCAGATTTTCGCCGGGCGGAGAGAACTATTACAAAATGACTCTGTGAATGAACATACAGTTGCCGCCGCCCCTCCCCCAAAAGTTCTAGAAACTTTAATCAAAATGGAACATTACGTTTAACGAGCTGTGTGCCAAAAACCCAGACGGAAAGTTATGGCCGCTGAATGCTAAAGTGAACGCGTCACAGAAGACGTTAACTAGAGGTTGACAATCAATATCAGTATTAGCTTTTTTTTTTATACGTATTGCTAATTCTAACCATGCTGATACAATTTGATCAGATGGATGTTTCTGCCCTCCAAAGTGCTACATTGTGCCTGGTTGTCGTTCTGGTCAATTTCCAAACATAATAAATTTTTTTTTTTTTTTTTTTTCCCTCTGGAGGCTGTGAAGAGCAGGCTAATTATATGCACCCTCCTACCAGAGATTAATGGAGGTTTTTCATCCATAGTCACATTCAAACTTAATGACAATTTAGAGTTGCTATTATCCGAACGTAACAAGCGTAACTTTGGACATCACCGCTACAATTCTGTAGAACAAGTCATTCTCAGAAGCAGAATGGACAGTGTAAAAATCCTGTCCTAAAAGGTTTCAAGGGAGTCATCATAGCAAGCCGAGACACAGTGGTGTTTAATGGGATCCGTGCTGTAGCCAGTTAGTCAGTTGGAGGCGGAGACAAGCCGTTAGTGTTGCCCGGGTCTAATAAAATACAACTGGACCCTGCAGTGGCCACTGATTAAAAGCAAGCGATAGCATTTTGTCTGTCACAACTGCGCTTGGCTGCAGTTTGTGAGCGTTTCTCCCTGATTCACATGAAAGTATTTTGTATTTAGATGAAAATACCAGAATCCAGCTGAGGAAAATCGTGCCAAGGCAAAGCTTCCTTACATCTCACCGATTAGAAGCGATACATTTTTTTTATCCGAAGAAAAACTAGAGAATTTCCTCTTGAGGCAACTATAAATGAAACATACCCGCTCAGGGCACGACCAGGGCAGCCGGCTATCATCATGTAACAGCGACTTTGCTCGCGTTGGCACATGCTTAACCTCTCACTCTGGGCCAGCGTCATTATGGGGTCTGTATTGTTGGAGCGCTGGAGGATTTCCTTGTCTTGTCTGAGGGTTTTTCTTTTTTAACGTGAGATTGGACGTCGGGGCGAATGATGTCCAGTCGATCAGAGCAGCTGCTTGAAGGGTCAGACAGAGTTTTCCAGTGTTGACATCAGCCCCCTCCCCCTCAGCCGCCACGACACGCATTAGGAGGTGATTTAGCGCGTGACTCTGACGGAGACTTAGGAGCTCATCCACTCTGTAGAGCCGCTGCCTTTGCATGATGCTATAGACGCACACCTATACTGCATGGGTTGCATAACACACACACACACACACACACACACACACACACACACACACACACACACACACACTTTCGCTTTCTCTCAACTAGATTAACGGCATTTTTAACTTGATTGGGTTAGAGTTAGTGATGTTAAGTTAGTTTAGGTATGTCGGTGAAGTCAAACACAGCGAAAAACGCCGCTCATGCTGTTGCAAGTTAACATTCTGCAGTCAAGTATAGGCCGTAAGACCAAAGTACACTTCATGCAATTCATGTAAATAGACCAAGTTCCAGTAATATAGTTCCAGTAGGCACAGTGGGATTGTTATGACTACAAAGATGCTTAAAAACAACGAATAATAACAAACTTTAGGTGTTGTTTTTTTTTTAGCTGTATTCTATGTAAATGTTGACAACTGTATCTGCAAAGTAAATTCCAATTGACGTTAACAACCGCAGTGGGAGTCACAAGGCATAACATTTTCCTTTGGCACGGCCCATAAAGGAGAAAGGATAAAAATACGCTGAACTCGAAAGAAACAACGAGCTTGAGTCAGTGAACCTCGTGTGTATTCCAGCAGTGCGGAGCTAAATTCGGTTGCCGACAAAGCCTGGCGATGCACCTCCACAAACGCTACCGTCACACTGCAGAGGCAATAACGGGCAGGAAGAGCCGGCCCGGGATTCAGACGCAGGTCGGATTCGGAGAAATCGATGTGTCAAATTCACCCTGAGCTCTCTAACCACATCTGACTGGCGTCGCAGTCTGCCAGGGCACTGCAGGGGCTGGAGGAAAAGCGAGCGCTGTGCAGCACTAATGGTGCTGCTCTTCGGGGTTTGCTCCAGGCAGCAAACAATATTTAGCAGCCAAGGAAAAAAGTGCAGGAAGCTCAATTTTGACAAAAAAAAAAAAAAGACAAGCTTAAAGGTAAAATAACTTGTTGAGAGCTGATGCCCAGATGTTTAAAGGAAATAAAGAGCTCACGCTATGGTGAGAATGGTGAGCAAAAAGTGAAGAATGTTCTTTGGCTGTGATAAAAGTTTACTTTTATGTCTCTTTTTAATCCTTATCTTTTAGCATTAGGCTCTCTACACACCATCCACCCTTGTTATATTATGCTGTGTGCATTGTGTACTGTTTGACACCCCACACGTGTGTGCCTCTGGGTGTCGGGTGCACCGTGCACAGCTGGTGGTGCAGCATCATGTTCTGGGGCGGGGGGGTTGAAGAAGAGTGCAGCACTGAATATATGAGATTGTTGTATATGCTTTGGATGCGGAATCATCTGACCCACTTCTCCCATATTCCCCCGATGCTCCAAAACCAACCCCCCCTCCCCCCATCTACACTCTTCCTCCAGTTCCTTCTTTTGCTTTGAGACGTAAGTCTCTTATCTGGTTAGCGGTTAGCGCAGACCACTGAGCCGCAGGAGTCGTTCAGTGCAACATTTAACCAACGTGCCTATTTCTTTGGGAGGGTGGTCGATCACTCTGAAGTTTGCATGTTCTCCCTGTGTCACATGTCTGTCACATGTATGTGTGGTCATGAGCAGGTGACGGCCCTCAGGAGTCTGGATCTGCTCGAGGTTTATTCCCACAGGGGAGTTTTTCCTGGCCTTGTTTTTCTTTCTAGGCGGGCCCTGCAATGAACTGCCGACTTGTGTAGGGTGTAACCACGACGGCTGGGAAGGGGCTCCATCGTGCAGACACCCGCGACCCTGCAGGAGCAGGAGAAGCGGTGATAGAGAATGGGTGGACGGACGCCTGTTTTGTATGAAACAGCCGTCCTTATACTCCAGGTAGAGTCTGCGCTGCTTTTGAGACGGAATGAAAGGTTGCTCTCAGTGGAACACAAAACAGTTCCTCCGCCTCTCTGAGAGCGACTGCCATCAAGCTGGGCACGGTGACAACAAACTGGTGAGCCCAAGAGCTCTAAACGCCGTGTAGTTCACAGACTGGGTGGAGAGGCGGGGGCGTCCTGGACCTGCTGGTGCCCCGGGTCGCAGGGAAGGCTTATTAAATGTCCTGCCAGTCACAGAAATAGCGTGTATTTACAAATACCCCTGAAGACTGCAGAGTGCACGTCGGATTGTGTTGGATTGTGTTGGATTGTGTTGGATTGTGTTGAAGCTGTGTGTTTGAAGCTCCATGTGGGGTTCATGCGAGTACGTTCATGCTGCAGCAGCAGCAGCAGCGGAATAAGTGAGGACACTTGGCTCTCAGCCGGTCACACGAGGACACCACATTCCTGCTGGCTGCTCTCACACACTGCAGACACACACACACACACACACTGCAGACACACACACACACACACACACACACACACACACACACACACACACACACACACACACACACACACACACACACACACACAATCCTCAGTATGCCCACACAGATCTACCTCAAAATTTCAGCCACATCCCACTACCTTGTGAATGCTCTGGAAGGGTATTGCTGCCATACTGAAAAGAAATGGGCTCAGTATCACGCAATTACATGAAAGTTTCTTTTTTTTTTTTACAAGATCAGTTTCACGTTATATCATCCTAACGAATGACACCAAAAGGAAATGAGGCGTAAATTAGACGCGATTCAATCAAAGTGTACTTTAAACTTGCCCAATTCTTTCCTTTTTTTTTTTCCTAGTATGGCAGCAATACACTTTTGTAGAACTGTAACCACTTTATGATTTCTCTACTTCGGGAGCGACGCCGACGGCGTGCAGACGGAAGCAAGACAGAAGAGAAGCTTTGGTGGAGTCGGGGCGGACGGACGCACCTCTTTCAGAGTGACCTTGCAGTGATAGATGACATTGGAGCCGTCTCTCTTGAAGTGGACGTGCCCTTTGTCCTTCAGAACAAAGGCTATGTCCGCAGGAATGTTCTCCGGGGTCTCGTCCCCCTCTTTGGGGAAGGTGATCTTGGTCCCTTCCTTCCAGCCCTTCTTGATGATGATGTTGAGGATCTTGTCCTCCGTCCTCATGCTCCGTCCGTCCGGGTTCAGCCGGCGGCGGGTGATCTTCATGCGCTTGGTGCAGCCGTGGAAGATCTCCTCCAGCGAGACCTTCAGCTCGTGGACCACGGGAGGGTCCTGGTGTTTCCGCGCCGCCCCCAGGCGCTCCGACGGCTGGCCCCGCCTCCTGCGGCCCTCCCCGGGGAAGCCGTTGTTGGCGGGGCCGGGGAAGCCGAACTGCCGGCCGAAGTGGGCGAAGGGGTCGTCCTCCTCCATGTCCACGTCCTGCTCCGCGTCGTGCTCGCTGTGGAAGGAGAAGCCGTTGGAGCGGCCGTGGCCGCGGTTGGAGCCGAAGAACATGTCGAAGGGGTTGGAGCCGCCGAAGAAGGAGGCGAACGTGGCGTGGGGGTCTCCGTGGAAGGTGTAGTGGTGCGTCGAGCTTCCCGGAGCCCCGGAGGAACTGCTTCCCCCTGTCTTCAAGCCTGCGAGACAGAGAGAAATATAAAGACATGGTACGAGATCTCTCGTGCGTCAGGAAAAACAAACACTAGGATCCACTCAGATACCCAGCAGCTCGGGCCGCCATCGCAAGAGGTGGGAAACAGTCGAGAGGAGAGCGGAGCCCAAGTGGGCGGGAAGAATCCCAGCAGCATCACTGATCTTTCAACAGAGCTGCTGTTGCTGCTGCTGCTGCTGCTGCTGCTGCTGCTGCTGGAGGAACTCGTACAATACCAGGTCACTCAGTCCAACACGCTCACACACACAGGTGCACAAACATACACTCCCACCCACACACACACACACACACAAGCACGCACGCACCAATTACAACCGCAATACGCTACGCCCACATTTGAAAACTACAGCAGTCACTGCTATTCATATCTCTCCGACGTAACATTCTTACGCCATCTGTCTGTCAGCTAACACACACACACACACACACACACACACACACACACACACACACACACACACACACACACACACCCTCTAACTACCCTTGCAGCTCACTGTAAGGCACCACAGATGGTTAAGTGTTGATCAAACGGTCGTCCTCCTGACTAAAACACAATCATGAGAAAATGCGGCAGCATTATTACTTGAGAAGCTGAAGCCCACCAAGGTCCCCTCCACCCCCCCCCCACCCCGATGTGATATTAGAAGCCTGAACCCTTTCAGGAGTCACGTCTAATAACAGTTTATTAAAAAAAGAAAAAAAAAAAAGAAAAAGGTGCCGCCTGCCGCACGGACGCTATTACCTCCACCGTCTGCGCTTATTATTTTTTTCATCACCTTCATGCAACGCAGGAAGCGTCGCACCCGGGCCACCCTCGCCAAGCCCCTGAGCTCACCTTCCTCTCCCAGCTGATCGTAGACGGCCCTCTTCTTGGGGTCGCTGAGGACCTCGTAGGCCTCGGCGATCTCCTTAAATTTCTCCTCGGCATTGGCGTCCTTGTTCTTGTCCGGGTGGAAGCGCAGCGCCATGCGCCGGTAGGCCTTCTTGATCTCCTCCTCGTTGGAGCCCTTGGAGATGCCCAGGGTCTTGTAGTAGTCCTTCCCCATGGCTGGCACACGCACATACACCCTCTGGACCGGGACGCCCCTCTGTTTTCTGTGGCCTCGATCAGACACTGCTGGGTGTGACAGAGGGATTAGAGGGCCAGGAGAAGAGCGGAAGATAATTACAGTAAGGAGATTCCATCTCTGCAGTGATGCTTTCTGCTCTTACATTGTGTGGATGGAGGCAAAACCAAATAACGGTGCAAAAGTGATTGTTGACTATTTCACCGCGTCCCTCGCTCGCTTGGGAGGACGCCCAGAGCGTCTGCGTGCGTGCTGTCGGAGGCACGCTGAGAACATGATGCTCTCTTTGTGCAGAAACCACTTGGACTGTTTCTGTGTAGGCCTCCACGCACTCAATGAAGCCATTAACGCCAATGCCACCGCGTGGCTTCATTGTGCCGGAGCGTATTGGGTCCTTCGCTCAGACACAGGTCTCACCTGCGCTCTGCGCCGTCGTTGTCAATCAACTTGATCTGTTGACCTTTAGCATCTCGTGATACAACAAGGCCTCGCTGTGTGTCACCATACCATCGATGTTCTTGCAACTGTCCATTCCCAGCTACTGTACTTTACTTTCAACAAAGACAGCAACCTCCTCCAAGTGCTGTAGCGTTTGCTGCTGCGACCGGCGACTAGACTAGATGATTGTGAACACTGGCAGCTGATCGAGGCGATGGATGGTGGACTAACGTCACCAGCAGGAACAGGAACAGGAAGCGCTACTCCCGAAAGTTCGAATTGTGTTCACGTGATATATAAAATAACCTTCCTGTAATTATTCTTCCCTCTTCTTGTGGCCGTGATCCTCTTTGGTATAGTTGGGAGACTCCCATTAGCAAGTCTTTGAATACTCCTCAGGTCAGCCGCTGACCAGAGCGACGGACTAAAAGCGTCCTGGCAGAGAGGAGGCAGAGCGTTCGCTTTCAGTGCTTTGTGGCGATGGCCAATTAGTGACAGTTGGAAATGGACAACGGAGGGACCTGGGTTTCCCCGAACTGCTGCTGCGGACAAATGGCTGATAAGAGTGGAGAGCTCCCCTCAACACACACACACACACACACACACACACACACACACACACACACACACACACACACACACACAGCCTGCTCCACATCATCTCAGCTCATACTTGGAATGCCCTTATTTAGACATATTACAGATTAGCGGCGTGCAAACGGAACCGGCTCATCCGCTGCGTTGAATCAGCTGTGATGGGGGGGCGCACGCGCGCACAGGCTGTCAGATAGCGGAGACCCCCCCACCACCACCACTACCTCCCCGCTGCCCCTCGTGCGCTGCTAAAACAATGGATCCCCCGGATCCAGATGATTCGGGTTCATTTGGTATGAGCGCACTACATACAGCCACGATATATTCCCGTTCCGCACGGTTGTCCTAACGGAACAGTGTTGATTTAATGCCAGGGACACAACAGCCCAGCAACAACAACAACAAAAAAAAGCAAGCGGCGACACAAAAGATTTTTTTTTTTTTTTTTTTTTTTTTTTTTTAAATATTCCTTTAATAAAAAAAGAGGGCCAACCTACCTGGGTACTCGGAGGTTACTGGAGAAGCGCTCTCCACATCAGCATGGTCCGGCTCCCCTCTCTCTCTCTCTCTCTCCCCCGCTACAGCCGTCGGTATCTGTCCGGCGGACCGGCACCGCTGCGTCCCCTTATGGAGTGACGTCAGCACGCAGGGGCGGGGCGAGTCCGGGCTCGGAAATAAACGGTGAGCAAACACCGGGCTGCGTCTGACGTTTGAGTGGAAAAACCTCTGTGGCCGGCAGCTTCCCCTGGCAGAGATACGACCGCTGAGGGACTGCGGTGAGGAAACACCCCCCAACCTCCCCCTCACCCCCCTTCTCCAAATAACTTTATCACATTTCAAATAGTTTCCCTGTGTGAAAACGGTCTGGTCGATCAAAGGCAGTGATTGGAGGGTTTCATATCTTGTGGGGTGGGGTGGGGTGGGGTGGGGTTAATACCGGCTGACCAAAATAAACTAAACGAAGTAATAAAATGCCATTACTTTAAGATAGCTCCCTTGTGTCCGAGCTGGCACATGGAGAGCCAAGCATGCCCGTAAACACATCAGGACGGATGGAGAACGCCAGATGTCTGAGTAGACGGTGTTTTTGTATTTTTATCCTCGTCCTCATCCATCTATTTATTCAAGCGTGACTCATATTGCTTCCTTTTCTTCATTACCTTCTGAGAAGCAGAAGTGTCGGTTATTCCAACTATCGACCAACAACGGAGGCTGCCCGCACCTGTTGATTTTTTCCCACTCTAATTCTCATTCATGTAATTCTCATTGGTTGTTCTACTGAGATAACAAATAGTAATACATTAGCTCTCGTGCATATTTTAAGCATTTTGTAGATTTGTAGGTACAATATTATCTAAAACCTACAGTCTACCTCTCAGCTGACAAACAAAAGTTTTTTTGTTTTTTTTTCAGTTATAACCTCTGCATAACAAGACCAAAATATCCCAATGAACCCCCAATGTCTTGACCCATCACCCGGTCATGCTGGGGGTCACGGGAAACCTTGAACTAGACCAAAGCTTCTGCTCCAGCTTAGCCTAAGGTCTATAAAAATAGCTAACATATCTTGTTTTGTCCCATTACAATCATGTTTACCAGTTCATAAATCGGTCTTAAGCTCTTAGACCACTGGAGATCTGATGAATGTAACTAATCTCATCTGGCCCTGCCAACGTTTTTGGACAACACCGCTAACCAGCAGCTGCAGTAAGAATAATCACGACTACAATGGGTAAAACTGACAGGAGAGCCTTTCAGTGGAGGTTTGAATTGATGCTACCGGAGGGAGACGTGCAGCAAACTAAACATACAGTGAAAGAACTTCTTTCACCAATGCACGTCAATAAACTCAATAGGCGCCTATTCTGAAAAATCAGATATTTTCTACCTCCGGCTGGAGCCTGAGTCACCGTCGGTGACTTTTACTGGTTCAGTGCACTGAAAAGTTCCCTCTGCGGGGTGATGTCCTCCTGCTCTGCTGGTTCAATGTGAGGAATAGAACGAGAGAGCAACTCATCCGGGCTTTGAGTCAGCACTCCCTTGCCGGCGTGGAGAGGAGGTGAGAGAAAAGTGGGCGTGCTTAATGGAGGAGTCCGTCTGACACGCATGTACTCTAAAACAATGGAACCACGTAGACGAAGCCACAGCGGAGCGGAGACATTCCTGCATGTCCAGCTGAGCATGTGTGTTGGCAGCGGGGAGGGACGTCAAGCCGAGTGCAGCTGTCCCACAGGCGCAACTGTTGCGCGGTGGCTTGTTACCCTCTTAGAAATCCTGCAATGGACGCGCTGGGACCTGTTGAAATCGAATGCAATGCACTCTGGGATCCCCTGAATCAAAATGTACACGCATTCCATGTTGAACCTGCGCTGATCTCAAGCACCAGGAATTTTGAGGGGATTTTCTAGGGTATATATACATATAGATTACATATACATATAGATTACATATACATATATATTACATATACATATATATATATTTACACGTATATATATATATATATATATATATATATATATATATATATATATATATATATATATATATACACATACATATATATATACATATATATATATGTATATATATATATATATATATATATATATTTATACGTGTATATATGTAAATATATATATATACATACATAAATAGGTATATGTATACCTATATATGTATATAGAATTGTTTTTTCTTGTTTTCCAAAAACGTTCAAATATGACGGAGGCAACAATGCTATTAGGCTAACGCGATGTACATACAGCCTCGCAGGCTGCGGACAGAAACTCTGAGCCACGTGCTGCTCCGATGCTCACCGCTCCGAGCGTGCGCTCTCTTTAACAAGGTACAAGTTGCCCTCACCAGATGCTGGGTTTCCATGGTGACATGGGGGATTCTACCAGACAGTGACTTAATGTACTAGGAACAAAAGAATGTCTGAGCATGTGCCTGCGCACACGTGTAAGAGAGGCTCCATGTAGCGGGTAGAAAAGTGGCACACCAACAACAGGCGCACACGCGGGTGCGCGTCCTCCGCCACCTGAGCTGAGAGACGGCAGGGGTGGCAGGAGGCCGATTAGGAGGCGACAGACGAGACGGGGAACGTGTCTGCGAGCGTCTCCAACCACCTCACAGACTCAGAACACCCCGTCCCTTTTTTTTTTCACCACCTCCCTCTTCCTCTCTACCCTCGCCGTAACCATGGAGACCAGCGTTGCCAAAAGAGAGGCTCGCTCCCAGACAAGACGCGGCGGAGTCATATGAGGATGGATGCACGATGTGCTCAAAATAATAACATTTTTTAAAATAATAATAAAAAAAAAATTCTAATTTTGACAAAATTAGACAACGTGTCCTCACTCCTGAACGGCCTTTGTGAAAAGCGTCTTTCACTTGGGGACATGCATTGTACCTCAGCACAGATGCAAAGAACGATTGTCTGCAGATGCCAATCAAATGATGTGCCCTGTCATAACAGACTACTTAAGAAAAAAACTAAAAAAAAAACCTTGCTTTAATTTCAGCTCAACCACCCAACCTACCGGAAGGTACAGATGGTGGACTTCAGTTTGCTTTTAGAAGTCGCACCAAGTGTCCCCTGCCGTCGGCCGCGGTCAGTGCGGTCAGTTTAGATCAGCTGTCAAAGCTCCCAGACTCTCCGTGCACTTCGCTGCGCACGGCTTAAGCTCTTCGCGACACATTCGGTTCCATTAACTGAACGCCGTCTCTATTATGCAGCCCTGCTTTGTTACACTCCTGCAGCCCGGGAGACCCATTCTTGTTCACTGACTCATCATAGAAGAACTGCTTTTGACATTTATGGTCACCACACAACACAAGCGATAGCTTCAGTGTGCAGAAGTGCAGCACGGTTGTTATTGTTAACGGCCACAGAGCGCCTAAAGTGTCCGAGCGACGGCGAATTCAAATGCGAGAACGCTGGTCTGGATGTGCGACCATCAGGGCCGCAGCTCCTGCTAAAAGGTGCCGCTGTGAATCTATTTTGTCTGGCACCAGCGACGGGGGCATATCTCTCCGTTCGATAGCATCAAGGAAGCGCAATAGACCTGCAGCTCACTCACACATGACTTTATAAGGAAGTCGAGTGGCGCGGCACACAGCCGGTGCCATTGAGTGGAACCTCAAGTGCGGGTGCGTTTCTTTTCTTTTCCTCCTCTCTCTCTCTCTTTTTAATTGCAACGCAGGCAGACGAAACAGAGCGCGTGGTCAAGCAGATTGAAGTCGCTGAACACATAATGGAAACATCTCTTTGGCAATGAAAAGAAAAGCACTTATGGCTAGATCTAAAAATGAATATTAGCAAATTTCTGAGCAGACTCCCCGAAATCAAGCACACACTGTCCATAACACACGGAAGAGTGAGAGGTTTCAGACTGTAGCTTCCCTATAAAGCTGATTTTTAAAGGGTTAACAGGCACTGAACTCCCTAAATGTCCTACACCCAACTTCTGATACTAAGCAGTATATATACATATTATGTAGCCTTCTTTAAATATTTTGCAAATCCTTCAACTGTCTTGGCAGAGGTGAAAATTGACAGCTAAAGCCTGGAATTAATACTGAAAAATGACTTCTGATTCAATAAATATGTGCAATTCCATCTATGAAAAGACCAAAAAACAAAACAAAAGGCAGGTGATGTAGAAAGACACAGGGTGAAAGACAGGAGAGGGTAAAAGCAAAATGCAGGTCTGGATCAGAGGGCAGCACATTAAATGTTTTGTGCTTTCCATTAGATTCACAGCCCCTGATCCAAACATCACAGGAGCCAAAAGTGTCTTTTGTAACAGTGCAACGCTTTGAATGCACCTCAATATTTTGTTCTGAGACAGGAACTCCCACATCAAGGAGCGGTAACGATTCAACAAAACATTGTTCCCTGGAAAGATTTTCTTTTTGTCCCATGCAGTGATTGTTGTTTTCTTTTGTCCTTCAAAATCTCCAGCGTGTAATCCAGTTTCAGTCACGATTTACCGAATAATGTGCAAGTATCTGAGGTCGGGGTAGAGAAGGTTGGCGAGCAGGGCCAGCAGTCGGGGTCCGTCTCTGAGACAGTGTCCTGGGTACCGTATGAACTGGACGCCTTTGGTAACAGCCTCCTGTAACTCGGCGTACTGCTTATTAGTGGGCATGGCTTCCAGCATCCCCACCGTCTGCAACCACACAAACCAAAAACAAATGTCACTCTAGAAAAAAAAACAACAACAACAAAGATCTGCAAATGACAGAAGAGAAGACGTCCAACTGTTGGTGTTGCCTACTTGTTGTGCTTTCGCAGAGAGCTGCAACTCAGTGGTCGGCTGAAGCCGGAGCTCCGTCTCCGATTGGACCTGGACTGACAGGAACGCTGCCACGCTTCGGACCACCACCCTGAACCTGCGTGCACGGCGTGCATGGACAGATAAAACGGCACGTACACCGATAAGACACAACTTCTCCCACACCCCGGCCAACAGAGGGTTTGAGTTTTCAAACGACACGGCGTCGTTACCTGTTAGAGACAGGCGACCTCTTGCCCAGGCCGATGGCTCCCAGCAGGCCCGAGTTCAGCCTCTCCTCTCCGAGCTGCAGCAGACGGCTCTGTAGCCTCAAAAGACCCAAGACGACTCCTGACACCTCCGTCTGGCCCGACTGCGGCTGCAGCTGCTCCGCTGCCAGATTCAGCGCTTTATGCCACCAGAGGAACAGTTTGGCTTCGTCACCTGGACCACTGGACACCACAAAACAAACAAAAACACATTCATTGGCTGACACTCTCTCTCTCCCCCTCTCTCTCCCCGTCTCTCTCTCTCTCTCTCTCTCATACATAACAAGCTATCCCTCTCATACATAATCTCTCTCTCCCGCTTTAAGTGTGTACAAACTACCCCATTGTACAACTGTTTGACACACACCATCATTATGCACAACTGCAATGTATGTATATTATATATTTTCATTTTGTGCTTGTTATTTCTATTTTTAATTTTATTCCGTATTTTTTTAAAATCTTTTTATACATTGCATGCCTTTTCTAATATACTAGTTACCTTTTCAAGCTGCTGTAAATGCAAATTTCCCCAGGAGATCAATAAAATATCTATCTATCTATCTATCTATGCATCTTCCTACCTACCTACCTACCTACCTACCTATCTATGGATCTATCTATCTATCTATCTATCTGTCTATCTATCTATCTGTCAAAGGCTGATCTCAGTGTCCTTGCGTTCAGGTGCGCTATAGGGAGGGACCGTGTGGGATCAGACCTGGGAAAGACCTGGTTGCTCCAGGTGTTTATCAGCGCCAGAGTCCTTCTCTCATTGGCTGCAGTGTACTCGGTGTTGAGGCGCTGCAGGATAAAGGCGTAGAGGGTCAGGAAGCTGCCTCCTGATTGGCTCTCGGAGAGGAAGTCGTCCACCGTGAGCTCGGGCACTTGAAGCGACGCCAACACGGGACCCCAACCGATAGACTCCTCCTCAGCTGGGAACCGGCGCACACAGAGTGGAAATGTAAACGCCTTTGGCAGCTGGAAGAGCAAGACTAGAAACACTGCGACGTTGGAAATCGGTGCCGACGAAAGCGGACGGGTTTACGTGCTCACCGTGGTTGAAGTGCGCCGTGATGCACGCCTCCATTATGCGCGTCATGTGCCGCACTGACGCGAGGCAGCGGGAGCAGGCGGTGAGGAGGGGGAGGATGGGAAAGCCCCGCCCCTTCCTGTCCAGCCAGGTGTTGACGTGAGCGGCCAGCGCCTCGCCGGTCGACACGCCCACTCCGTTCAGCAGGGCCAGGGCGCTGCTGAAGAGGCCGCACAGCGCCATGTGCCTCTCCTCCAGACCCGTCTCTGCAGAGGAGACCAATGAGTCCGGCCCAACACGGCAATCGAGACCAAGAGGAGGACGAGGCGGCTGCAGCTCACCCAGTGGGTTGAACGTGACGACGCCCTCCAGGAGGAGCTCCAGCTGAGACTCCAGGCCGCCCAGGCTGATGCCGCCGCCTTGCTCCAAGGTCACCAACGACTGCACGCACCAGCACACGTACGCGCCTGCCTTCTGCGTGTCCTCCTGCCGGATGAGAAGCAGCACCGGCCGCAGGGTTTGCATTTGTCAGGGTTTGCGCCAAAAAGAAATCGGAAAAAAGATTACTCCCACGGTCCAAAAACATGCATGTGAGCTGAATTGGAAACTCTAAATTGTCTGTAGGTGTGAGTGCAAATGCTTGTTTGTGTCTATGTGGCCCTGTGATGAAGTGGCAACTTGCCCTATTCCTCCGCCCCCTTGACCCTAAGCTCAGGAAGAAGCGGGTATTGAAAATTGATGGATGGATCTCTAAATTATAGTAATTTAAATCCAAAACACCTTGTTGAGGATTAACAGAACTAAAAACATTAATAAGAGAAACACACAGGATTCATAATGACTTTTCTGACTTTTAGTGGTATGAATGAAACTATTTTCCAATGTGCCAATAATTAAGTTCTTACTATTGTAAGTGTTGCCTGTGTTTGGCAGAGATGCTTCCCAAAGAGGAAGGCAAATAAAGGAAAAAAACTCAGTGCTGTGTTCAATTGATTAAAAGTGCTGGGCCTGGATCTCCCCACTTTGGAAAACTATCAACTAGTGTATAAAATTGCCTTCTGCTTCTCTCCATGAGCAGCAACTATAAAGACTGAGGTGTTACATTTATGTAATTTGGCTGAGTGATACAGAGCTGGCAAAGAGAAGGCAATTGTTGTTTAAGTCTAAATTTAATGCGGATGTTCCAGGCCTCCCACTTGTAAACACGATGCGGCCGCCTGGAGCAGTGTGCGTGCACACACACACACACACACACACACACACACAAGGATAATGCATTTGTATCCTCCTCTGTATGACACCGCTGTTCAGAGACAGAGAACGTCTTCTGACAGATACACCACTCATCTGACGCCCCAGCCAAGCTGCCGCCTGACGCATTCCACCGAAACGCATGCGGTGTAAACACAATTTCAATCCTGCATTTGTCGACAAAAGCACGACTTGTGACAGGAAAAGTCGCCCAGCGTGCATCTTACCCTGTGTGGAAGCTCTGTGGCGCGGGGGTGGAGCCCGGCGGCGCTGCGCACCGACTTGAGCAGCAGCTGAGATGCTGAATCGCTGGAGAGCAGCAGAGAGGGGGGGTAGTGGGTGCTGACGTAGTCCAGGACGCCCTGGTATGAGGAGAGGTCCAGCTGGTACCAGGGGAGAGAGGTGGCCTGGACCAGCAGACTGAGCAGAGGGGAGTCCTGCAAGTGGAAGAAAACATATATAGAAAAAAAAAAAAAAAAAAAAAAGGATGAAGGGACGACTGCCTGACACTAATGTGAAACTTTATTTTGGACCGTACCGGCTGACTGACGATTTGTTCCTCCTTGGCCAGAAAAACCAGCATGTAGAGCAGATAGACCAGCATTGCGTGCGACTCCTTCAGCGTGTCGGGACAGCTCGGATACAGAGTCGACGCCGGGGACGTTTGAAAGTGGTCACTCAAGACGCTGAGCCAGTTCACGTCGCAGAGCACCTCCCCCAGAAAGAGGAAGCAGCTCTTGGGGCTTCCTCTCTCCACCTGGTGGCACCGGAGGGTAAAAAAAATAATAAAAAATATTGATGGCATGCAAGACAAGTCAAAGCTCACGGCTAAAAGCACCGGCACTATACACAACACTCAGCTCTATTGCTGAGTGACGTATATAGTGATGCGTTAATGGCTTCATTTAACAGTCACCCTCATAATGTTCTGACTAATACACTTCTCCTCTATTATAAACGCCTCTCAGGTTCTTTATAGATGCAGCATCCATGCGAGTCTGTGTAAGTGGCTCGCTTCCAGGACCAGTGTGTTGAGACTTCAGAAAGTCCGGCTAATAATAGGAGCTAGGAGGCCACGACCCATGGCTAAAATTAACGTGCCATCCCGTGTCATCCATGTCTAGACAAGTGTCGGTGGTGGAGGTGGTGGTGGTGTTAGTGGTGGTGGGTGGGGTCGGGGGTCGGCCGCCCGGGGCTCTCACATTGAACAGCTGCTTCATTAGCAGAGTGTCGGGGTGCAGGTGTCTCCAGGGCAGGCTGCGGAGGTGTGTGTGGTACAGGTAGAGAAGGTACTCGGGCGTCCGCGGGGAGGTGCAGCTCTCGCAGTACTGCATCAGACACAACCACAGTGCACCTCTCTGGCCGGGCAGCAGACGATCTGGAACGGGCACACGCGGTTAAAAATAACTTGAGCGCTCCGGATAACAAAAAGGTCTGGCCAGCGCTTCTGAAGGCCTCGTGAAACCCCACCCACCCACCTCTGAACTTGTGATGCAGTGTGTCGGTGAGCTGAGCGTACAGGCCGACCAGACGTCCCGCAGCGGCGGCATCAGTCTCCAGCCAGGGGTAACACTTGAGGCTGCTGAAAGAGGAGAGCGACATTCATTTTTGCTTTTTCACACTCTGCAATCTAAAAATGAACCAACTGCTCTCTATTGAAACACCCAGAAGGAACACACTCGGTCTTTGCACCTGGATGAATGTAGCGTGACATGTTGGACTTACAAGTACCGGTAGTGATGTGCATATCAATATCTTTGAACACAAAATATTGATTATCATATCGAATTTGAAAAATATGTTATCGCCCATGACTACTTGGAAGTGACAGGTAAACATCTAATTTTTACTTACTGGTGCGGTTCCAGTACAAAACATATATTATGATAGGAAATGTCAGTTGAAAGATGATATACGGTCAATGGATGGGATAGATAGCGCTCAATATGTTTAATCAGTTCAAGCGTATGAAGTTCTTGTAATGTCTTGCGTTTTATGACGGAGTCAAACGCTTAAATTAAATTCAACAACGCATCAAATCATATAAAATAAATTATATTAAATAAATCCATTTTATGAAAAAAACCCAGACATATATAATTCACTATTTAATTATGTCATGGTCCAGTGTTGCAGTGCAAGTTTAGGAAGTTTTTTATAAAGGAGTCTTTTCATACTTGCATCACCGCAAGAGAAAAAGCTGAGGGAACACAATGCTCACCCGCCATCATCTGTGTCCAGAGGAAAGATCCAGGGTTTGAAAAACTTCACCATCTTAATGTGCAGGTCCTGCAGGGCTGTGAAATCAAAGTGGGTCAGTTTGTGAATGACAGCGAGCGACCAACACAAACACTCCTGGTCTAATTTGAGTAGATGACGACATGCCGACATTTGGCTCTTACCCTTCATCGTTTTGCTGCTCCCCACCGACTCTCTGGCACAGTTGCCGAGCTGCACGCTGATTAGACACCCAATCAGATGTTCCCAGAGGGAGACGACCTCGCTGACGTAAGGAGCCCAGGACGAGTAGAGGCCGAAACTGCGGAGCTCGGGCTTGCTGACGCGACTTCGAAGAAAGTAGTCACTGAGCCAGTCGACCGTTTCATCCACCTGGCGACGACCGATCCCGAAAAAATTAGTTGTGCGGTTAATTGTCAAGTATAGTTTGAGCTGTCATCAGAACCTTGGTTTTCATTTAGCCAACCTGCTGAGGTGACAGGCTGATTTGGGATCTGTATGGGGAAGAGGATGCTGTGGCGGCGTGGCTGGACACGTCACTGGAGACAGGTGCTTGTTCAGATTTGATCTTGGATTGGCGGGATGGAGGTAAGCAGCCGAGCACTCGCAGCGTCACCTTCCAGCACTCTGCACTCAGGAGCTGGTTTGAGGAGCCTGACGATAAAAAGCAAAGGCCTCCGTTTGTTCAGGAAATGACACGCCAGACGCTGAGGACAATGATATTGAATCTCTTGTCTCTGTTGTAAAACAGAGCAAAATTCAGCTCGGGATAAAATTCACAAATAGCTGAAAAAAAACGTTCAAATTGAATCTTCCACTTCTATACGATTCAGGCAGAATGATGAAAATGATTCTTCCACCTTCAATATGTTATTAATTATTTAAATTTCCTCTTTGGTTGGTGTAATAGGTGAGTGGGAGGTGTTCTTTCAGAAGTATGAATGTGTTTTGATGAATCATAAGAGGACTTTGTAAAGCTGCCCTGCTCTGAGGGATTTACTGAGTAATTGGTACGAGAACAGAAAAAGGACAGAATGGTGATTCAACAGTACATAAATATTCAAACCGCATTTTAAAGTTACTGTAAAGTATGGAAACTGAACTGTAATTATGTGATTACCTCAATTCTAAAATTAGTTCACCTAATTACTCTAATTAGTTTTTTCAAATTCCAGCAACCGTCCAAGCTCTACATTCCTACCCTTGAAATCAAACGCACAGAAAAATCAGGGTTTTAATCCGACCATTTGCGCTGAGGTGTGCTCTTACTGGTCATAAGCAGCCGCAGGCAGTCACTGTAGTGGTCTGGAAAATGGTGGCGCAGAAGCCAAGCCCAGTGTTTGGTGAAAAGGTGAAAAGGCGTCTGGAGTTCAGGCTCGGGGTCTTGGCCGCAGACGCAGAGAGCGCCGTGGACCAACTCCAGCAGACGGGTTCGCTCCGAAAACACGGGGTGAGCCTCGTTCAGCCACTGGGACAAGTCAAACTGCAGACCAGGGAGTCAAAGTCAGCGTCAGTGGAAACCTCTGGGTGTACGTCGAGTTCCACCGCATCTGCAACACCTTCAAATATGTTGGCAAACCTTTGTAAGCAGCATGAAAATGACATCGGCCGTGTCGAGGTGCAAAGACGTCACCACGTCCTGGTAGAGGAAGACAAGCTGATCCGGTGCAGCGTTGGGGGTGAAGAAAGGAGAGATGAGAGGACAGAGACGCCGCTCCTCCAGGATGGTCTTCAGGACGCGGCCGCACTCCTCTGCATTACCCTGAATGAACACCTGTGCACGACACAAGCAGGAGCAACCAGGGACTGAACATCTCACCAGCGCTCATAACAGTCTCATACGTGGACCGAGTACTCAGTGAGCTTAAAAACCTACATTTTAAAAAAGCATATGTAGAATTTCTTGCCTTAGTAACTTGATTTTTTACTCAATTTTATACCTGATGTTTTAGTCCTGACCTGAGTTTTAGTGTAAAGCAAACTATCAATAAAATCTCTTATTATTATGATTTATTATTACAGTGCTCCTTCAGTGAGGTCGGATCAACGCAGATGAGCGTTCCGACCTCAGCACTGCTTCCATCCTCTGCACGTGTTTGTAGAAGCTGTGCGTACGCACCTGTCCCAGGATCTCCACGCAGGAGGAGAGGTACTGGCGTGTCGGCGGGTGTCGCAGTGTGTCCTCACTCACAAAGGAAACCACCGTGTAGAAGGCGGACACACCCACGTGCTGCACCGCCGGCGATTTCTGCGCCTTGTACAAATTCACCACGGCGCTGTCAATTTTAAAGAGAGCGAGGGAAAGGAGTGGGAAAAAAAGTCAACCTGGCAGCCACGTTACCTCTTCACCGATCAATACTCCGACAGAGTAAAAATCACGTTTTTCATACTGACGTGATAAAATTCTCGGTGTGGACGGCAGCCTGAGCCAGGCTCTGTGGTGGAGGGGCCATGGAGTCTGTCTGAAGCTTCTTGATGTCTCTCCTCAGTGCTGTGATCTGGGTCTGAACTGCCTCCTGTCTTTGAACACGCTCGCACTATGTCCACAGGAGGAGGGGCAGAAAACCATATACACATAATGGATATTATTATTATTATTTCTTTTTTAAATGACAAACATCTGGTTTTAATGCTTTTTTTTGCCATACTGTGACAGTGAGGTTGGCAGGTCCCTGGCATGGCTGTCCTCCTTTCCCCTTGCACTCAAGGGCCATGGTGACCTGCTCTGGCTGGTTCTTGTACAGCAGGGGAAGACTCTCAAGCAGCTCCTGCTCTGTCGCCACCTGCTGGGCCTCACGTGCAACTGCAATCCTAAAGATATAAGCAGTCTTCACTATTCCAAAGGGAACGTACTTGAACGCGTGTGCACAGTGTGCCACTGATTTTAGAGGGCATTTGATAATTGTAGCTTCATATACCTTGCCTGCTCCTTTAGGATGTTGAGGTCTTGCTGTACAAGCTCAGCGGCAGCTTTAGGGTCTGTGAGGCAGGCGGTGGGGACTTCAGCTACTGGTGGCTTTGGCTTTTGCAGCTCTGGAGCTGGTTGGGGAACCGGATGCTTCTGCAGGTTGGACAGGATACGTTCCCTTGCTGCAAAACCAAGCACACAAAGGCCCAGAATAAAGGAGTCAAACCGATGTTTCTTATTGCAATCAAAACTGTGCCAAGCGAGGTTCACGCAGCATTTTCAATCCCAGGCCAAAGTTTCAGCAAAGTACCATTGTCAAGGCTGGCGGTGTCGGTGAAGCCTGGAGTTTGGGTCTGCGAGAAAGTTGGCTCGCTCTGCACTTTTTCCCACAGGGACAGAACCTCTTTCTCGTCGTACAGCATGCGCTCCTCGTCCACATATTCCAGCCACAGTTCCTACAGACGATGACAGTAGGAATTCTTTGTGTAAAACAGCAATAAAACCCGACTGACCCGTCACAGTCGCTGCTGATAAATTGAGACAAACTCACCTGCTGCCGCTGCATGACCTGCGCCAGTCTGTGCGGTTCGTACTCGGGTGGGAGAGAGGGCAGATACACTTCCTGCTTCTGCAGAGTCTCATCATCGAACCACACGGCAAACACTCCAAACAGCCTGCGGGGGAGCCAGACAGCTGACGATTCTCACCTGACTAAAAGGCTGCCGTTACCGGACGACAACATGTAGCGAGTTTGTGTTTACTGGGCATTTGCCGCCTCACCTGACCAGCTCTGTGTGCAGCTGAGGAGAGGTCAGGTAGGGAGACGGAGTCTTGTCGGGGCTGTCGTCGCCCTGGCTGTCTGGCGAAAGCGGCTGCGGCGGGGGAACCCTGAGGGCCTGACTGGCTGCGTGGTGGAAGTCGGACACCTCCTGTATCCTTTGTCTCAGGTTTCTGAGCAGAGCGGCATGCGAGGAGGCCTGGAAGAACCTTTGGCCAATACATCCACCTGCAAGCAGCCTGGTGGATGAAACAGAGAATTCAATCATTCAACTGAATGATTGTCCATTAATTCCCGGTTGCCCGATGTTATGTTTTATAGTGACCGCCATCCTACCCGTAGTCAGGTCCTGGCTGTCGGAGGTAGAGCTGCAGAAACTTCTGCCAGACCAGGGGGAGGATGGGATGGTCTGGGGGTGTGGCTAAAGCCTGATTTGCCCAGCGATACACCTGCAGCCGCTGGAGGGACGGCGCCACCGGCAACTTGAGCCTCTGCTGTGCTTTCTGGCTCAGACACATGGAAAAATGATCTAAATTATCTAAACGCTATACAACACCTTGCCCTGAATAAGTAAATTATTGTATATGTGCATTATTCTTGGGGATCAAACTCGCAACCTGTTTATTATCTTTCTGCATGCATCTTTGTACCTTCAGTGCTTGCTCCGGGGAAATGTTTGGCTCTGCAAGGAGCTCATTCTCCATGCAGCGTCTCAGCTGAGATTCCTCCTCAAACAGCCCCTCCATATTCAGCACCAGCCAGGCAAACCAAACCTGGATAAGCAAGCGTGGCAACACGAGCGTCAGCGATGAGAACTCCGAATGCTGAACACTTCAAGAGCACAACCAGGATCGTCACCTCCGCGCTCAGCGATTGGCCCTCGATGAAGGAAGGCGTGGCATTTCCTGCGATCCAGCCAACCAGGGAGGAGAGCAGACCCCGATCTCCATGGTAACCCAAGGCATTCTGTGAGAGGCACAAATATGAAAGAGGATTTTCAGAACCCTGTTTAACCAAGTGGACAATTGTGGGAAGAGACATTTTAATGTGAAAGCTGAAAAACATTTTCAGATCAATTACGAATTCATTATTTTTTGTGTTAATTGGCGTTATTTAACAATGTCATAAAATGGAAGAACATGTTTTAGTCTCTTAACACAGAGCTCTGTCAGAAATTCTTACATCATTATAAAGTTATTACAGATTATTTGAAAATGTATCTCCAAAGTAACAAATAATGCCGCTGCAATAGAAATGAGAAGTCTGCACCACTGAGTCCTCCTGGACTCCTTGCATAAATAATGCAAGCCCCTAATAGGACTGCGTAAATACCTTGTGCTCATGGTAGAGAAGTTTCTGCACACATTCTTCCTGGCCGTGTTTGAATGCAGCGTAGCAAATCTGGTCCATGAAGAACAGAACAGTCTTATCCCGGTACCACAGGTTCTGCTGCATCAGTATCCTCACCCAGAACTCCAGCACTGCTGCGACACCAACGCGGCCAGGCTGGGAGCTCTCCACAACATGACTCTAGAAAATAGAAGCGCGCACATGGAAAAAAAAAAATCTAGAATGTGTTACTGCTGCTTTTGCATGTTTTATTTGAATAAAAAAATGAACAAAAAAAAGCAAATCACTGATTTAAGTTGACTATATGCGATACTGCAGTTGTATTTCCTTTAATTGGATACCTGATGGCTTTCAACCCTGACATACAACTTCATAATAAAAACCTGTGCGGCAAACCTGAATGACGCTGTTTAGCAGTCGGACATTGTCCCCGTACGTGGTCCCTGTGAGGAGCGGTGCCACCCGGTGGGTGACCTGTTGTGTCACCCCCTGAGGACACACGCTGTCATACTGCAGAAACAGCTGGATACAACTAACAAACCTGGAATGAAGAGACAGAGCTGTCAGTTGAAAATACACCAGATCCTACAGTAATTCGTCGTATTTGTTTTCAGCTGTGTTATACATGTATTTTTCTTACTGTGCATTGCTGAGCAGGTAGAAGCTCAGTGGGTATGTTGGTGGGAGGATGTTATCAAGGAGGTGCACAGCAGCTTTTAGATGGTGAGACTGGATCAGGCTCTTCAACAGCCCCACACCATCTGTGCAGAAATGTTCAAGACTAGAGAAAAAAACACACAGCTTTTAAATTGGCTTGGCTTCAATGTGAAATTAAGCACTGAGGTTAGAAAAGGTAGAAAGCTTTACAAACCTATGTCCCACAGTTGTCATGGCTAAAGACAAGTAGCACCCAATAGGAATGCCTGCTTTCACGGCTCTGATGACCGAGTGCATGCTGGGAGTGTGCGTGAGCTCCGGGGGAGGGTTAGATGTCAACGCAGGGACCGACCAGGCTCCTTTAGGGTTCTGGGCATTGCCGTGGAGCTTCAGCCTCAGTAAGAGCTGCCATGCCCACTGGCTAAAGGAGGCTTCGGGGGACACGCCTAGACGTAGGACGCTGGCAAGGTAAGACACCTGGAAGAGGAAGAAACATGGAAAACTGTCCATGAAACCAAAGTGTGTTGAATTAAAATATGTCCAAGGCCGGGGTGGATGTGTCACCTGCTTGATTCCCTCTGAAAGGAGGCCACTGTATGGTTTGTCAGTCAGGTACTTCTGATAAGCTTCGGCTATGAGCAGAGCCACTTCGGCGTGGAGAGAAGAAGACAGCGCCAAGGAGCCGCTCTGCAGAAGAAGACAAGATGAGCCACTGATTCACAAATGCGCTCAGGATTCATGGAGGTGACTTTTTTTTTTTAGTGCCACTGGCATCACCTGTGTGTAACCCCAGTTCAGCCCCTCCAGTATGACGCAAGCCAGCCGGTTCTCCACTGCAGACAGAGGATGCTGGAGCAACCAGGCTCCAATCACGCAAATCTCCTCAGAGCGCGGCTGCCAGAGGCTCAGGGGAAGTTCTTTGCACAAGTACAGAGCCACCTGAGGCACGAGAGTGGGAAATGTTAACACTGTAATAGGACAGTTACGAAAAGTCCTTTTTCCAATAGTTAAATTCATGCAATTAAAGAAAAAGCAACACCAACCATTCCCACAATGTGTATTGTCTCTCTTAGTCGCTCCAGAAGCACTGAGATGATGTAGGGGTGAACTGTTGCGATGGCAGCCAGCAACTCTCTTCCCACTTTGGAGTAAGTTTCTCTTGTTGATACACTAACATAAGACACCTAGGGAAAAAAAAGAAGACAGATTAAAAAAAAATAAAACAGGTTTCTAATTAAGGGACTGGGGTAAATTGACTGACTGTTCCTTTATGTTCCCTTTGCTATTTTTATTCCCACTTTTCTGTCTCAGTTGAATACACAATATCAATTCTTGCAAGATTTTTGATGCGCAAAATCTTCACAACCTCTCAACCAACATAACTTCCTGTCAAGCTTTTTTAGTATTGTTCCTCGATCGACCCTTGACAAACCTGGTAAATCAGGAGGGTAATGGTTGTGACAAACGCTGGGTCAGACTGCTGAGTCGGAATTGCCATTTGCGCCAGTGCGGTGAGAAGGGAGATGCCATCAGAGCTGTTCACTTCACACAGCCAGGTCTCAAACCTCTCCTGGTGCTCTGGGTCTGGAAGTGGACAAATGCATTCGCCATAATAGCAGCCAACAACATGCACAGGCTGAGAACTATGGCAGTAAAATTTGTGAAGCTGGAGTTAAATTAACCGTGAAGAAGGCATAGATGATGTTTTATAGTACTGAATAGATATAGTGTAAGTAGACTCATTCAAGTACTGGGTCTAAGCTTTAATTTTAAATTGCTAAAGCAAAGCAAGGTGTGGTCAGTAGTCTCCATTTACCTCTTAGAGCCTGCACGCAAGATCGCGTGTCACAAGTGGTGCTGATTGTCTCAAGACCTGCTGTCTCTGCACACTGCATGACATACAGGACTCTCCACAGCATTGAGCTGGACAGAGTCCCATATGGCATCTCCGACATGAACAACCAAATGCCCAGCCTGTGAGAGGATGAAAATGCATTAACACATGAAGTGAAAGGTTTATTGTTGATTTATCAGACGGATGTAAATGTCTTACCTTTTGTTTTTGAGGACATGCAAAACAGCTCTGAGGAAAAGATGGTCGTACTCCAGCTGTAGTTTGTCCAGAGACAGAGAGTGTGAGCTGGATCCATCTGCGCCAGCCACACTAACATACTCTGCCCAGTGGTCGCTGACATAGCACACTGTCATCCTGAGCGAAAAACAGAGAGGATGAATGCTTTTATAGATGTGTTCATGGTCTGTGTGAATGTATGTTTTCCACTTGGTGCACCGACCTTATGATGTGTCCAATCCGTTTCACTAACTGTCGGTACCGCGCCCTGTTGTAGGTCTGCAGCCCCAGTGCCAAGGTTTCAACGAGAGCGGAAGCAAAGCCAAAAACACGCATGATCTTCTGACTTGATCGGATCGAGGACTCATACATACCTGATGGGAAGGCGAGAGCTGGTCAATACAGTGAGTGGAACAAATCAAAAAGAAAGGGTCAGACAGATGTCCAGACTCTTACCCTGCATGTTAAACCCCAGCATGTGTGAATACAGCTGCTGGAATGGAAACTGCGTAAACAGGGAGATCAGATCCTCCTCACAGAGCAACAGCCAGCTGCTCTCTGGGTCCTCATCCTATGCATGAGTAAATGCATAGGGATGTTCAACAACTTACTTAATCATCACTTCATAATTACGCAAAGTCTTAAGCAAACATGTCAATAAATGTGCAAAATGCTGAATGCTATTTAGTGGCTAGATTACAGGAACGACAAATGTTAAAGTGTGATAATGTCCCTTGATGGTTCAGAATAGAATTGTTCTGAAATGTGACTCATTTTTTGTCATCATGAACAAAGGAACACTGTCACATTCTATTTTCTTGAAGGCTTGAGAGTGAAAGGGAGGAAGCTGTTTTTTTTTTCTTGCATTTTCATAGTACTCGATACACACTATTTTGTCTTTTGTGTAAAACTTGCTAAACTTGGCTTTCATCTTATTCTCTGTTTGACTGTTTAAATGCACCTGTTGCCCCCCCCCCCCCGACCCCCACACTTACCTCTTCTCCCCCTTCATCCACCAGAGTCCAGTTGCCAGAATCAGGTCCAGAGGCTGCAGAGTTTTGACTTTCATGTGACTTCAGGTGTGCCAGAAACTCTGCACGGTGTCTTTGTTGGGAACATGAATGAAAGTTAAGATAAGGATGACCTCCTGTGTTTTCATCAATAATGAGGAAAAACAACAACAACAACTGAAACTAGGATTCACAGCTACACAAGTTTTTGTGTTCACCTGGCAGGCGACATGAGGATTGTAAGAGCTTGCATAAAATGCTGAACTCCACAGTTGTTTCCCAAAATGTGGATCTGAGAGATGAAAAAAAACAAAAAAATCGAGAACAATTGTGAGTTTTTAAAACCAAATCAATATCATCACAAATTAGAATCTGTGTTTCAAAAACAAACCTGAACAAAGTGTGCAGCCCATTTGCCAACTCCAGCAGGACAGCACAGAAGATGACAGAGCAGGTACAGATGCTCTCCTGACCCGCCGATACGCAGCAACACTGCCACCTTGAGTGTAGACCAGAGAGAGAGAAATCTCAGAAAGAAAACAAAACACCAAAACAAAGGCAGTTGTAGTTTCAAGGACACTCCTTAGACTATCCAAAATAAAAACAAGCTTCATTTTCAGTTTTGACTTGTGAATTAATCTAGCAGAGCCACAATATATATATATAAATAGCAAAACAATTGATAATTAGACAGAAATTTGTTTTGTTTATGTATTTATACCAATCTTTCCAGCCAGTTATGGATGTCGGTTTGAAACTGTGTGTCATCCAGAACCCTTCGTGTGAAACTGAAGAGGACGCTGATGGCCTCTTTCAGGGGTTGAAGCGAACAAGCCTGCGTCCGCCTTCCAGAGTAATCTGCTGACACAAAACAAGCAAACACTGAATCATTGTATTGCATGCTTTGTAATCTTAAAAAAAGGTTTCTTTATTTTTCTATTTGGAAATGCCTGACAGTATGAATGCAAGTGACCAGCAGTTGAGCAGCAACGTCAAACAGGTGTTTGTTTACTAGCTTGAGGGTTACACAAAAACAATCATTAACAGGAATGTTTTGGTAATTTTGTGGGCTGGAAGAGAAGATGTGTCTCTCACCTTTTAATAAATGGTACAGGTATGACTCTACCTGCAGGCGAGACAGCAGAGCTGTGTACGCATGCAGTGCCACCTTCTGATGAAGCAGCTCGCTGCGAGCTTCAAACAGTTTGCTCAGTTCAGCCAATACACTCTGGCTGAAATCTGCCTGCTGGAAGCGGTGATAGCCACAAACCTTGGACTGATCAGCACACAAACCCTGGAGAGAGGATGCCAGAAGTTAAGCGTCATTATAACAGAGAATTTGTATCTTTTGCGATATAGATATTTATTTTTTTCCTGCAGTATCTCCTGCCGCACCTGAAGCGTCAGCTGCTCATCTCTGAAGCTCCACAGGCGGCTCTGTGTGCTCTTACATTCAGATGACTGTGTGTGCAGCTGTGTGTGGGACTGAGTCAGCTGTCTTCGACAGCGCCAGTAGTTCTGCAGAAGTTCGGTCAGTTCGTGGTTCTCCTGCCGGGCTAAAGCGCAGAAATGGGCTGCACATACTTCAACGCCCTCTAACCAGGTTCGTAAACCTCCGCCTGGCTCCCACACACTCAGCTGCTCTAAAGTAAATGGCTGGAAGCAACAAAAACAAGATATAAGTGATATTGTACGTTAAAGCCTGTGCAATATGACGACCATCTAGTTAAAAATAATGATGCTTTCTCATTCAAGAAAACACTGTTTTAACCACTTTGATTTATCATTTTAATCTGTTCATGATTACCTGAATTTCTGGAGCTGTCTTCGGTAATTCTGGATAGAGCTTGTACCTAGAAATGTCAGCGACCGAGTCCAGAACCTGCAAACTTGGAGGTGAAGATTCCTGCTCAGGGAGGGCCAGGACAGCAGGTCCCTTTCCTGCGGTTTTCAAAGGTTCCTCGACAAGAGTGATCTCCTCCAGCGTTGGGAGGGAAGGATAGAGAGCAGGAGCACTTGGTTCATTTGCAATATGCAACTGAAATGAAGCACAGGGGGGACTCCATGACGGTTCCTCCTTTGCCAAACTGGTTGTCTCTGTGGCAACTTTGAGCTCAAAAACTGGAGCTGCCGTCCCAGTATCCTCCTCTTTCGATTTGCTCAGTTCTCCTCCACCCTTTGAAACCACAGTTGACTGAACAGCTTTGTTTGGCACTGTCAAGGTCTGCGGCGCGGAGATCTTAGGTGTCTCATCAAGCTCATCCGATGGTTGTGCTTTGGCCTCAGGGTGGCTGAGAGAGTCCTGCTTGTCGTGCTCCGGCTCCTGATGGGGCAGACTGAGGGGGATGTCCGTGAAGTCAGGCACGGTGGCCTTATCCTGATCGGCAGCTGCAACTGTAGCTTGCTTGTTTTCTTCTGCCTGCTTCTGTTTCCTGGCCAGCTGAACACGTTGAACAGAGAGAAAAACAATTATCCTCGCCTCAGCCTGTGTCAGAGCTCTATACATGTGACGGCAGCATGTGACTTCTATAGCTAACATAATGTTTGAGGCATCAAATCTCTTCGAAGTAACACCATCCAGAAAATGCCTTTCACTTAAAATTTCTATCTTCATGATGTGATCGTACTTGTTTATTTACAGTACATTGTCAAAGACATAACGTTAGGCTGAAACCGACTGATAACTTTTTAAAACAGATACAATGACAGAGAGGAGAAATCGGCCTTGCTCAAACCTACAACATTTAACCCTAATATAACATTAAATAAAAGGGAACACAGTCGTGAATTGGCTTCATTGTAACTCACCTGAGTTTTCCCGCTGGGTTTTGCCTTAGTTTTCTTTGGTCGCACAGCCTCCATGTTAGCGTATGATAAAACCAGCTTTTATCACGCCACAATACACCTAAACGGCCTACATGCGTGTTACCTGGTGGGCACAAACGTGTCCAACCACAAGAAAATAAAAGTCCTCATGCGAAAACCACACAGTAAAAAACAACAGCCATCAACAGGACCAGCTAGCCCGTGGCTGAGTATGTTGACAAAATGAACTGCTTGAAAACGGAACACTCTTTGAATGCCACTTGGGAGGAGTAGCTTGTCGAGTGTAACAACGTGACAACATGGTTTCCTTTTAACGCAGCCATAACGTATTAATGATACATTTTGGGGAAAGCGAAACCAATCCTGTTCAAAGGTAGCGTTTTATATAACAGAAGACGCTCGCCACGGCTAAGCTAAGCTAGCACGAAACTGGTGGCTTCTTCCGTTGTCTTCTGCTTGGCACGTCCTCCCTGGTGTATACGTTTTCCGTATTGTTGCGCAAAAGATCAATGTACAAATCCAACCAGTCAAAACAAGTTCCACTGCGGGGCAAGAGCCCCGTCCACTAGTCAGCTGGCATTTGTTTTTGTTTGTTACAGGAACTGTGATCGCAATCTCTTATCACGTGATTACTCCACCTCTCTACGGATGCCTGGAAAGCCAAAAGAAAAAGGAACCCTTAAAAAAAAAAAAAAAAAAAAAAAAAACACTTGTTGATATATGTCACATTTTATTTTATTTTTTACCAAAAAAAAAAAAAAAGTTTTATGATCTATGCCGTTCGGGACATTGACTAAAGACAAATTAGTTTTTTATTGCCTTAAATCTTTGTATTAAAAACAAAAACAAGATAACATATTATACATAATATTGACATAACTGTGTCATGGTTAGACGGTTACGTAATGTTTTTGTTTTTCTATTATCACAGTCTGTCTCTTATGCAAAAAAACCAAAACAAACAAACACATAAACATGACATTCATAGAATAATATGGATATTGTCCTTTTTTAATTTTACTAACAACACCTTCCCTTAAACCGTCTATGTATATTAACAGGCAAAACAAAACCCAAGACTCTTGGCCACTATTTCCGAGAACAAATTAAACACTAATTTAATATTATAACAAATACCTCCTTTGAGTTAACATTTCTCTATCATATTTGTATCATATTCAGTCATGTATGCCAGTAGTCTCTGGATTGAAACTGACTCTATTTCTTCATATGCTCTTAACTGTCAGTAATCACTCACCTGAGTTCCACTGGTAAGTAATTTTCTATTTGTTTGTGTATTGTCTATCTATCATTCTATCCATAATTCTAAGCAGATAGGAAAAATAGAGTCATCATAGAGAAAAGTTAACTTGTTATGTGAGTCTCTTCATTGGCTACTTAGTCTTCATAAAACAAACAAACAAACAATCAAAATATACATGTAATATATTCCCCAATTGATACATGTTAACAGTTAGGATTCAAAGTTCCAAAAATAGTTGCAACTAGATTTCCTGCCTTATAAATCAAACACCGAGGTCTTTTCTCACAAATCCTTCTATTTATATGAATGTTATAAGAGACTAGGTGACCGTGTTTTATTCTATTCCAAATAATGTAAAGGCAGAAAGGTTTGAGTCGATGGTGAAGGGCTGTTAGAAGCTAAGTCTTTGTCTGAGGTTTGAAAGATTGTTTGCTTTGGGCTTTTACTGAGAGTCTGTGAAGGGCTGCAGGGTGGCGTTATCCGGACGTCTGTGTCCTGGCTATAAAATGTGTGTAAAGGGAGTTGCTCTTGCTTGTAAGTGTGACCTGGTGCTTGACCGAAGGCGTCAGGCATGTGGCGAATGTATGCCTGACTCAGAGCCAAGCTCAGGATCTCTGTCTTTTCCTTGTAGAAGCGCAGCTCCACGCCTCGACGACGGGCCAACACCAGCTCCCTTTGTGCCACCTGTAGCTCCTCCCCCAGTCGCCCCGGCGATGTCTGCTCCCGCCCGAGCCAATCCAGAGCCAAGCTGCTGCGCATGTACTCATCAAGTCCTCGTTGAGAGTAGTAATCAATCACACTCTGAGGAAAACAAAAATTAGCGGCACTGTTGCACAAGCTGACACCAGCAAAAATATGATTCTTGGCTGTGCCTTTACCTGTCGAGAACACTGTCTCTCCCTCAGAGCCTTGAGTGTCCCATTCCAATGCAACAGCTGGAAAACTGTCATCATCTCCTATGGAGAACAAGTAAAAGGTGAAAGGTGAAAGGTTTGAAAGAGGAGAGAGAGACAGAGCGAGAGAAAAAGTCCCTCACAACTCACAAGGCTCACAAGGCTGACAATGACAGTGCTTGTAATTGTGTTTCATGTTCATTTATACAACACTCACTTGGCTGAACAGCTGCCTTGTGTTTAGAACTGTGACATTAGTGTTCACCAAATGATATTTAACAGATTCACACAGATGTGGATTGGGACATAAAGGCTTAAGTAGAATGAAATCCACTCTGTACATACTGATCTTTTTTTACTCTATCTCCATTCGTGGTGCTATTCTATTTTTTTTTGGCACGTCCTCACTGATTACATGTATTGATCATGCAATTATAAACACAACACAGTGAGCTGCCTGCCATGTGGTTATTGCAGAGTGTGCAAAAATATGAACACATTGATTGTATGTTTCAACACATGTGTCTGGAGGTCAGCATATTACTTTTGCTTCTACTATTACCTCGGTAGGAATGGTAATAAGCCAATTATCTCCTGCTAACTCTTTCGACACATATTTATTTACACAGAAGTAGAAATATTGAGTGTTGTGTTCCAGGACTTTCCTCTGGAATTCAGACAAGGATGGATTGCAAATAAAAAAGGAGTGCTATGTAAGGCATACCACTCAGTGGTTGGGAATTTCTGTTATTTCAGCTGGATAATTTCTGGATAATGGAGGATTTAATTCCTGCGTACGGAGATAATTAGGTCATTTGGGACAATAATACATGCACAATTTATTTTGCCACATAATTTAACTTGTCAAAAAAGCCTGAGCCATGCTAAAGAGTTGACCTTGGCCGAAAGTCTTACCTGGAACTCCAACATGGTCCTTCCTGTGTAGGAGTGAAGCAACAAACTGTAGGTTCCTATGCTGGTGCTTGAATCACATGCATCCTCAACGGAGGCCTTTGCAAAAACAATAATTCTGGTCACGGTTTGGACTTTCTGCTGCGTGCCGGTGCCCGCCCTCTGCCCTGTAACAAGTTGTTGTAAAAAGAGTATGTGTTTTCGGTTACCGCGCTGTGCTTGGCCGCCTGCTCCAAACTCTGTGCGATGAACTTGGGAGTGATGTGCCGACATGGCAGATCGTTGACAAGCGAGTTCATCAGAGCCACACGAGCTGCATCCCGCCGAGCCTCTGCCGGGCTTTCGCACACCTGGGGACGGAGTTCTCTCACGCATGAGCAAAAATGTTGTTCACATGTTTGACGTCACAGTCAGCCAACATGAGACTGTACGCACATGGTCAGAATGCAATCCCTCCTTTATGCTTTAATTCAGATTTTACACTTCATTACAGTTAATCGTGGTGTCACAACTCTCTATTCACCAGTGAGATTAGCACATTGGAGGTATTTGTTGATACCAAATCACATGGTTTCTTTGAGCTGGGCACTGCTAATTGGGTGATTACAGCATTTATGGAATTTTTCAATTGCTAAAGAAAAAACGTTTTTATTCTTTGTGATTAATTTCCAGTTACTACTTTGCTTGCAGGGTTATTGACTAGTGTTTTGAGTACATTCTAGGGAATTCAACAGTGGTATCTGTTCTCTTTGTGATTGCTTAAAGTTCCCCGACTGTAGCTGATGTGTTCTAACTGATTCGATACCGAGTAGAAGAATCTTGCGAGATGATCAACACACCTTATAGTTTCCAAAGCAGCTGCCCCCAGGCAGGGTAACATAACAAACAAACGGAGGACCGGGCGTTGGTGCAGACTCATAGAGAAGTAAAGCATCTGTCTTGGTGGCTTTGTCTCCCGCAGAAGCATAACAGCTAGTGGGGGAACCGTCAGAGTGGGTCCTCTGCCTCTGCTCCCAGAAGTTGTGGAGCATGGCCACCACATTAACTGCACACATAAAGAATTTAGAAGCCATCAGTATTTCCCCTGTGACGTCTAATATATAACATAGCCTTTTTGTATTATCATATGTATTTTTTATATGTAGTTTTAATGCTTTTTTTAAGCTTTAGTTTGACAAACACACAAGTCCGGTTTTCACTATTTGACTGAAAATCGATCTGGAGTATGGGGAGCTACTTGAATGATTAAATATAGACACCTACAATGATAAGTTTGGTATCTACAATAAATATGGGTCTATATCGAGTAAGGTTTCTTCAGTTACTCACAGTCTCTGGGGCTGGTGTCAGCCTCGCTCTGCGACAGGTACGACATGATACTCTCCTCCACTCTGGCTTTACTCATCCTCAGCCAGCATAGCCTCGGGCAATATAGTTCCAATTCTGCTCACCACATTGGGCCATCAAAATGTTATTTATTGTTACAGAAATAGGGGACCACCACCACCATTGCAGCTCAGGGTGAGAACAACCCAGAGAATAACCTCTGAATGTGAAATCGACTCCTGAACTCCCTTCCTCCTCCTCCTCTTCCTCCTCCCAAACTCCCACACCACCCCCCCCTCTTCTCCCCTGCATGAACATCTCATCAGGCTTTTCTTTTGAAGTGGACCACCTTTGTCCGCCTCCCCGCCAATTAGCTCAGAGGCCCCCCTCTTTTTTCTACACAGAGGTGCGGAGCTGGAATGCAGAGCCCCTCCCCTCTGGCAGTGCAGCTGGCTAATCCCCGAACATTCGGACAGTTGAGAGACCTCAAATGAGTTGCCAAGTTAAAACCACAGACACCGCCATCAAGACGCAAGAATATGAGCAGCACGGCGGAAAGTCTGGCATGTTACTGAATATATTTAGTATTAGTTTTACTATAGCAAGCCTCGTTCTTCTGTATCTTTTGTGATAGTTCTCTCTGAAATCAGTGGGGGCGGGAGATTTCACACACTAGTCATGGCGACGGAGCCAAGTCTGAGCTCCTTTCATTCACTTCCATGTGAATGGCCATTGTTCGAGTTGGAATTCACTCACTCTCTGAAAACCTCTTGCACAAATGAAATGAAACCAAACTTGATTTCTCTTCACTTGCATCTTTCACATGTCACACCTCACTCTACAGCAGATGGAATCTTGTGAAGGGTAACTAATCTGTGAACACATTCGCACTTCCAGGGTGTGAGCATCTTCCGACGCAAGTGGGATTTGTCTGTCAGGCACTGCCTTTCGCGAAAGATGTTTGAAAGGGGGAGCGTTGCAGTCTAACCACAGTGATATAATAGTTGTTGAGTCACTTTTGTGTGACTTGTTCTTTGTTTAAATAAATGAAATAAATTGAATGAATATGCAAATTCAATTGTCATTTGACATTTGATATAATTGTATCATAATAATCAGCATTGCACAATTAGACACATTAAGTGCAGACAAAATGAAGTCTTTACATAAGAAAAAAAAATTAAAAAATCAAAAGCATTCTAAGAAACTGCAACCCTGTAATATTGCAATGGTTTTATTACCAAACATACAGCCTAGTCAATATACCCATTAGAATGTGAAAAATCAGAGGTCACTGCAGTTCCAATGAAAGGGGTTTTATGTTCTAGTTCCATTACAATGTTGAATGGTTGAGTTGTTTCTGGATTTGTCCAAAATCTTAAAAAAAAAAAAAAAAAACTTCTCCGATAAAACTGAGAGAATCAATGCAGTTTTCAAGAATGGTCTCTCCAGCAGAGCAGTTTCATTCATCCCCAGAAGGAGGCGTCCTCGATGCTTGACTTGATGGTGTTTTGGTTCTCTCTCCTTGATTGTGTCACAAGATTGGCTTCTCCTTTCTGCAGTCGTCTCCTCTGTGCCGCTTTTTGCTGCTTGGTGAGCTGCTGTCGCACCTTCTGACGAACCACCTCCTGCAGGACAAGACCACACTGTCACCTGAGGATGGCTTTCTGTTTCTGCAATGGCACATTCAAGACTAGACCCGGACACCTTTGAGGATGAACTGAACTTTCCTAACAAAAAGGTTTCTATCTTTTAATGCTATTTTTTTCCTAATATTATTACTGACAATAATAATGTCTCACAGGCCTCTGTTCCATTTAAGTTACGCAACGCTGAGAGTATATGTTTAGTGGTGAGTATGTTTCTGCACAAGTTTGACTTACTGGTGGAATGGTGGAGCAGCTCCCTACACTGCCCATTGTGGCCTCACTGTCTGTTCTTGTCCTCCTATGCTCTGCAACATGCAACAGACTACTTGAGTCCCTGCAGGGAAAAAGAAGAAGTTACATCAAGATCACCTCATAATTTTCATCAAGACGTTAAAAAACGGAATGTCGCTGTACAACATTGCCCATTTTTTTTTGTCTTTGTAAAATCACTTATCTGCAAAACTGAAAACCTTTCAAATCTACCCAATCGTCACTCAATTTGGCAAAGTTAACTTTTCACTGCAATTACCTGAAGGGTTTAAACTCTTTGTTGGAGGTAGAAAGATCTGCCAAATCTGGACACTCATCCTCTGCTTCGCGCAACTCGTCCTCCAAGTCCTTCCCTGCCTCCTCGTCACCACCAGCAGTTGATTCTAACTGAGTTTCTGTCTCTATTTCAGTCTCTTCATTGTCTTCAGCCTCGTCCGGTACGTCTGCATGAGTGTCGCTGACTCTCAGACCTTCCAGTTCTTGCATTGCATGCTTGTATTCCTCCATATCCAAGCTTTCCTCATTGTTTTCTTCTTCCTCCTCTGCTGCCTCTTCGTCGTCATCACTGTCCTCCTCACTGTCCTCCCCATCAGCATTCTCTCCTTCAGGACCGGCTGGGTGCAGCAACGCACCATCTTTCTCCATCTCTTTAGTGAAGCCACTTGCTGAGACCTCGACATCTAGGGAACAAGACCGCCTGTAGGAACATGCAGAAACTCTTCTTCAACACTATATTTTGGGTGAATGGACTATTTATGTTGCAAATCAAACAGAAGGTGGCAGTTACCTGATGTCGTTAAAGGTGGGGAAGAGCTCACTCTCATAATTGTATCTTTTAGCAAAGAAATCTCTGATACATTTGACATCTCTGTCAAAATACCTGCAAAAAGAATGTTACCTTACATTATTTTAAAGTATGTTAAGAGGACATTCACTTCAGTTCCTTGTGTACAAATAACAACTAACCATTCAGCATTGGGATGTGAGGTGGACACCATCTGTGGGAAGTCGATCATAGTAATATGGTCCTGGTCATCCAGCATTAGGTTGAACTCATTGAAGTCACCGTGGATTAAGCCATGGTTAGCCAGTTTGACTATGAGCTCCATGAACTCACTGTAAAGCGCTGATGGATCCTGCAGTTCATGCACCTGACAGCTGGAGGACGGATGAAACATACACGCTCATACAATCAGAAACCATACAAATTATATGAACCATGTGGCTCATTTCTGTTTAGATTGAAGGAGAAAGGTTTCTTTCCATACAGTGGGTATCCATTGATGAGCTCCATGACTACAGCGTGCCTGTTATAGTCGACAGGTTTGGGAACCGGAAAACCTCGATCGTACAGTGCCTGAAAAAATAAGAAGACAAAAAAAAAAATGTTCACCGGGTCAGGCTGGCTTTCATCTCCAATTTCAATAATTGCTGGTGATGTGTTTTCTTGATTACATAGGGTGAGTCTTAGTTTTTTTAAATTAAATAAATAAATTAAAATACCTTCATGTATGCAAACTCCTTCATGGCAGACAGGCGAGAGAGGTAAAGCCAGGACATGTTCTTTCTGTGTTTGTGGTAGTCTCTTTTATTCTTGAGGTTTCTGAAGGAGGTGCGACCCAGCCTGTGAAGCTTCAGTGCGTACTGCTCCCCATTTGGACTTGCTACAACATAGATATCTACAGGACACATTGCACACAATTTGTGGGCAGCTTTGAAAATTCTTTTGATTGCTAGATTGTAATTGTGATAAGGTAACAAAGGGTGCATGACAAATTATTTTTTCATTTACTACAAATTATTTTTAGGTTATAACACAAGTACACAATGAACAGAATATGGCATATGGCCATAGAATGAAAATATTTCAATAAGAATTTAATTAATAAAGAATTATTTGTCATTCATTTTTTTTTTACCAGCATTATTTGTCTCTACTAATCCATTTATAACATATTAGTTAGAGATCACGAAATTGGATATGTTCAATGACACTGATTAAAACATTTTTTTTGTTTTGACTTGAAGATAGAATAAGCTACCTTAAGGTTTGTAACTTCTCTAAAAAGAATGTAAACACCATGTTTTTCTCAACTTACCTGACTCTTTACCAACTCCCATCTGGTTGCCAACTGATATGATCGATTCTCTGGAGCACAATGTCTTGAGAGCCAAGTAGTCATACCCACCGTAGTTCAACCTGTAACCCTGCACAGCTAGAAGAAGAAAACAAAACAAAAATATGAATAAACACAACTTCCTTCCATGATATTATAACAAGTGTTTGGTTTTTTTTTGTGAAAGATGTTTCTCACTTTTGGTGCGTTCATAAACCACCAGTTTGTGTTTGACGAGTTCTCTGAGGATTTTGTTGCAGCCTCCGTGTTTGAGGCTGGCGATGGAGGAGAGAAGACTCACTGGAACAATCTCATGGTTCTTCATGCCCATTTCAACCTGTTTTGTGACACATGTAAAAGAACACAAAGTCTGATCAGTGGAAAGCTTGGGGAAGTGAGGTTATTATGCAATTTCAATATGGCTTGCTGAAGACAATGTGTTGTAAAGCAAGTAAATGCTTTAAAGTATATTTTCAAGTAAATTATGTCTGAACACCAACTTTCAATGAGAAGACAGCGGGAAAAAGTAAAGTTTTAAAATCCTGTTTTGCTTTTCAATGGACATGTGTAAGTGTTTGAAATATTGAGATTGGACTTCTGTCATACAACGCAGATAGTGGGTTGTCCTTAACACGCCAGAAGAGTATAACAACAAGACATTAATTTGATCCCACATACAAGTAAATCAAATCAACGTTTGTTACTGATTGCAGCAGAAAAGTGAATTCATGTTAACATAACGCACATTGGTATTTGAGTAATATTAACGAAAATAGCAGCCTCTACTGCAACGCCGTGACTTTCCGCCATTATCACAGCGACGTCTATAAACATATCGAGCAAGCTTACAAAATAGTTAAACGCGGTTTCTTATAAAACTGTTACAGTATATCATGTCACGGACATCAGGTCACGTTGCTATTTAACAGTTAGCCGAGCGAGGCTAACTGCACTGTAGCAATGTTAGCTCATGGCTACTTACAGCTGTCAGGACTCGGAAGTCTTCTCTTGACAAATACCGCAACACCACGACATTTAATTTCCCCATGATAAGATCGGTTGCTAGCAATTAGTGCTTAAATAGAAGGACAATATTATAGAAGAGGAACTGTCCACATTTTTGTAAACACACGTGGAAGGCGGAAGTTCTGGGGGGGGAAAGGAGACGACACTTCCTTATCAAGTCCCGCCTCCTTTAACATGTACCGTGACGTCAAGAGGCCCGGTGTAGGTACAAAATCTGTCCGGCCTACAGAATGTGTCCGGAGTCTTACGGCAACACTATTAGGACAAACTATGTCGCGGTCGAACAGATAGATGTATAGAAACTACATCGCAACTGGCGACTTGTCCAGGGTGTCACCCTGCCTTCGCCCTAAGACAGCTGGGATAGGCTTCAGCAGACCCCCGTGACCCTGAATTGGAATAAGCGGGTATAGAAGATGGATGGATGAAACTACATCGCGGTCGAACAGATATATAAATAGATAGATAGATAATACAAACATAGATAGATAGAAAATTAGATAGATTGGAAGACAATTTTGGGAGGGCAATAAATGGGTCGGAACAGATCGTTTGGGCCAGACAGAGCTTTGTTTTTGACCAGCCATATACTTGAGAAATATCTAAATGAAACCCTTTGGTGAAAATATTTGAAGGTGTAATTGTATGTGTGACCCTGATTGCTCCGCTGCAACTGGGGTTTTCAAAACTGCACGGTATGTTATAAAAGAACTTTATTTAATTTTAATTTTTTATTTATTTTTTAAACAAAGAAGCCGCTACTTGCTTCCCGTCACAACTAACAATCACACTGTCATGTCTTGTATGTGTTTAGACCTTTCATCTAATTGCCAAGAGATATCTCTCTTTCTTTCTTTTTTTTCATCTCCGAGACTTCAGAGTTTGAGTTTTCACCACGCAGCTCACAGATCTCAGGTGTTTATCCTAGAGAGTATTGAGTTTCATCATTTGTGGCTGTATGACCAGCCAGCAGGACATTTATACCTGATCATAGGCATAATCTAACATAGAATTATCCTTATTCAATGTTTGTCATTTGAGGCTGGGCCTGGTGGAAGAACCAATTATGTTTATAATGTTTCCTACTATCAATTATTATTGTAAAGTTTAGTATATTGCCTCGTTTTATTTGAGTCTCAATATCAAAGAGCCAGTAGAAAGCCTCCTTTCATACCTGCCAATGAGAGGCCTTATTTTAAATGATGTACCACATTGATTTCTCTGACTGGTGTTTGCAGTTTGTAGTTCTTTTGACTTGCCTTACAGCGTAGGCTGATTGTAAGGAGAGCTACAAAATGGCAATGCACCTGTCCTACTGTTTTGTTTTGTTCCAGGTTTTGTTTTAATCCTATTGTTTGACTCCAGCTTCCATCTGCTCCCATTAATCTTTCACTTTATCGTCCCAATTACGTGATTAATAGTAAATTTGACTCCCTTTCCCTTTCTGTGAAATTCCTCCAAAAAATAATGCTGCTCGCATTAATGGGAAATGTTCAAATTTCCCAACTGTGATATTTCTGAAAAGAACACACAATGATTTTTTTTTTTTTTCTAATTTCGTGCATGCCATGTGTCAAACAGTTTCATACACACCCCGTAAAGTACCATCAACTTGATTAACAGAGTGTAAAGTCCCACCCATTGGTCTTCACACACAAACATACACAACTGTCAAGTGACCATTTCACAGTTTATTTGAGTTCTTCACACAACAGTACCTGGCCTATGGAAAACAAAACGATGCCGTTGTAGAAATGGTCATGCACCAAACGTGTGACAAAGCTGTGCCTTTACAATAGTGACTTCAACTATCAGACAACACGGAAATGTGTCAGTTTCAAGTAAAGGTTTGGCCCCAGATGTGTTTGTTACTGTTTTCAGGGTGCACACCACTGCAGCAACCAACGGCTGCATGGCACTTAAAAAAAAAAAAAAAAAGAAAAAATCCTACTCAGAGACAACTGCCAGGTCTGACAAAGACAGACTGATTCAGTGTGTCTTTGACCTGTCAAAAAGCTGCTTGAGTTGGTCCTTGGAGGTGGCCTCTTTCTGTTGCATCAGGGCAGCGTCGCCCTTGGTGACACCCCAGCCATCGGGGGTGGACAATGAGGGGCACAGAGGACGACCGGAGGCTGTCTTCAGGTTCTCCCAGTAATCACGGCGGGCTCTGAATGAAAAGAGAAATGTCAGTAGAAGTTTGCAGAGGCCGCCGGGAGGTTAGCATGCGACTCTCTGGTTTTTCTTCTCACCTGGCTCTGACCCAGGGCTTGGTGTGCATCTCCAGACCAGCGCCCCACATGCCGTGCTTCTCTGAGGCTGCAGGGAGGACGCCCCTCTCTTTGCTCAGCTCCTCAGCGACGGCCCTGATGTGGTAGGGCTCGAATCCGCAGCAGCCACCGATGAACATGATGCCGGCATTGTAGGCCTCTCTGGCGTACTTGTGCATGTCCCAGCGGGTCAGAATCCTGGGCTCCAGGCCTGAGAGAGATGACATGACAGCCTAGGTTGCAGGTGGACTGCTGCATGTATGTTGTGTTTTCTTTAATAGAGCCAAAAGTGTATTTAAAGCTCCAGTTTGTAATATTTGAATATTATAAATTATTCGTGAATGCTCATGTTCTAAAATAAACCAACGAAAAAGAATGTGGACATGGTGGTATCCACGTTTGCGCTTGCAGGCCATTGTAGTTCACTGGCAAACTCGTGAGCGGGTGAGCGCTGCAATTTAAAATGTAACCAGTGGGTGTTGCTGTTTCTTCTCAAAATCTCCAAATATTCCACACTTAACCTTTTACCTATGAAAATGTTCATATTAATTTCTCACTTTGGACACAGTTTCATTTCCCACCAAAACAACAAAACAAAGCATAAGTATATTTGTACCGAAGGGGAACTCTGGCAGGTCGATGAATCCCTGGCAGTTGCAGTCGGGGGTGTGGTAAGCCAGGGGCTGCACCATGTAGTGGGCCTTGAGCCCGGCCTTCTCCACTGCCGCCTTCATCATCTTGACTGCCTCCACACAGGTCATGGGGTCAAAGTGGCAGTTGACACCAACAATCTGGGCACCTACAGAGGAAACATGCATGAGTCAGGGCTGACTGCTAGAGATAAGCCTGGGAAGAAGATACACACAAGGCACCAACTGTGGTTGGGTTGCACAGTTTTCATTAAAACTGCTACAGCGTTAAAGTCATGTAGGAGAGCATTTTGGCATTTGCTTATTTTTCAGTTGCAGTTGAGTATTGGCACGTTGTCTTCTCAGAGTTATTCATTCATAAGCGCAACAGGTGCGTCAGTTCTCACCAAGTCTTGCCCTTATCTTTGAAACGGCTGCAATGCCGAGCGCAACTAGAGGTCATGTGAGGACGCACAAATAAATTGATTTTTGAATGTCTTTGATGTATCAAATATCTCATACTCACCAGCTTTGACCAGCCTGACGGCGCACTCTCCAGGGGAGATGCCGTGCATGTCTCCCTGTGGTCCAATGCACAGAGAAGCAGCCACTGGTTTCCCGGTTGCCTTCAGAACCTCCACTGCCCAAATGGCCTCTTCAACATGCTCAAAGTACTGGAATGAAGGTACATCACTGTTAAGTCCTGAATGTTTATTGACATGAGGAGGAGGGGGGAAAGGGGGGGAGGGGCTCTACCTCAGCAATCAGGAAGTCCACGTTCTTCTTCATGAACACATCCAGCTGTCTCTTGAAGATGTTCTTCACCTCGGTCTCACTCTTGCAGCTCAGGTAGGACGGAGTCTGGCACACTCCTCCAGCAACCATGGCATCGCCCTCGTTTGCGACCTGGCGGGCCAGATCGCAGGCGGCCTCGTTGATCTGGGCGCCCTGCAGAAAGAAAGAGATTTTTGTGATTAAACAAAGGAGAAGCTCACAATCTCAGATTTTCTATGTAACACTAGGTTGGTAATTGAGATGAGTGTTTATAGTGTTTTTAAAATTATTTTAAAAAGGAGGATGATGTGGGTGATGTGTGGTGTCATTGCTAAACTCACTGTGAAGGTGAGCTTGTTGCCTCTGTTCTCCAGTTTGTCGTCGCTGGCATAGAAGGTGAAGGTCTGCATGACATTGGCCCCGGCCCTCAGGAACTCCCTGTGCAGCTGTCTCACTTAAGGACACAAATGCAAAATCATCAAAATGTTAACATGGCAATGATTTGGATTTGCATCGGGCATCACAAAGGATCATTTGAATAAACAAGCATGCAGTTACTGAATCAACCAACCTGCTTCGGGGTACTCTGCCGCGGACTCGGGGGTCCAGGGACCAGCCTTGACGTAGCCTCTCTTCTCCAGAGCGAACACAAAGCCTCCATCGCCAATCACGACCTCACCAGCGTCGAGACGCTCCAAGATTCCCTGCGAAATGGATCAGAGCCTGGATGAATATGGTTTCCATGCAGAGATGTTGTGGATTTAACAGAATGACAAAAATGATCTTAAACATTTTGTTTGTTTGTTTATTATGGCCCCATTGCAGGTCTTCATGATGAGTGTGTCCTTGAAGAGTATTTACTACAATGAACACCCATTTTCAAAACTTTTACACCTCATGCATTCATTTAATAAATAAATCAGCAGAAATCAATTAAAATCAGCAAAGATCTGAGTGTTCGTTCTGTCAATAATAAATATTAGATATTTTATACTGCCTTAAAGTTATCATGAGAGACAGTATTTGAATTTGAGGAATGCAAAAATCAATTTGGCCTCAGCAGAGACTCATAGATCTTTGTGATGGTGAATTGATTAAATTCTAATAAAAAACGTTTTGAGTAAAACTGTACTACTAATCAAGGCAAAAACGTGAGGGAAAAGCAGAAAAAGTAAAAAAAAATTTAAAGGATGAATAATCTTTTGAAAAAATACAAAAACAAGCACTTGCTTAAGTTTACAACTGCTCATTCACCAATAGAAATACAATAATATTTTAGGTCTGTTAGATTTGATTGACCTATTATTTTGCTAAGATTTTATTTATTTATTTTAACATTTTCACATAATTTCGAGGACATTTGTCCACTATGACTCCTTGCTCGGATATTAAGCAGGACAGCCCATGGTGTGTTGTGTGATTCCACAAATGTGGACACGTACCTTCTTTCCTGGTGCCATAATCCTGCAGCTGTGTGTGGACCCCTGACTGCTCAGACTTTGAGATGCTGAAGCAACACTGGTGCGGTGCAGAGTGTCACTATAAATCTTCCCCAGGCAGGGGTGGAGCTGAGTAAAAGCCGCTCTGATTGGCAAGAGCCCAGTTACACAACTCACTCACGGTGTTTACTCCCTGTCTCCTCCCTGCTCTCGCTGAATGGGGGTATTGTGAGTGTGCACTACTAGTTTGGTCTGGATTCAAAGCGGTTACCGCTGCCCTTGCCATAAATTATTTTTAAATGATGTACCTCTACATTCAGCGCATTGAGGAGCTAGTTTAAGAATGAGTCTTTCTCAGTTGCAATTTCTCACAAATGCCCAGTGGACCAAGAATGAGAAAATTAGCACAATCAAATGTGGGTCATAAAGCAATAGTGGCAAAGACATTGCACAGTGATAACGCTCAGACATAAAAGTAGAGTCAATAAACTCAGGTTTATTGGCATTTGTATTTAATTGCTCCACAACTGGAACATTGCTGTTGCAAGTGCTTCTTATCTGCAAACTCGAACTGGGAAACTGGCTCCATTCCCCTCGTCTTATCGACCGACTGACTGGGTGTTAGGTTAGGTTAGTCCAAGACTTCATGCAGAAGTCTTGGACTTCTTCTGCAATTCCAACACATGCTTCATCTCCTGGGTGGTGGTAGCCTCCTTGTGCTGCAGCAGGTCAGCATGGCCTTTGGTCACGCCCCAGTTCTCGGGAGTGGACATCGACGGGCACTTGGGACGCCCGGAGGCGGGCAACAGATTCTCCCAGTATTCTCGGCGGGACCTGGGGGGGGAAGTGAAGACACATGTTGGACAATTAACAAAACTAGAAAGTAACAGTGAAAAGTGGGCTGAAGATGGTGCAGTAGTAGAGGATGAAATGCTTTGGATGACCCCACCTGGCTCTGACCCAGGGCTTGGTGTGCATCTCCAGACCAGCGCCCCACATGCCGTGCTTCTCCGAGGCCGCAGGGAGGAAGCCCCTCTCTTTGCTCAGCTCCTCAGCGACGGCCCTGATGTGGTAGGGCTCGAATCCGCAGCAGCCACCGATGAACCTGATTCCGGCGTTGTAGGCCTCTCTGGCGTACTTGTGCATGTCCCAGCGGGTCAGAATCCTGGGCTCCAGGCCTGAGAACAGGGTTAGGGTTACTTTCTGTGTGGTGAATAGATCTAAAAGAGTATGTAACCTATGAAAATGTGCATCTCAGTTTTATTTTAGTAACATTTCCCAATGAAACAAACAAACAACAAAAGAACAAGTATATTTGTACCGAAGGGGAACTCTGGCAGGTCTGTGAATCCCTGGCAGTTGCAGTCGGGGGTGTGGTAAGCCAGGGGCTGCACCATGTAGTGGGCCTTGAGCCCGGCCTTCTCCACTGCTGCCTTCATCATCTTGACTGCCTCCACACAGGTCATGGGGTCAAAGTGGCAGTTGACACCCACAATCTGGGCACCTGGAGCGCAAAAATAATTTCTATTCAAGGAAATGCAACTGCGTGAAAACAAGTGTGCCAGTGCAGGATAGACATTCAGTCTTTAAGTTCTATACTGTACCGGCTTTGACCAGTCTGACGGCGCACTCTCCGGCCGGGACGCCGTGCATATCTCCCTGAGGCCCGATGCACATAGTCCCAGCCACAGGCTTTCCGCTGGTCTTCAACACCTGAACGGCCCATTCCGCCTCTTCGATGTGCTCAAAGTACTGACAACACAGGGGGAAAGGAGGGCAAAGCCCATGTTAATTTGCTCCACTTGCCACAGCGCTCACTGATACCGACGTCAAGTTCACCTCAGCGATCAGGAAGTCCACATTCTTCTTCAGGAACACGTCCAGCTGCTTCTTGAAGATGGCCTTCACCTCCGTCTCACTCTTGCAGCTCAGGTAGGAAGGAGTCTGGCACACTCCCCCGGCGACCAGGGCGTCTCCTTCATTGGCGACCTCCCTCGCGAGATCGCAGGCGGCCTCGTTGATTTGTGCGCCCTGAGGGAATGAGAGAAGCCCCCTGAGTTTGCAGAAGAAAAAAAACCTTCAAAATCCTGCACAGTGGCTGGATACTTACAGAGATGGTTAGAGTCTGGCCTCTGTTCTCCAGCTTGTCATCACTGGCATAGAAAGTGAACGTCTGCATGACATTAGCTCCTGCTCTCAGGAACTCTCTGTGCAACTGCCGCACTGCAAGACACACGCAGTCACATCATCTCTGAATATAAACTATGTTGGGTTTTTTTTATTTAGAAAGTGCAAACTGTGTGCCTACTGCCCTAATTTACCAGACTCAGGGTGCGTCACAGAGGCCTCTGGGGTCCACGGTCCGGCCTTCACGTAGCCCCTCTTCTCCAGGGCAAAGACAAAGCCTCCATCGCCAACCACCACCTCGCCAGCATTGAGGCGCTCAAGGATACCCTGCAAGAGACGGACCCACGCGCACACATCACTTCCTACGCCGAACGACGCTCAACACCAAAGTATTAGTGAGCTACCAGAGAGACACATTTGCAAAGGGACAGATATTAGTGGAATCAGTCCAAAGTACAAAGAGAGTACAAAGCATTTCTTTTTTTAATCATCCACTTTAATTGCAGCAGATATCTAATCAGAGAAATAGGGACAATGACAATATTTCTTTACAATGCACAGTGTAGCTTCTGAAAGACAATCTGCTGCCAGGCATGACGTTTGTATTTTCTTTACAAAAAAAAAGAAAAAAAGACAAACGTTTACTAAAACATAACTTAAACCTCTACCTTCTTGCGAGGTGCCATTATTTGGTTCCCAGTTCCAGTTGCAGCACTCAGCACTTGCCAATAGCAAACCCCTCTTTGGGCTAAAAGGTGCAGAGAGATAATCCTCATCAGTTTTTATAGTGTTTTGCGACCAGGGGAGGCCTTCATGTCCATGCCAAATTTACAACTAAATGCCAAATTTCTATTTGAAAATTGTGCAACAAAGTCTGGTGTGCCAGGTCATTGAAGATCCTCCTGGTTTGTAATAGCAGCCAGTGTACATTTGAGAAATAAAGGTTGCGTTTGAAAACGAACGTCATTCCAAAACTGCTGATCTCTATTTGTTCTAAATAATTTGTTGCGCAAAGCAAAGCTTTGTGTGTGAAAACCAACTACAGTCGGGACAGAACCCACCTGAAACATGTTGTTTTTTACGCTTTACGACCACAAAGAGTAACACAAAGGGAGATGTGTGAAGGCTCTGCATGATTCTGTTTGGCAATTCATGCAGAATATGTTGGTTACGTCAGTTGCACGGCCAAGTCGTCTCTGAAATCCAAGAGGTTCAATCTGGAAGACCTGAAGTACTGAGTGATTTTAGCACCATCGCTGGAAATGTGTCCCTGCATTACCTGGGAGGCCATCTAGGTTTTATCTTTTTAACCCCATCTGATATATTTTACAATAGAAATAATCCACACACTTTGGACTTATTGAATGGCCAAAGAGTTTAAAATATGTTTACATTCATCAAATCTAATTTAGCTTTGTACAGTGAGACAGATGCTGTAAGATGACTGTCGGCAATTTGTTTCAATATTTTGCCGAGATATATAGACATAGAAAATTATGAAACCATTGTAATGAAAAGTCTGCCAGTCACGATGATTTCAAACGGTCACTCGGCAGGTTAATAAATAATACTCCTAACATCACAGTCTCACACACAAGCGCACGCACACACACACACACACACACACACACACACACACACACACACACACACACACACACACACACACATTGCAGATAGTGCTCAGTCTGCTCTGGGTTGATCCAGTTTGTAGAGTGTCGCAGATAATCCTCCCTCAAGTGTTTATCAACAGAGTCAAAGTTCAGAAACGCCTCCAATGTATTGTTCAACCTATGATTTCACCAACATGTCACCTGGGCCACATCCACGTCCCCCCACAGCTGCTGCGTGCTTCTCGATTCCTCCTGTGACCAAATCAAGACGGTCTGACTTGAGTCAAATTTCTTCACCCATAAGGGAAAAGACACTGTGTATTCTACTCGTCTGTGGCGTAAAACCCTCCACAGTAGGTGACCACAGAGGCAGGAATATTACAGACATCCAGACATGTGCAACAAGCCAGCCAGTGACTGCAGCTGACTGGTAAAATCCCCCTTTATCCTGAGGAGTTGAGCCTCTCTGTGTTGTGGTGGCCAAAGAGCGGTTTGTGTAACCGCACACATTCTGATCCTTGCTGGTCTTTGGCAATTCTCCTGGTTGTCCTTCTCTTTGTGTTCAACACCCCCCTAATCTCCCAGACCCTCTTCTCTTTTTTACGACACGTCTTTTACTTAATCCATGTTGATCTTGATCCGCCAAATCATTCCAAAGCATCGCAAACCCTTTGTACGCATCTGAGTTATTGTCCTTTTTTTTTTTTTTTATCTGCATCTTCTAACTCTTCTGGCATTGGTATATGTGATGTGAGAAACCAGGTGAAATCTGTTTTAAACAGGTTGGCTGAATTAAGGATAAATTAGTTAATTCGTTCACCCAATTCGTTCACTTAAATGTGCAAGCCATTTTCTGTGGTTTGGTCATTAGTTGTAAAACAGCCAGGAAAAGGGGGGGGGGGTGTCATATCAATATTGGCAATTTTACCCCATTATTTGCTTTCTTTTTTTCTTACTTTGTTCCATGTGCAAAGATCATTGCATTTCAGTGAACTACGTCACCACCCATCCAACTTTGTCTGTTTCTTTGGGTCGTACAGTTTTACGGGAAACACAGCAGAACATTTCAGAACCCCCTTCCACAGGCCTGACTTTTTCCCAGTTCTGGATCGCGGAATTTTCAGACAGTGTTTGTCAACACGTTTGCATACATGCTCGAGGGCAGCAGCAGCAGCAGCAGCCGCAGAACCAGCAGCAGAAATAGCCCTGATGTGTCGAATGTCACCGGAATGCTGAGTCAGGAAACCCCAAATTCCAAACGCCAGTGTTGCTCTGAGCTCCGAGTGCACCAACTGTGAATTCCTTGCCCACACCGACCACATTAGATCATGGCTGTCTTACGCAACAGGGAACCGAGGAGCCCGAATACAAATGATGAAATTAGCTTTCTTTTCTTTGCACGTTTCTTCAGCAGATTTACTTAAATGCATGCTGCCTGTCTGTCATATTGTAAATGTGAGCTATCGCAGTTGGAGTGCCAGGCCTTGAACAGCAGCTGTATTGAGTGACTTATTTCTTCACCGCTACAGCTGGATCCTGCAGGTTGGGGCTGGAGCTGACGCAGTCAGTATTTTGCAGGGGCAAAGGGAAAACGGGGTGAAAGAACCAGGAGTGGAGGCCGACATTTGACTGAGAGAACAGGACAGCACATGACAGGACAGGGCATGGAGGGGATCCTGCACGAGTTAAGTATCGGGGGTGGATGGGTTGGGGGTGAGGGAGTGCACATGGCCAGGCTGGAAAGCTTGCTGCAAAAAAAAATATGGGTTCCGTTCATGGCAGCGGGTGAGGCCTCATGCATCTGCATGTTTGTAGGTCCACCGCTTTTTACGTGTAGGTGTCTTTGAAATTGCACTGGCCTGACACTGATAAAGCCGCGGTGGTTAACCATTGATTCAAACTGAGCTGATAACAGGTTGGACTTACAAATGCCTCTGGCCAAACGACAACAGAGACGGAAGGATTAAAGGGGGCCCTTCAATATTCAAAACTGTCAATCGTGATGTGTGATTAGATTTACGAGAGCGTCAACCGGACATGAGCAACTACTGTAATGGTGTTGTGTGTTGTGTGGTGTGTGTGTGTGTGTGTGTGTGTGTGTGTGTGTGTGTGTGTGTGTGTGTGTGTGTGTGTGTGTGTGTGTGTGTGCACGTGTATGTGTGTAAACGTGTGTGAGTGTGTGGCAGTCGGGGGTTACCAAGAGTCGTAGCAGGTCCCAATCTACGTCCTCCCCTTCCTCTGTCCAATCAGCTCAGGAGCTCGGCCGTGAGATTGTGCCGCTCTGTGGTCACAGTTGACCGTTCACTGTGGAATTTATAGTTAACAGGACAATTAAAAACTGGAGAAAGGTGCAGAGAGAATTTATAAACTGAATGTTGTTGAACTTTTTTCCACTTATAAAGGCTCAAACAAAGACTCCGAGGCTCGTACGTCTTGACCGAGTTGGTTTGACCCATGGAGGATATGAAACTCCACTTCTTTTTTCTTTCACACGCATCACTGTGTAGAAATGTGCAATGATTAGAAGGAAACCGGCGCTTTATTTTATACGCATTACAACAAAACATGCACGACTTTGTAGCAGCTGCATCACAATTCCCTGCAGCCTGACAACTCATTGGCCGGGAGATTGAAATTTCTTTCTCGGTCTTTGACAATTACCGCATTACACACATGACGAGGTATTATTTCATTCCCTGACATTGTATCTATGTTTCTCTTTAGATTTTTTTGATTTCTGTTTTGGCCATTCTGTTTCCCCCCCCCCCCCTTCCAATTAATAAAGATATTTGCCTGTATGAGACCTGCCAAAGGTGAGGAATGAAATACCTTATTCCAAAGACTGTGCAGATGTTCCATTTTTCACCAGTGAGGGCGCTCTGGTCCCCTGATGTCTCACTGACGTCATTGCCATGCGTTTTACAAGAGCATCGCTTCCAGCTGTGTGTGTTCTCATGTGAACGTTCAACACAAAACCGCGTGAGAGTTGCACCACATTGAATGAATGAATAAAGCGTCCTCAGTGGTGGCGCCTGTTGGAGGTTCTAAGTCTGACCTTACATGTAAATATGTAGGTTATATGTAAACATACTAGGGACTTGACTCGTGTGTTTCTTGTCCAAGACGTGAAGAAAAGTTTGATCAGTTTTTAAAGCCCCCCACCCCCCCAAAAAAACCCCACATGTGTTAATTAAAGGTCCTTGGGATCTCGCTCCAAGAATTTTGTAGCAGAATCCATTTTCTGATTTATGTCATAGGTGGCAGGTTACTCATGAAAATAAATGTCTGCTTGAGATACGTTTTTCATATGATTTCTTAATGTATACATTTTATAATTTAGGTTAATCATAAGAAACTATCTTCTACCTGTTCGGGAGATAATTCATTTGTTTTTACGTATTGGGATTTTATTTTTGAATAGGACTACTTCCTACTCCTTTCCAGGTGCGTTGTCGAACAAAAAAACTAACTCGAAGGCGAAGTGCCTGAGCTAAAGGCGCAACATACAATTTTAAGGTAAAGACAGCCGAGACAGCATGTAATAAAGCTTTTCAGCTTCATTGTTTTCTAGTTTTCATCCTTTTCGCCATATGGCAACACTTTTATTGTTCACCTTGTCACCATGAAAGCTTTACCCTGTGTTTGTTGTTGTAGTTTTTACGTTTTTAAACAACACAATTACATTTTCACGAGTTACTATTGTTGAACAGCAGATGGCGACAGTGAGCTAAGTAATAACACGCTGAGACGCCGCAGAATACAATTTTAAAAAAGGGAGGAAAGAAAACTGTGAAATTGCGTGCTAATGATCCTTTCAGTTTATCGATGCATCTACCAGTGATTCAGAAGCATTAAAACCATTGTGGGAAACATGCTCAAGCATTTTTTTATTATTATTATTATTATTATTATTATTATTATTATTATTTTTACTAAACTAAATTACCAAAACAGAAGAGTTGGGGGAGAAGAGCTGCGAATTATTTTTCAGATGCTCTGGGATAACTGTTTCGTTTCTTTCTTTCTTTTTTGAGTAAAGTGACAAAACAGAAGAGTTGGGCGAGAGGAGATGCGATATGCTTTTCAGACTTTTCCCTTCGCTTCGTGACACTAGACAGGATGACGTGACGCAGATGCCAGGAAATGCATTTAATTAAACCACGCCCAACATCCCTTTTCTATGCGAGGCCCATCCCTACTCGGAGTCATATCAAAGGTTCCTGTCTGCGTACCACTTTGCAAACCGACTTCGCATCGCATCAAGACTCGAGTGGTTGAGAGACCAGTGGAACATTGCAAGTAGACTAAGAGCCTTGGAGTCCGTTCCTGTTCAAGGTAAGTCTTCTGAAAGTGGCACTAACCTGCCACTTTAATGCAGGTTTGTCAACATAGAGTAATTTAAACAACAACAACAACAATAATAATAATAATGATCTGAATATGACCAGTGACAGACTCCAGTTTAGTTGCGTCAGAAACTAATGACTTCCTGGTGTTTTTTTGTGGTTGTGAGCCACGCAGCTTGATATTTATTACACAATTGAATTGTCCATGAATTCTCATCATCTTCATTTTTTGTTGAGCTTTGTCTTGTGTTTTCCCAGATGATGATGTTTATGAATGATGTTGTTTACTTTTGTTGTTTGTATTACTTGATTTGTTTTCACTCTAGATAGAAGTTGCTATGATACTTGAAATGCACTAAAATAACAAACCTTGAAACAGACAGGAACGTGAAATGGATATTTAATGCAATGATTATGGAGAAGGGCTGCCCGATACCGTATCTGTCTTCCTTTTGTGTTTTTCTCGTTCCTTTAATCCTCCAAGAACCGATTGCAAATGAAAAAAATAATACATATCTGAAATACATTTATTACTGTAAAGATTGATTTATGCCTGATCATGATTGGTCAGCGAAGAATAGGATGTATGACTGATTTTGAATTACTGTTTGCGCTTCTGCCCAGAAGCATACATGAGCTTCCAATCATAAGCCTGTGATATTAGCTGCAGAAAAAAAAAATCTAATCAATGAAATATTGTGACAATCTTTGTCTCTGTGTCCTCTCATTCTCACTACAGGGTGAAGATGAAGCCAAGTTCACTAACTGTGATCTGCTTGGCTCTTTTTTTGCTTCCTCTACATTTTTCAGAAGGCGCTAAATCGAAATATAAAAAACCCTCCAGTTCTGGTTCCAGCTCAAGTTCTAGTTCCAATACCCGTTCTAGCTCTAGTTCCAATTCCGGTTCCAGTTCTAATAGAGCGAATTCAAATAAGCCAAGTTCAACAAACCATGGATACGGCCACCCTCAACCAGGCTGGCATGGAAACAAGGGCAATAACCAGAATCCATCATGGAACTCCCCAAATACAAGAGGTCACGGCACCCATGGTGGTGGATATGGAGGCAACCAAGGTGGTTATGGAGGCAACCAAGGTGGTTATGGAGGCCATCAAGGAGGTTATGGAGGCAACCAAGGTGGTTATGGAGGCCATCAAGGAGGTTATGGAGGCAACCAAGGTGGTTATGGAAACAACCAAGGAGGTTATGGAGGCCATCAAGGTGGTTATGGAGCAGGCTATGGCACAGGTTACGGTGGTTATGGTGGTGGCTACCAAGGAGGGTACATCAACCGCAACCCAGCCAACAAAATTTCAAGTCCTCATTACAGTGAGAGTGTTGGTTATGGTGGCTATGGTGTTGGCAGAGGCTCTCCCTTCTCCCGATCAGTTCAGAATGCAAATATATTCCCCTCAGATAAATCCAGAGGGTTTGGACGGACGGCAGTAGTGGCAGCAGCTGGAGGAGCTGCGGGGGGAATGGCCATGGGCTATGGGTTAGGAAGGATCCACCACCCTCAAGTTCCCTTGAACAGTCCCCAGGAAGAGTATTACTACAATAACTACGTGTACAGGAAGCAAGGAACCAAGGCTGCTAAGACTGAAGGCAACAGAGTCAACAGCGGCTACAGTGACAGTAAAGTCAATGAAGACGACACCTATAGCATCCATGAACCCCCTATGAACTACAATGGCTTCATGGAAAAATGCATGAGTCAACTAGCGAATGACCAAGCGAAAATAATAGAGCAAAGCAACAAAATAACGACCGCCACAACTACAACAGCAAGAACAACTAGAGCTGTCACCACATCAGCTCTCTCGGATAGTGCAGGCAGCAACGGGACAGCAGTTAATGAATCAACTTCACCCCTAAGTAAGCCCGAGGCCAAGTCTATGACTCCAAATCTCAGCAAGACTCCTGATAATGATAAAATAGTCAGCATTGTGGAGATTGGTTACCCAGAACTCATCTATCAGCACAATTTGAAGACATGTATGGAGAGGTTCTTCGCTTCCTCTGAATTCATAAAAGGAGGGGCGCAGGGAATGGTAACTGCTTCTCAAGGCTTTGTAGCTTTGACCACTAGTGTAACAGTGATTCTACTGAATAGCCACATGCTAATGTCGCTGTACAGGGGCCCTTTTAGCTGCTGAAGCAATGCAGGGACTGTTGTAAGAAGTACAGAAAGAGAAAAAGAGTGGTCGGAAATAGCATCTTGCACTTTTGAGAGCGTCATTGGGTATAGACGTTGGGTGTAGACAATTACTTTGTGTTGCCATGTGCTCCTTGTAATTGTGTATATATGAATATCCTTACTTTCTGCTCGGCTGGCACCAGTATGTCTTGCATGCTCAGAGATGGGGTAAGAGGTAAGGTTGGTGTTTCAATAAATTGCACTTGCCTTTCCCCCTGGGAAAGACCAAACATCCATTATACTGCACTCTAATTTTTCAGTCCAGCGCTGGTGGTCGGGAATCTGTTCCATCCATTTCCATTAAGATGACAAGCTCTCCGGCTACTGATGTAAGGAGTGGCACTAACGCTGGCTTGTTTCCTCTGTATGTCTGCGTGGGTTTCTGTAAGAAATGCTCCACAATGCTGTGTCTAATTAGGTGCACTTTTGTATTTTCTGAGCGAAATTACCGTGATTGTACTCTCCACCAAAATGATTTATCAACTGAAAGTTGATTACCAAATCATGAACCATTTAGTCTGTTAGGGTACGTTTGCACTGGTTAGTCTGGTCAGCCAGTGTCATGAATATAATTTGCACACGCAAGCCTCCGTATGTACTCATGGTAGTGTTTAAGTGTGAGTATACTGCCTATAGGGACGTTGATGTTTGAATACATGTTGCCAAAAGTAGTCAGAACAGGTTAATCAATGTTTACTCGAGACTTGAACTAAAACATGTATAGTGTCTGTTGTAACATTTAAAATCAGCTGACGTGCATGAATGTCAATCTACCTATGTGTAATTGTTGGCACCTTGAACAATATGCAAAAAAAAAAAAAAAAAAAAAAGGACACGTGATTGCAAGAGTGTTGCAAACACTGGACCAAATGCAAACATTAACGGGGTGAAGTGTTTTTTTTTTGTTTTTTTGTTTTTTTTAATGTTTTGTGTATGTGTCGATTTCACACGTTTTGCCTCTCTCACACTGCCGATGCAGGGACCCTGCGTGAATGCAGAAGTGCTCTTATGTGTAAAACCTCTGCTGCATTACTTTTTATATCGTTATTATCGTATTGTTATTGAGGGTAACATTTAACCATATGTTGTAATTTGGCTACAGAGGTCATGTATTTCTGGGAAGTGCCTTCTCTAGGTAGACAATATACAATCAAAATGCATCAATAAACCCTTCATTGATAATTGTAAATTGGTTTGAGGGCTGTCAGTTGCACATTCCTGTTATTAAGCATTTACAAGCATTTGGCTTGTCAACATGAGGGTATGACGCTTTTGTTTGAATGCAAAACACATTAGAGATCGACTATGACTGAAATGTGTATCTCAAAAAAAGAAAAACAAATTGGAAGGATTTCACATCTGTAACAGTGCATTATAACCAGAGGCTTATTTCAATGATACGGTTGAACCATTACTTTGTTTCCAAAGCAAATTATTTATTTTATTCAATTTTAAAAAGCATCCAATGCTAAATGATAGACAAAACACAATGTGCTACACAGTCTATGGATAAATCTGTCATATCTGTGTTATATCTGTAACTATTGAGGTACATTATAGGTGTTCATCTCTGAGTTTCATTTATGCCTCTGTTATCATGCACAAAGTGTGTCTGCTGGATGACTAACCTGTAATCTGCAACATTCTCAATAAAAGTGGGATACTAACTAATCATATCAATGCTCATGGTTTCATTTGATCATCCGTTTGATCAAGTTATACATTGATTTATATGGGGTTTGTACCATTTCAGTTTGATTTTCATCAAGATATAACAATGACATTTGAGGACACGCAATAATATTGCATTTACATGAACTGGCTATTTTTTGTCTTGTTTCTTTAAAATCCAGAGATTTGTAAACTCAAACTATTGATTTCCCCCAACTCTGGGAACCTGCAGAATGGCTAAGGCCGAAATGTTTTAATGTTTTAAATTTATCAATGGCCTAAATTGGACTCGATTGGCTGTTTATAACCATCGGCTATAAAGATCTTTATCTTTAGGTTATTTTTGAAAACGGAACTTCCATCTGTCTCAAAAGGATATTTTTTGAGGGCATCCGTCAAAACATAAGGATTTTTTTTCTTTCTTTTTTTTCTTTAAAATAAGCTCTGTCACTCAGTCTAAGAAGATATTTCACATTTGCATTATTCAAAGCAACATTTATGTGCTTTCTGGTCTATTTTCTTGTTAGTCATGTAGAAAAAAGAAAAAGAAATCCCTGTGTTTTTTTATTTATTTATTTTTTATTAATTTAAACATAATAAACTTTAAAGTACATTTCACATATGTGCATCAACATCTACAAATCAAACCAAAAATATACATTACACTGTGAAAATGTTACACTTTACATTCCTGTCCATATTAATTAAACTAAATAGAAAAAAACCTAGTGGAGGGTGCAATAAAATGACACTGAGAAAGACAGCATTATTATATACTACACACCTCCAATAGATTTACTGCAAGAAAACATGTTAACACAGTCATCAAAAAGATAAAATGATTGGCCACGTTTAAGAGAAAAAGATATATGTCAATTTCTGTGTCTGCACATTAGTGCCTGCAACCTGATGCCATGAAGCCTTACAATGATGTGATGGGAGTTGACGATTTGGATTTGGTGTCTTTCTGCAGGCAGTGTCTCCGGGGTGTTGGAGATTAAAGTTTCATGTAAAGCAAAAAACAAAACAAAAAAAACAACAACAAAAAAACAGTCCAGTTTCTGCTAGCTTGGTTGTTTCTTGTCAGAACTTGGAGGACACGTCCTTTTCTACATGGGATTTCAACTCTACATGACTGCCACCCAGTGGCCCATCAGCAGAGACACCAGGGAACCCACGAGGAGTGTGATGCTGCCAATGAGGCTGGTGGACGCTGCCGTGTAGTACTCCATATCTCCGGAGCCCTCGGCATCATAGCCTGGCCTGCGGCCACCGCCTCCATATCTTGGATATCCATAGCCACCATAACCTCCCCCGTATCCATATCCACCATATCCACCGTATCCGCCGTATCCGCCGTATCCGCCACCGTAGCCAGGCCTGCTCAGGGCAGAGCCGATCACGGCTCCTCCAATGGCGCCCGCAGCTGCTGCACCAGCCACCTTCCCCGCACTGGAACCGCTGCTCTGGACAGGTCTGTATGCCTGACCCCCACCTCCGCCCCAGCCTCGGCCCCGGCCACCAAAGCCTCCCCTGCCTCCTCCACGCCGGGCCTCAGAGGAAGGTACCAGCGTGGTCAGGAGCAGCAGGCACAGGCTCACTGTGACCAGGAGATTCTGGAGACCCACCATCCTGTCATGGAAAAACAAAACAAATTCAGTACATTTACAACAGGACAGGAATATAAAAAAATAAATAAAGCAGATCTTTATATTTAACATGTACTTCTGAGTAAGCAGTGAGTTTGTACTCATGAAAATGTAGTGCATATCTGTAGTTATGGACGATAATGAATGCACACTTCTACAACATGTAAAGATGACTTATTATTTCAGTGATGGACTAATTTCACCTGCATTTTTTCTCTTTTAATGACCAGTACAAACAAGGCTCCTCTTAACACACACACACACACACACACACACACACTGCGTGCGACACCGGTTCTAGAAGTGTCTTGCTCGTAAACACACTGACATGATGTTCCCACTGGGAGTTATTTTTGTGTCACAGATGAATGGGAGCAAGGAACATGCTTCTTAATCCAGCTTTAAGGAACACATCTTACACAAACAGTCACAATTTAAGACTGCTGCTGACCTGGGATCAGACAGTTTTCATAATCCCGTAAATCCTTTCATTGCGATGTTTGAGGCAGGTTTACTTTTCTGTGGGACGCCCTCAACAATTGTTACAGTATCAATACCAGACGGTTTATTATCTTAAAACAAACATGTTTTCAGAAACACATAAATAAGAGGCTATTTCTTTTTAAATAAAGCAAATCAAAAGTGATAGGCCCATTATTATTATTTCAAATATATTTAAAAAATCAACATTAAGTTTGAAAACAACGAAAATAACATAATTCCTTTTACATTTTACTTTAAGTTAGAAAGATTTTTAAAGTTAAAATGATGGACACAAATCTGTCATTGAATATTCTATGACAGATTAATGTGCTCTATGGTGGTATTCTTATATTATTACATTTTTTTTTGTCAACATTGGTTTTAACAAACATCTGCTATGTAAATTAAAGCTCAAACTTTAATTTTTTTTGCAAATAATACAGCCATTGAAATGAGGCACAAGCTAATAATCTGTTTGACATCATATTCTGAGGCGTCAACAATACACTCTAATCTGTCCTTTAAAAAGACGAGTCAGGCCATAATTATAATCCAATAATCCTGTGACTCTCAGATTCCAGTTACATCATTACAGACCAACCAAAGTGAGAAGTAACTCAAAACTTAATTAATTAATTTATTTATTTAAACTTATTTGTCACTCACTGAAATGTCCAGCAATTAAGTTTTTCTGCTCTTGATGAGATCCTATACTGAAATACAAGCACAACTAAAAACAAACAAACAAACACAACAATAATGATCGCTGAAACCTGCACATGTACAATTTAAAAACAAAAAACAAAAAAACCCACAAAGAACAAGTCTGTTTTTCTCTCACCTGTTGGAGTTGTTTCTTTTTTGATGAAGATGCTTGACGATGTCCCTCTGCGGTGCGTGGACACGGTGCTGTGAGCTCAGACTCCTCTGACGGTAAGAAGTGTTTCAAGGCCACCCTGCTCTCCAGACAAGGTGGAGTGGATCAACCCCATGAAGCCTGCTCATTGGCTGAGCACTCTAAGCTGCTCTTCCATCAACCTCAGACGTAAATACTTGTGGGGAAGTGTGTGTGTGTGTGCGTGTGTGTGTGTGTGTGTTGGCCTGGGTGGGTGGGGCTGCACACACTGGGGAGTGTTTCCAACATTATCTGAAGTATTGATTACTAAATTATCTAAATCAGGGGTTTTCAAAGTGTGGGATAGTGAGAGAACACGCGGCCAAATTATCATTAATTATCATTGTTCCAAGCAGGCTTATAAGAGTGTTTAAACAATAAAGACATATTATATACAACTGCATTTTTGAAAACATCTTACACATTTGCATGTTCTTTTAACAATTTAAATATATATTTTAAATATGTGTATGCGCTTAAATATATTTTTTAAACTTATTTGAACATCTCTGTGCGTTTTTCAACATATTTTCCATTCATTTCAACATAGTTATGAATTCATATTCACATATTCATTTTAAGGCGTTTTAAAGGAGGGAAAACCAGCCGCGATGATTTTATGTTGAGCATGTTTGTGGATTTGTCTGCAAACGGTGGCACAGCAGCACATCTGCAACTGTTTCGTAAAGAAACCAGTTCAACTGGGAGCCCGTAGGGGACATAATAGAATAATAAGAGTTTGCATGGTCGCATACTGCCGTTAGCGAGCACCTCTCTGTAGAACACGCACTGTGTGGCAGCGGAGGATGGTCAGAACCAACAGATGTAAAGTCACATTTTAGATAATCAGTGTCACACTTCCTCCGTGTTCTACTCTCAGACAGCTCACCACACTTTTTTTTTCTCTCCCTTCTTTCTGATGTTATGTCACGCCGCGCTTCCCTTGGAGCTCTCTGGCGCCCCCCAGAGGGAGGCGGGCCTCACACGTTGAAAACCGCTCATCTAAATGATTAATTCAAACCCTGAAAATGTTGTCCTGTTCAGATGAATGTGTAAAAATAGGATCTTAACACCACAACATAACACACGCTCCACCTTTGGGTAACATTGAGTTTTTTTTTTTTTTTTTTTTTAATTAAATAACACACATTGTAAGAATCAAAACTTCTTCTTCTTCTTCTTCTTCCTTTTTTTTTTTTTTTTTTACAAGAGCTGACAGAAAATGTTACAGTACAAAAAGCACACAATCTTAATGCAACTAAAGGACGGGCGCGTACATTCAGAACCACACTCACGATGAACCGTTTAGATCTTAAAATATCAGCAACTGCACACGCGCATGCAGACAAATGTAGACGGACAGCTTTCAAATGCACCCGGTGTATTACCACAGTCTTAAACTGAGCTCATCAGCGGTGTTCACAGTGTTGTGTTCAATGCATTGTAAACATTTAAATGTACAAGTCATTTTTGTATTGTTTTGTCAAATGTCTGAACCCCAAGGTTTCATCTTGATAATGCACTTTTAAAATCCAGCCGTTGCTCGAAGAGATTTTGCTAAAACAAGATTCTTATGTGTACCATCTAGACTGGTGTCAAAAGCATTTTCCCTCAAATAATTAACTGAGAGTGAATCAATGCCAGAAATGTCAAACTATTCCTTCCTTCATTCCAACATTATCAGACTGCTTTCTACAAGGCTATCCACATTCACTGTGGTGAACTGGAAGAATCTAAATGATTATGACTATGGAAACGAGGGACCATAAAGGCACAATGATGTCACCTTTTTAAGCTGGAACTGTTTGTTGTTGTTGTTTGTTTGTTTCTGATTTCTAATACAGCTTTCATTGTCCATTCGGATGGGAGCAAAGTTTGTGCTTTCCAATTACGACCACCTGAATGTGAGTTTTTCTGTGCTTGCAGGAACCTTTCAATAGGCACTTTTCTCAGACACCATATTACTTTGTTTGTGCTTTGCACTGGTTTGGAGTTTCAGCTTGAAAACTGAAAGGAACACAGGAGAAAGGGACACTGTGCCATGGAATCATTCTCCTATGGGGTAGAAGATTCTATCTGTGTGCTATACTGCTGATGGCAAGAGAGGGGGAGGGATAAATGACTTGAGTGAGTCTGGAGACCCGAGCAGGCAGATTGAAACTGTCACAAGGACATGCAAACAAGCACACGTTAACGTTTCGACGGTATCTCGGCTGGCTTGAGTGAGACTCCATGCAGAGGCAGCAGCACAAAGAAGCTGGATCGTTGGAAAACAATGTGCCGGGTTGTTGTCTGATTTTTTTTTTTTCAGTCTTTCTTTTTGTCACAGCTGGGAGGTGGGGGGTGTTTTCCCTGGGGGATGTGCTTTGAGCAACTCACATACACGTCGCCCCCTCTGGCAGACAGCTGAGCTGCTTCTCTATGATACATCGAAGGGACGTATACCTGCAAGTTGACAGAAAACGCAGGGAACAGAAAAAGAAAAAAAAAAAAATACAGATTAATGTGAGGGAAGATGCATTTAGTGCCGTTCTGCCCGCACAGGATTAGACACCCTGGTAGGTAGGTTGTTTTTGTCCAACATGTTATAGAAATGAGAAAATTTGATAATTTCTAAGAAATGTTTGTGGTACCTTCTCGTGAGCTTCAGCACTTCTCTGTCCTCCTCCTCCTTCAGTTTGGTAATGAAACTCTTCAGCACGGGCATTTCAAACTTAATGTACTGCGCCACCTAGTGGAAAGGAGGAAAAATGTAAAGCCAAGAAATTGAGGCTTCTGGAAGTAAACAACTCAGCAAAATGTGTTTTTTTTGGAGATGAATCTGTTACAGTAAAACTACTCATACTCTTTATTTCAGACGTCTAGATGGATAAAGAGAATAAAATGTGTTGGATTTACATCATACGTGACTTCCTCTCCCAGATCCTCTTCCATGAGGAAGATTTTGCAGACCTGCTCGCATGGACCCTGTATCACTCTCAGCACCAGAGGGTAATCACTGCGCTTCAGTTTGACACGCTCTGAGGAAAGAAATCAGGCCATCACAGCAGACATCATGTTATTTGAAAAGGGGGGTGGGGGGTGGGGGGGGGGGGATTCTGCCAGAGAAGACATGAATGGAGTGAGCGGCACTCACCGCCACTTGCATGCACGAGGTAGATTGCAAAGTCATCCGGGCTGTTTTCGATTTTAAACTTGTTGAGGAGAACTCGCAGCACCTGAGGCGTCGTCATGCAGCTGTTGATGCGAACATTGGTCACCGAGCCGTAAGCAGGCGTGAATACTGCTGTCTGAGAGTAAACACAAAACACAGCAATTTATACTCCAGCGTCATGCATTCAAATTCAAAAGAAGACTTTTTTACACCTTACGCCTTTGGTTAAAACATTTAAAGGTTTTCATTTACTGTTATTTTCAGTGGCTCGCTTCACCTTGTGGTTGTAGAAGTGGCCGTTAATGGAGAAGCGATGGCGCCGGATCTTCCTCTGGTCGCTAGGGGACCGTCGCTGGCCTCGCCGTAAAACTCCAGCATCGCTCTTCGTCCGGAGGAGCTGAGCAGAGCTCTCGTCTTCTGTACAAATGAGCAGTCACAGCAGCGAGGCTTCAGCTTGGGATCAATAACGCAACACCGGCACAATTCCATTAACGACACAGTGACCGGTTCTCCTTTTCAACGCTGCGGCACGAAAGGAGAAAATGATTGCAGCTGATGCCTTCGCACACAATGCAAAAGTTCAGGAAAATTTACAATTCAAAAAATATTAAGCTGTAATTTGTTTTAGCAACAAGAGAAAACAAGAGCAACCAATCAGCTATTTACTATTTATGTTCAATTCATTCTCATAGAAAATACTAGAAAATATTTGAGCAATGTCAATGAAAACAGAATCTGAAAATCAGCACACTCTTCCAACGTAAGACACCCTAAAACTGAGGCTTCAATTCTCTTCTCAGGGAAGGTCGCCTGCTGCCACTGATTGAGGACTATATAACGTTGTGGCTGGAAGTCAATTAAAGCATTGGTACATGGTTGTTTTTAGAACCGAGAGAATTTAATCCTCATGATTTCATCCTTAAGTAACGGTTCTTTTTCTGTCTTGGCACGTGGTTACACAATGCAAACAAGCAACGAGGCAACATTGCATTAATCAGTTTCTTTCAATATTTAGATGAAGTTGTAGGACTGACAAGATATAGTGTGATGACACATTTGTGTAGACCATAATTAAAAGACAACCAAAATGTGGAAAGCCAGAGGACGTCCCTCTTGGGGATTTTCTATGGAATAATTTTGTTTTCCTGTAAATGACAATGATCACTCAGTGATTGCTGAGCGCGGCGCCTCTGCTGCTCACCGCTGCCTCAGGGGAGGGGTCGGGTGCCCAGGACAAATTTCCCTTTTTCCTGTTTACGGTATTGAGGAGAGTCCATTTCCCAATAACCTGTTGTTTACTGATGCAGCCAGGAAACCATGAGGGAGGTTGAGATTCCAAAGCAACAGAGGAAGAGGAGGTCGATGTGACGTGTGTTAATGTGACTTCATACAAAACACACAGGAAGTCTGGGATGTCAGCGTCTCCTCTATAGGTCATGACACCACCAGCGAAGTCTGTCCTTCCTGGAGTCGTGTGAACTGATTTTTGAATAAAGCTCCTGAAAGATCATCTAAGGGTGTAACGAGGCGCATCATTTGGGTCTCCCACCATCTGTCTGGCTGTCCATCACACCGTTGTCCTCTGGTTGGTCATCGGGTGGCGTCACTTCCACTGTGGGCGGGAACTCTTGTGCTGACTGCTGACCATCTGTGCTGTTTGGAGAACTTCGGGAATAAAAACAGGGAGAGAAATGAGTTGCAGAGTATAATCCCCCTATGATGTCACCGGCTGGAGATGAAACACACTCTTAATGCGTGTCGGATCCAAATGGAAAGACTGCAAAACGGTAAGTTATGCAACGAGCTTTCTATTGACTCGCTTCTGTTTGATGTCGTTTGATGTATTCAAGCTGAGAACGTTGCTCAACACAACCTGATAATTATAGTTCAGGTCTATGTTTGCGGGCTGGTTAAACACTCATCCCATTTTGTTCCTGGGACACGCAGCGATGTGTATGTAAGCCCTGTGACCCTTGTAACAAGAATAGCTTTTCCTAATGAATGGGATAACGGAGCTGAAAATACACTTTCAAGCCTATTGACACAAAACTGAGCTGTGATAGCTGGAGGCATTAAGTGAAACTGAGCCAGTTGGGCAGGTTAAAAGGATCACTGTCTGTGGTCATTTGCCAACTGGTGTCTCATTGAAGGAATTAGCAACCTGTGCAGAGCGATTATCTAACTATCCTGACACAAATGACAAAAATTCATATAAAAATGACAACATCAAATGAGAAAAAAATATGCAGAAAACTGAATGAATGAGAAAAGAGAGACACGAAAGCCGAGTGGAAAATCTATCATCTCTGCCCCCTGTTGACCTTCAGTGTTTCATCATTTCCGGTCAGCAAGATGAAAGGGGATCTCTGTGGACCACTTACCCTTGACTGTCTAGATTGCAACCCGAGTGCCAAGACGTGGAGGAGGGTGGCGGTCGAATTCGCTCGTGGTCGTCCTGCATCTGGAGCCTGATTGGTCGCCGCAATCCCCAAAAAATATTGAGCAAGCCCTCAAAGATCAGCTCCCCCTCTTCCTGTTAGGAGAGAACAAAGAAACTCACAACCCAGTGTTTTACGGGCAGGACGTCTAAGATTTCTGGAGGTAGCTGTACAAGAATACACACCTCTCTGTGCCTGAGCTGGAGATTCTGTCCTTCATAGTAGAGATTGTATGTCTTCAAGTGGGAGAGCACAGCTCTTCTGAAAAGGCAGAGTGTCAAGAGGTGAAGAGGAAATGCCGTTCCATTCACTTGTAGTTTCGATTTTCAGGGAGGCCTGAAAGTCGCCTCATCAAAAGTTCAAATACTGAAATGGTAAAACAGCCAAAGACGAGCGCTGATGCGGTTTGTGTGTGGTCACATTTAGAAAATGAGGTCGAGTCTACGAGCTGTGTCATTTTTATTTTATTGTTTTTGAAATACGCACGAGGGGAACAGCACTGACACTGGATCAGTTTTAGTAACTGAAAGTAAACATCACTGAATAAGCATTTTGGACACACGACCTAGAAGACGTAGAAGGCTAAACGGTCTCTGCCTCTACTGGCCAACGTCCACAGTTAACAAACAACAGCCTAATTGCAGTGTCGCGAAAGGGAATTTAAAAAAAAAGAAAAAAAAAGCCACCACCTTGGCACCAATGCTTACTTACTTGCTGATGAACTTGTTTTCTCCGATCTGAACCCCGTACTGTGTGTCATCCATCCTCAGAGAGCATCAGAGGGGCTGGGAAGGAGGGGACAAAGAAGCAACACAGAGTTAACACAATCTCGGCCTTCTTGTTCAGTCTCATGACTCCTCATGACCGGCAGCCAGCAGCAGACTCGCAGAAGGGAAGAGCAGATACAGAGAGAGAGAGAGGGAGAGTGCAGGTGAAAACCTACTACCGTCTCAACATCTGCTCTAATTCAACAAGCTCTGCCCTTTTAGCCGACAGTCCAGGTCAGACTGAACGGCCGCCACAGTTGGTGCACACGACACAGCCGGCGCCTTCACTGAGTGATGAGCCGAGGCAGCTGCCTTCTCTCTCTTCTCCTTGAAAATCCTCCTCTGTGTGCTGCCCATCACACGTGAACACGCGCTCACACGCGTGCAGCTGCTCTGAGAAAAGGAGCTTTTTGATTCTCACTTGGCTGAATAAGTGAGTGTCGTCTATGGTATGTCTGAGAAGGAGGCCGGGCAGGAAGGGAGGAGATGAACAGGTGAGAGAGCCACTGCTAAAATATTAGTCTGAAACCAAGCTAGTGGCAACACGCATACGAATGAGGATTTCACTGGGAGGGGGACAACTGCTATTAAAGTGAAACAAAAATAAACAGAATTTACACAGCGATACTAAATACACACCTGACTATGAGACACAATATCGCAGAGCCACACACTGATCATATATCACCATCATAAGCTCATACTTTTATTTCTTTGGTTCCATATTTTTCTAAATCACATAACCCCAGCACAATCACCTGCAACATAATCTCTTTTTTTTTTTTAAGTTTTTTTTTTTTATAGCAATACATATTCTGTATTTCATAACATCTGTATATTATGATCTGCAGCCAATAATCTATCAGTAACCATCATGAATGTAGGTCATACTGCTTTGTCTTTCTATTCATGAATCTACATACTCTGCACAAACTGTAAATGTGCACGACTACTTATTGCGCTTCTGGTTAGTTGCCAAGCACCATTTTGTTACTCCGTACCTGTACGTGTCTATTCACGACAACAAAGTTGAATCTAATCTGAAAATAAGGCACCAGTTCAGGACAGAGGGATAAACTTGCTAAATACTGCTTTCAAAAGCAGCATGTGAGCGGCTTCTTGCTGCTGTCGAGAGCGTTAGCAGCTGCTAACACCAGCGTTTCAAACTGCCTCACAAAGTGAAATTTACCGCAATGGCGCAACTTCGACCGTCGACGTGATTTCTTCCCATAGCGGGGTTTTTTTTTTTTTTTTTTGCCATCACATTTAAAAAGGTACATAAAGATTTGCTATCTTGTCAGCAAATCCAACCTAAAGTGGCTGTGAAAGTTTGCTGTGAATGCCACTGTGCCTTTCATCTTACCCCAGTAGAGGCTGTGGTCTCTCGTCGAGCCGCCCAGGGATCAGGAGCTGCAGATGTGGTGAGAAGAACCTGTTGAGACGGAGGAGGAGGAGGAGGAGGAAGACGGGCAGGTGAGGCAGGTGGTCTCAGTTCCGATCCAGCGTTTTTTGCTCTTATCTCTCAGCTGTCGGCGTCGTCAGCGTTGTCCCCTGCGAGCGAGCAGCCAACAGAGGTGGACGCGTGGGGGCGTTTAAAAGGAAGTTCTCCCCTTCCGTTCAAATTCACTTCCTCCTTTGCTCAGTCAGTCACACAGGAAGCCGCCACGAGCCTTCACACAGAGCGACACTTCCTCAATTTGAGTGGCAGGGAGGAATTATCGCTTACACCCAAACAGTTCCCAGTTCCCTGACCCCAAATAATTCCGCGAGACGCGTCTGAAGATGAGGTCGACAAAAAAATATTGAACCACCGCAAGCATTTCTAAACAGCCAGGCTGTTAGATTACTCCTGGCTGTCAACTCCAAGAACTGACATGTTGTGCTATAGAGCACAATTAAATATTAAAACACCAATCAGCCAGCCCGCTGCAGCAATCTTTTAATATTTCATCAGCTATATTAACCATGTCAAATGCTGAATGGCCAACCATTCACCCACACAATGGAAATAAATAGGTCGTGGTCAAGTGCAGCCATGCGAGGGAGACTTATTCGCGGCCAGGTGGCGTCAGTGCACACGGAAGGCCGGCCAGACCAAGGCAGCGTCTGGCCGGCCTTCCGTCTTCAAGCAAGCGTTTACTTTGAATAAGAAAATGGTTTTCTAATTTTGGACCTTAGTTGTAATGAGGCCGCTTATCCGTCACTTGAGTCATGCACGCAAAAGGTAATTAACAGACTGGTTTGGGCTTTTGCAGCACAGTGGTTAACTTTAGATAAGCATCGCTGCAAATGGGGCTGAACGCACTCTGGATGGGAAGTTGATGCTTTGTTGTATTTTCTTGAGGTTCACCACGCGGTTCTCAGGTGTTTTTTTTGTTTTTTTTTTACAGGTTCCTTGTGCTCATCAGTTTACTAATGCCACTATGACTGATTCATTTTTTTTAAATCTATATTTTCCATTCAGAGGTTAAGATTAATTTCACATAGCCTAAATATAAGCCAACATTTCTTTGTTCAGAAAACATTGAGTCATAATTGCTGTGGGTTGGACCTCAGACAGAAATATCCTAAATGTCTTGAAGTGAAGGTGGGGCAGCACCCTGGAGAAACCACCAGTTTATCACAGGGCCAATTTCTCCCATTTCATTCTTAAACTGATAAAATGAAGCCACGTTTACTTCTTCCACTCTACACAGACTGAGCTCCGCCCCTTCCAACCTGTATCCTGTCTCATCTTTAAACCCTTTTCCTGATTGGGAAAATGACTTCCTCTCTGCTGCGTGTTCTTCACATTCACTGCTTCCCACAACCTCACAAGCTGTAAAAGACCGGAAGTCACCAACTGTGATTAAAACTCACAGGCGCCACTCTCTGACTTCTTTATCCCTTAAACCAAAAACCCCCTTTCAGTGACACACACACACACACACACGCACAGTTGTTTTTTTGCCCTCCTGGCCCCCGCAACTCCTCTGGCAAAGAGTTGGCCTGAAATTGATGATGAATGGCTCCAAACATGGTCCCGCCTGCTTTCACCCTCACCACCACCAAGAGCACCCCTGCCTCCACATTACTAATGCTCTGCCTCAACCATTGTCACCATTGTCATAGCAACACAAAAAACATGTGGGCTCCAGCTACTAGCGCATAGCATTAAGGCAAAAATAAATGCATATCCCTCAGTTAAAATGTGTTTTTTGACTCATCCTATGATATTTAAGTTTAACACACTGGAGGTGAGAAAAAGTGTTTGGTAGATTATTTCTTTCTTAATAATTAGACATTTTTTGCAGGCCATTCCTTTCTCTACAATCACAAATTCTGGAGGCATTCTCTGACAAATGCTCTTTTCCAGTTTCACATCATTACACTGCCAGATGATAGAAGATGTGACCCTGCCAGTGCAGCAAACAGCAGGGCATTCTCCGTGTCTTCCTCACACCGTGATCGCACAATACGATTGCTGTAGGCAGAATCTGGACCTATTGTTGGCCATTGCCTTCCTCCACCAATCAAGAACCTGGGGTACCACAAACTCCAAAACAAGGGTGAACTGCAGAATAAGCTGTTTGGCAGCGACGGAGAAGATTTGAAAAGGTTTTTCGAGGGTGAGACCCACACGGATGTGAGTTCTTTGCAAATGTGGAACCGTTTACAAGGGAAATAAAACAGACCTAATGGGATAAGATCTATTGCCTAAGAAGCACCGCAAAGAAATAATCCACCAAACTCAAATTGCCACAAGTTTCTCATCCAATTTGCAAGCAAAAAACCTCAAAGAATTTATTTTGAAAAACCCATGTTCACATTCAGTATTCCTTTTTGCTAGATTGTCGTTGTGGTTTGAGATTTTATTGTGGCTGTAGGGTTTTATCGTACACTCTGGAAAAACCTGCTTTGACAGACCAAGACAAAATTATCTGAAAAAGAAAAGTTGCTCAGTGAATGATCTTCACGCCCCCCCCCCCAAGTGAGATTTTCTTTGCTTTGACCTAAGTTGCCAGGTCAAATCCAAGACGGTGTTGTAAAAATTCCATCATTCTGAAGATAGAGCGAGGGATGCAGCTGTATTGTATAAATGTAATCATGTAAAATGCCAAAACTAAAACTAAAAGCTAATGGCAGCAGTTCCAGTGAAACCCACATCACTCTGAGCTAAATTTCCTTAAAGGGGCAAGTTCAAGCCAAACAATAATGCACTGAAGGGCTGGAGGGGGGGGAAGAACCCACGCTGCACTTACTTTTGGCAGCGGGTGCCTGTGTCTGGCTCGTCTTGTGTGCGCTCCGAGGAATTTTAACTATCTATTGCTTGATGCCAGTTATATAACCAAAACACACCGCTGTTCACGCTCCCAGCGAAGAAACCCAGACGCGGTTAGACGCAGAATATTTCATCTTTCTGCTCACAAATTCAGGCTGAACCATCACATAAAGTGCTAGGGGGGATGGCATAGCTTCAATATACGACTGCGAATGGGTTCAACGTGGTTAATATGTGTAATATTGGGGGCACCCGTGGCACATACATGCGGCTGCCCCCCTCCCATTGTAGTCGTGACAGCGTCTACACAATGTCAGTTGTCTTTGTACGGACCCTCGCCATACTAAACCTTCACCTATCATCCCACGTCGCGACAGCCAGCATGAGCTGCCTGCTACTTGCCTGCTGCCTTTTGCCGACGCCTCCGCCTGAATCCCCGCCGACTTTTGAGGAACACGCTGAGGGAGCTCCAGCCAAGGAGCCGGGGCGACGCCGCGGACTCTCGGCTCGTGCTCTTCTTCGACCAGGCAGGCGCCTCTTTCTCCTCCGTCGCCCTCCTCTTCTTCTTCTTCTTCTTCTTCTGCCTTCGCCGTACTGTCACTCCTACACCGTATCACTCACTCCTCCCTCGTGCCGCCGCCGCAGCCGCTGGATACAATCAGAGAGGGAGAGGGGCGCGTGCATGGAGCGGAGGGAGGGGGCGGGGCGGCATCCATCTGTTGTGGCGGAGCTCCCGCCGCCACAGCAGCAGCAGCAGCAGTATTAGCTGCGTCGCCGTTCCCGGCCGCCAGCCAATCACAGCTCGACCTCGACGGGCCCCTTTGTTCGCGCTGCGAGCAGACATGAATGAAAAACGCCAAACACTCAGCGTGAGCGCGCCGAGCAGCAGCAGCAGCAGCAGCAGCGAAACTGGCGGCTGTAACTTTTAGGACCGCTGGTCGGAACCGTGGACCCTAGATAGTAACAACAGCGCCCTCTAGTTTTAACGGTTTATACCGAGAAAATTACTTAAGGGTTATTCCGCTAGTTTTAAACATTTATCTTACCCGTATTTTTTTTTTTTTTAAATATATATATACCGTTTTCCCGTTGTTACACGATGATTATTTTTGCTTTAGCCTCATTGTGAACTATTGCTGGAAACAGCAACACGCTATGATTAGCAGTTTGAAATTCAATGTGTGAGGTTAGAGGTTAGTTTTTTTTAAAAAAGAGAAGAAAATCTGGAAATAGGTCTAATATGTAACCCTATTAGGTCATGCTGAAATATTTTGTGGCTACGTTTTAGTAAAATTGTTTATAACAAAAGTATATTTAAAAAAAAAATCCCCAAGTATTACCCAATATTCAAGGCATGGAATCCAAACAAAATAACCATTCATAATTCCCACATATTTAGCAACAAAATACAATATATTTAGCCTTCTGTCCTCTACAATGTATAGTATTATTCCTAGTCAGATACTTGTAATGAAAATTGAGTAAAAACATTGTGTTTAATATGCTACTGCCTCAGTTTGAAAGATTGATCATTAATGAATGAGTAATGTAAAACTGAATTATTTGGCCGTAGTATCCATAAAATGTAAATGTTGAACTGTTATGACGGCTATTATTTCAAAAGTTTGTGCTTTTTGAGAGTTTTTATTATTAGACAGCCAAAGGGTCTAACTGCATGTTTCATTTTCATAGTCACAATCATGGACGGTGACCAATAAAGACAAAAGGCTGCATTCATTCTGTAACATCTTCTTAAATAATTTTAGAAACAAAGAATAAAACATTTTGTTGCTACAATTAGTTTACAGAATTTGACTTCCGGAAGGTTTGGAAATGTAACTCCATTAAATATACTCTTTTTTTTCTCTTTTACATCTACGTAAAGTTTTTCACTTCATTCTTTCATTTATACCGTTAATGTGTTAACAACAACAGGAAGCAATGTTAGAGTAAAAAAATACAATATGAAAAGGTCCTAACAATATATTTACTTTTAAAAATCAAAAAGTACAACAAAACAGTACACATTCCAGGATGATTTATAAGATTTAAAGTTAGGATTTCTTTCTTACAAATATTGGTTTGCAAAAACATGAAACTGTATTTAAAAAAAACCCAAAAAAGAAACAAAAAAAGAAAAAGAAAAACACTTAAATTCACAAAAGTATCTTCAGGTAGTGCCCCCTTCAAAATAACTGAAAGGGATAGATGTCTTTGTGTTCACACCCTATGGCAACCTTGTTAAGAGCCACGGTTTATTCAGACTGACCATCCAGGAGAGCCGAGCGTGTTAATCCAGGTTGATTCTCGTGCACTGTATCATTTTCCGTAACAGCTGTGTTTGAAACCACTGACAGTAGATCCTAAAATAGGACCGACACCAAATGGCGGAAGTTTAAACCAGAAAAATAAAAGAGCTGCCTTCTGACACAAAGACATCCACGTCGCTACTGAAAGATAAGGCAGGTTCACTCAGCTGCCAACAGACCAAGGCTCTTAATAAGGAGGCCAGCCGGTGTCCTCTTATACATCCAGAAACATCAACAGAAATTATGTCTAAGACAAAAAGAAAAAAAGAAGAAGAAAAAACTGGGTAAATAAACACAAGCTGACATCGCCGTGTTTGATCCTGTACTTAATGGGGTGGAGGCTTAAAAAGACGAGTGACGGGAGAGAGCGAGAGGATGTGATCGATCAAGTGCTGGTTGCGTGAAACACGTAAAGACAAACGGACACACAAAAAAAATAAAAATAAAAATAACGGGACGTTGTGCAGGTGATTGCTATCTGTGCATGCCATGTGCAAACATAAGTGCCAAGCAACGAGAGGCCACTCGCCGTCAGTTCGACTGGACTCGGGACAGAGGTCGCGCTCGCCGGCCCCTCGAGCGAGTCGATGCAGCGGCGGCAAACGCCAGAGGCCTCCGCCGGCGTGCCGAACGTGACCAGAAACAGTGGCTTATCTGTGGCTGCGTCGCACAGACGGTATGCGGTTGTAAACGGTCTGGCGTTACGTTCAGTTTCTGCACACGCAAGAGTTTGCCCAAACCCTCTTTTGAGACGCGAGCGCACATGGACTATAAGGTTATAATGTGGATGGTGGAACGCAGAAAGATGCTTTTGGTTTGGAGCATTTTCACACAATCGGCGGAGGAAACGGTAAGAATCCTTGAACGTGGAGGATTGTTCTCCTTTACAATTACAGATTCTGACTGGTGTTAAGCTTGAGCAGTTCTCCAGCAGGATTGTGTAAAACTCTTAAAAGATGAAAAATATCTTTACTGTCCCATTACCTGGCAATTAGGCAACGATACAGGGCCGACAGTATAGAGAGAGTCAATTTAAATTTAAATGCGTCTGCATTTGACGCAGTCTAATACATATTAAGCCTTCTAACTGTAACACGTTTTGCTGCAACAGCACTTGCAAAGGTGCAGTCTTTTAGTGAAAATGATTCTAACCCCGGCCAAACACTTCAGGCGTTCAGGTCAGTCGTATTACAAAATGCATTGAGAGATTGGACGAGGCAACAGCTGGACAACAGTGAAAGATGCTTCGCTGAACATAATATTCTAGAGTTTGGGCAACAGCTAGCTAGCCATGCTGCAAATTGACTCAGGGCAAAAATATGCGGATAAACAACCGTGCAGTGACTGATCTTTTACATGGACACACATCAAATGTTCATATTTGACTGTATATCAGCACTCTGACTCTCTATTGTAGGGTTTTAGAGATTAGAGAGTCGATAAAATGTGAACAGGCCCTGATGTTTTTGGCACTCTTTCTTTCATGTGCAAAACGGTACTGTTAGAAAAGCTCCCATTCTGAAACCAAATATCCAGTTCTACTATTAAAATAGGATTTTACTCGCTTGTAAAAACGTGATGCTAAAAATGGAATGAAAGGACCACAAGAATAATCTCATGTGAGAGAGGATCTTCAGAAAAAGCTGCTGTCCTCAGGCGAGTTTCTCACCTACTGCCGACACCGGGGACACGAGGAGCTCCTGTCACTTATCAGTGCACCAATCTTTACAGCACATCAACAAGTAAACTACTAAATATACTTTGAACTTTGTGCAAGAGACACATTTCTTTTTAAAATCAATCATTAAACATCAACTCTCTTCTCATAAATAAATAAATATCTTTAACAAAAGAGAAAGGCGGCGAGGGTGGGAGAGGGGTGGGGGGGGGTGAAAAGCCAAAATGATTTTGAAAAGTTTCTCCGCGGAAAGTTTTGATTTATGGTAACAGCAAAAGTGGAAATAAAAATAAGGAGCTATTAACGGGTTTGGTTTCGTAAAAATCCCAGCTGGGCCGAGTACTTTGTAGTTTACTTTGGGCCGCTAATCCTATGTCATTGTGCTGCGCTGAATTTCCAATCGTAATTTACATCGATTGCAATGTTTGCCGAGGCCAGAGGCACAGAGTTTCGTCAAACTGTCAACTTGCACTTTGTGGCTTGGCAAAACATAGTCTTGATGATGAGAAATGTTTGCGTTAGCTTTGCGTGCTACTAGAGCTTGACCTACAGTGGACATGAACCAACAGAGGATGTTTAGAAAACAAACATCAGTAGTAAACTGTGCGGGGTACAATGGCGGGAGGCGAGGGGGGTGGGAGGAATGTTCAGGTAAAGTCTTTAACACTATCAAACAAGTCAGAAACGGTCAAAGGCGACCGCAGCTGCTATGATCTGCCGTCGCAGGAACGAGTCTGCATCAGGTGAGCCGACGCAGACGACAGTACGTCGACGTCCCGTCTCCCCCCAAAATCCTCTAATTACATATAAATACTTCACATCTAATCAGAACAAACACTCTTTCGTCTTAGTATAATTATATGAGGTGCTTAGAGTGGGTGGTGCGGGAGATGGGGTTAGATATCTGTAGTAGACACATTAGGTTATGGTGCAGCCTCTGTCGAACCGACACAGACTGCAAACTGTTGCAAACATCTAAACACAGGCGGCGGCACCGAGACGCTGCAGGAAGGTCCGGGCAGCGGCTGCCCTGCAGTGTCTGCAGCCGCGTGGTAACAAACAGTGAATTCGTTCAGCGTACGTGCACAGAAGGTAATGAGAGTCTCTCCCGGAAGGCCCAGGGTCTGTCTTGCTGTGTGCCGTTAAAGCAGCATTGTATGCGTTTCAAAAGCTTCTGTCATCATTTGTCCCACTCAGGGTTAGATGAGGTTAGAAAACATTGTCAGTATAAACATGATTTTTTTTTTTTTTTTTTTGTTCTACAATTAAAGAAATATGATTTAAATCGTTTTAAGTGATGGGAAATGATGAGAACTTTGGTCTACACGGCAAGTACAGAATCTGATCAGAGCTGCGATCTCGTGACTGAGCATTAGTGGCCTGCTAAGTTCAAATTAAAGGCAGGGAGGATGGGAGAATGCGTGGTGTGAAGCGAGCAGCGATGCGGCCGCACGTCTCTCTCTGGGGGTCTGGAGGGACGCGAGCCACGGGAGGAGGGGGGGGGCTTTTCCGGATCGAATCGGAGGAGGCACATAGTGCAAAGAAAACAAACGTCACAATCACTTTTGCATGGCGAAGGGGCACCTGACACACCACTTCCATCCATCCATCCATCCATCCTTCCGTCCAGGGAACGTGCACGGCAGGCGCTCAGGCTGGCCAGGGCTGTTGGCGTGTGCGCATTGCGTGGATCATTTTTGTCACGTATTTTGCATAATTTGTCTCAAAGGCGGCGTCACGGCAACGATTTTTGTCATCGCCATCGTGTAAAAACACGTTTTTGGGGAAAAAAAAAGAGAGAGTCAGGGCAATAAAAGGGCGACGCTCTTCGGCTTTGACTGATTGCCTGTCGTAGGGGAACGAGTGCCAATTTTTTTTTTTTTTTTTTTTTGCATACGACGTACGAATGCACACACACCAATCAGCCTCCCTGATGACATCTTTTAACAGCATGCTGTGGCCTGCGAAAGAGCATGCTCCAAATAGCATAGTGGGAAATCAGAATCAGACTGACACGAGCTAAAGAAAACACATACTGATGGAGCGTCAAGATTCCCATCGGCTATACTGGATCCTCCCCCGGCGCTGCGCTCCCCGCCTCCCCCTTCACCGCCCCCTTCAGTCCGTCCCCGTGTCCCATCCTGCCCCTGCAGCTCTCCTGCAGCTTATCCCACCGGTAGCCAGCGAAGGTGGGGCTGATGGGCAGGTACTTGAAGATGGCGTGTCTGCGCAGGAAGTCCATTCCGAAGGGCAGGTCGTAAGATCTCATCCCTTCCAGCTCCGCCGTGCTGAGACCGGTGCCGCGCTTCAGTTTGCGGATGCCTCGCTCCTCTGGGGTGCCTGCGGCAAACGGGGGAGACGGCCCGATTAGTGGCTTCCAGCAGGATGTACTGTGATCAAGTCAGTGCCAAGGAAGACTTTGATATACCACCAGGATCTTTTTATGGGCAGTATTCAGCCTGTTAAAAGGTTAAGTCCGCAATATTTGGAGATTGTCTAAGAGGAAACAGCGACATCAAGTGGTTGGTTACATTTTAGATTGCAGTGTGTTCACTCAGTGAGGTATAGTCATTCATACAGCGCAAGCATTCACTGACTCTGAACCCACCCTCTCCCAAGCTTGCCAGTGAGTTACATTGCCCTGCGAGCACAAACCTGGATACCTTCTTCTTCATTGGTTTATTTGAAGATGCGAGTGTTCACCCTAAATACGCAACGCAACATCAGGTGGGCTGAATTGTCCCCACAGGCTTCCTTAGAAATATGGCAGTGCAAGATGCAGCTAACTGGGAGCAAGCTAACCCTTGCTCAATGTATATTCTTATATACAGTACATACAAGAACCGTTCTAAGCGTAGGCAAACCAAATGATTTTTATTGTACTGTGAGTATACACTTTTCTATCATTAAAACTGTTCACCATGATGATTTCTGGGAGTACTGTCATACAACTTTAAAAAACAACAACAACATAATAGGTAGAAAAAGAGCAGGTCTTACCAGGAATGGTATTGTCCAAAATGAAAGCGACTGAGCCACCAACAAACATGGCAGTGGTGAGGAGGACATTCAACACTTGGTCAATCTCAGCTATTCCTGAAAAAATATTGAGAGAGAGAGGGACAGGGGCTTAGGCCTCTAAGCAGGTCGATGGGGCGTCTACATATTAATGTCTATAGTTGTTTGGACAAAAATAATCTGCCCCACATTTTACTACTCAACAGCTTTAAAAAGGTGCTCAAGGGCCATTAGTCATGCATGGTAACGCTGCTGAGTGGTCAGTGAGGGAAAAAATATCATTTACGACACCGAGGTTAAAAACCATAATTATACATTCTTTGCTCGGCTCCTCTTCACTCACCAGTGACGAGAGGGTTCTGTTTGAGGTAGCTTGGCAGCATCAGGCCAAAGAAGATGGAAAAGCCCAGAACAAAGAGGTTCCTGGAGGAGTTGAGGTCGACAAACTGCAGGTTGGACAGTCCAACGGCCGTGATCATTCCAAAGAGCGTGCAGAACAGGGCTCCCAGGACGGGGTCGGGCAGAGACGCAAACAGGGCGCTGAATTTACCCACGAGGCCCAGCAGCAACATCATGGCGGCTCCGTACTGAATCACACGTCTGCTGGCAACCTGTAACAACCAATCGCAAGAAGAAGGATCTTAGTAATTAGGATCTTATTATTAGATGCTGAAGGAGCAAAAATAAGGCAAGACAGAGATGCTCAGGTGTGTGTTACCTTTGTGAGTCCCAGTACACCAATATTGGGACTGGAGGAGGTGGAGCCATTTCCTGTCCCGAAAAGACCATCCAGCACGCAGGAAATGCCTTCCACAAATATCCCCCTGCAGGGTTAAAGTGGAACAATTTTGGAGCTGAAGCATCGTATAGGCAATCCTAGCTGACAAGGACATGGGAAAGAGAGCTTAAAAATAATACCGATGATAAAAATGAAGTACAACAACATTACCTATTGATGGCGTGGATGGGGGGTGGCGGAGCACAAGACAGGCGTGCGCAGGCGTAGTAGTCGCCGATGGATTCTATGATGCTGGCCACCACTGCGCTCATCATGCCAATCACGCCCGCAGCCGTCACAGTAGGAATGCCCCACTGGACTGCAGAGGGACAAGCACAGCAACACAGGAAATAAACCGTCTGTTACCACCGCCACTCATCGATTACTGAGGGTCATCTGTCTTAGAGAGGCCCTTTGTGATGTCACAAATGGCCCCGGTGGTTTTTGCCTAATTCCAAACACGCAGAATGTGCACAGAACCACGAGGATTAGCAGAAAGCTGAAGCTGAGTATTTTCATTTCTTTAAGGTGTGATTTATACCAGCAACAGCAGAGCTGCCCAGCCCTTTGTTTTCTCCCTAGGCGGCAGCAATGCACTTCCGTAATCAACTGCTCGCCCCTTGAAACAGCCCTTCCTCCAGGTAAGCACACTCACAGGGATATGGGATTTTGAACCACGGTGCTGCCGCCAGGATCCCCTGACGCGCGTCTGTGCGGGCGTAGAAGCCGTATTTGTCGACCTCCGGTGGGAAAACGTCGGTCACAGTAAAAATGAAGCACAACAGCCAGGACACCAGGATGGCCATGATGATCTGGGCGCAAAACAAGACAAGACAGATCATTTCAAACAGAGACGGCCCTCACATTTTTATGAAATTAAAATGGAAAAACTTTCATCTTTACTGGATTCATTTCATGGAACATTTTTATCCCCCCCCCCTCCATATTTCATTATTCAGTTTGAAAAAAAAAAAAAAAGGAAAGACGCCAAAACCAAATGACTGACAGTGCACTGCACATGTTGGGTCATGTGTCTGTCAAAGCAGAAATGAAAGTTGTCTTTTTCAGAAATGAAAGCCGTCTTTCCCTTTTGCCCTTCTTTTTTCTCAGCTCCAGTTGTGGCTCTGCCCACAGCCACAGCCATATGAGAGTTTAGAAGAAAATGCCAAATGTGTCATGTCGTCATTTTTCCAATCAACGAGGAGCCACTCAGCGTACTGCCGTCTCCAGCAGGTAATCAATGACAAGGAATTTGATCTCTACAGATGGAAAAGGTCTGTGTTTAATTGGATACAGAGCAAGGAAGAGATCAGATCACAAGGGTCACTGGAGACGCACGTTAATTGTCCGGCGTGAAAAACATACAAACGTAATGCTTTCCACTTGTAATTGAATCCCTTGAGAGGTAGATGAGAGACAATAGAAACAACATCACAGATAAGCTGAAGGCTGCACCCTCGACAGATTACACCCTGGATAAGTCGCCAGTATATCAAGTCTGAGGGACTAGATATTTGACTTTCACGATAACCATAATGATACCAACATCATGATAATCAAAACAGATAAGGCTTGAAATATCTAATATGTATGGTGTATGTACTATTTAGCAGAGCATGTAGCACATGTATATTCAAACGTTTAATATGTAAATATCTTGCTTTTTTATCTCGCTTTTTTCTGTACATACTTACAAATATTTTCATTTTGTAAGTTAATATAAATCTTGACCTTTTGCACTGTAGCTAATTTTCTTTTTTCTTGTCGCTGTAATTATGCAAATTTCCCCATTGTGGGATCAATAATGGTCTTCATCTTCTTCTTCTTCTATATAATAGTTGGCAGTTTCACTACATAAGTAAAAGTCAAATGGGAAAAAAATATTTTTAAAAGATATTCAATTTTTTTTCAGATACACTAGTACACTCGTAAAAGAAAAGGTAGCGTATTGGCAGGATTCGGTGTTGTAATGTGTTATAATAATTACCACCAGCAGAGGGGGCAGAAAGATCAGCTGTTACCAATCTTAGAAATGCAAGCCCTGGAACAATTCATTTGACATGCAGCTGACCAGCAGGCTTGTGATGGGAGCGTGCCCTCAGCAGTTGTGAGTCATAGTCATACTTACAGGGAACATTTTAAAGACCTGCAGCCTGTAGGAGGTCCAGCCTTTCTTGGCTTTGTAGACTGGCAGAGGGAAGTGGACATTTCTGGCATACTGAGAGAAGAGCAGCACCAAGAAGATCGTCCTGCAAGTGAGGGAAGGTTTGTTTTTGTTTTTAGTCAGCATGGTTTTAGTCATACCATATGATGATTTTTTTTTCTTTTAACACTACAATAGTGAGAATAGAGTACTGCAATAGCATTATTTATATCTTATATATCTTATATAGATTATATTATATCTGTCTACATCTGCCAGGACGGAGCCAATCAATTAGCTTAACTGCCACAGAGTAAGCAAATCAGGGGCAATTACGGGCAAATCTCCTCCGTCCCTGCGGAGCGAGGCCCGTCTAGCTGAAGTGTAAACAACCATGACACAGCGAGAGATGATGCCACGTCACGTGGACATGACGGCTTAAAGGCGGTTTTCCCCCCTATGAGTCGCTCCTCCGGGTCTAAAATGTCGCAGCCTTTTGTGTAAGACTGAAAGCAATGCTATCGGAATCACTGGCTCTGTCCTTGGTCCAGTCAATGGTCAGAGACACTGAGGTAACTGGTCAGAGAGCATAATGTTCTGCATCATGACTTGCTCTTTATGTGAATCAGTAAATGGGTGTATTTGTTTTTATTTTCTAAAATGACACGTCAATAGACTTTTGTCGCACCGCAAATTCCTGCGTTCACGCTGAATCCAGTTTTCAATGTGCTACCAACTGAAACTAAACTTGACTCAACAATGCTACGGTCCATTTCAGCAGTTAGGACAAAAACAGCAAGGAAAGCCAAACAACTTAACACTGCACAATGAGTCCTGTTGTGTCAGGCACCATATCTACATGATGTACTCTTTGACTCAGTTTTATGATGAATTTACAACACCAAATGTTGCTGTGGCTGACTATTTTATGATTGTATACAATAGTGTATGTAGCACATGATGGGTCAATGGACCAAAGTTCAGGCCACCTTAGAGAATAATGTGCTTTTCTTGTTGCAAGATCGTACTCACAGCATAGCTATACCCCAGTGCTTCCCAGCCCTTTCTCCTGCAGCCTGGAAACCAGACAGGCCAATAAGGGCCACAGTGGGGGTGATGGTCAGAGGTCCAATGTACTTCAGTAAAATGCCAGGCAGACCAAGTGCTCCAATACACACTTCGACCAGGGATGACACAATGATCGCCCCTTGGATCTGGCAGGGAATGACGAGAAAAAAAAGAGCATTTTAGCCAACCTTCAAAATAGCTAATGTCACTGCGCAAAGACAACTTTTAATGAAGAGATTATAGAAAAAAAACCAGAAGAGAAGTAACAAACAGGTAGGTGGGGTATGCAAATGTGAATACGAGTCTTGAGTTTTGATTGGAAGAGAAGAGGGGAGGAAAGTTGGTGTTTCTGATGTCAGCTGGCAGTGAGTTCCAGAGTCAGAGAGCGCTCAGAACAGCTAACTGCAGCAGTTCAATTATGCTGACTCTATATAAACAGCCATAACCAGTGAAGCACACAAGCAGAATATAAGAAGAAGGTCAAGTTGACCGACGCAAAAACAAAAAAATATTTCAATTAATACAACATATTCTATTAAATCAAACTCCAGCATTAAGTAAAAAGGCCAGAGATTCAGCTGAAGTTAAACGGGTTTCTGCTACTTTATTTTGTAAAAATAAACTTTGTTTTGTAGATATTAGATCTCATTAAAGAAGCCTGGCTATCAGTAAAATCTATGACGATAAACTGGCCTAGTTTATACCATCCTGTATCCTGGTCCCTGCGTTAAATTGCCCTGTTGACATTCAGATTGAGATAACCTCCTCAAAGAAATTGGACATCCAACATTTTCTTTCTGCATCCCAGTCAGAGATGAAGAGTCATAAAAACGACCGACCAGGGTTCCGGCTGACATTCGATGTAGCCGCGATAATCACGTTTGTGTCGTCTTTATCTGCCTTCGCGTTCCCCTCTGTCAGCTTTTATCACCTACGGGCCCTTGCTTCCCTCTACCCCTTCGATCCCTCACTGAACCATTTGATTTGGCCGGATTGAATTTGGTCTTATTCACGCGTCACACAACCTAACAATCACTCAAGCGGCTTACGCAAACTGGAAAAGGTTAATGCACATTAGCGTGTCACGTAAGTGCAGTGGCGTTGGGGAGGGGTGGATACAAGCAGACAGTGGGGGCCAGTATGCAAGTTATCAGTCGAGCACAGTCACTCATGTATTTTGAGCTTCATGGGAAAGAAACAAAGAAATGGCTTTCAGTGGTCCATAAGTCAATCGAGTTTGCTTCATTAAATATAATAAGGCAAACTTATGAGCACTCTACAGTTCGCCTCACCTCTCGTATCCTGGGGTGCCAGATGTGCTCGGTGTGGAAGAGCTCGGTGCTGTTAAACACGGGTACTTCTGTTCGTGGAGAAAGACAAATAAAGGAGGGAGAGAGAGAGGGTGAGGGAGAGACAGAGAGAGAGAGAGAGAGGGGGGGAGAGAGAGACAGAGAAACTCGTTGAGTATTTGGATATAGAACTCCCTACAGCACTGAGTGTAAACATAAGGAGGATAAATGAATTCACTTCTCACGAAAGCACATTTACTAATGAGTCAAGTCACCTGTGTTGTTACACTTCCACTTGTCCAGAGAGAGGATGGCTCTGGCCGGGGCAAGGAAGGCAAAAGCACTGGCCTGAAAGAGAGGCAACCTAGACAGAAAATAAAGGAATTAATAAAATAAAATATCAGCCAAATAAAATGTCATTGTCATTGTGAAGTTTATTCAATAAAGTCAGATTCCTTGTGTCTTGCATTTGAAAAATGTATTAAACGCAGGAGGGACTGAGACAAGACAAGCTAAGACTAGTACTTCACTTTATCATATTGTAAACATCACTACCGCTAGCTAACATACGATAAGCCAGGAAAAAAAAAAGGAAGACATTTTCTGAAAGGACATATATTTTTAGGAGCAACAATCTTCTGACGTCTCTACAATATGCCTGGCCTTCGACTGTAATAAGCGCAAACAAAGGGAGAGATATCAAAAGGTCGAATCAGGCGCGTCAGAATAAATTACCCGTGTCGATAAAAGAGCAAAAGTGGCAGCAGAACTAATCAATTAATGTCATCACTGCCGAGCCCTTAATAATTAAAAATAAAAAAAGCAGAATAACTGCTTCTCGTCTAGATATCTATGTTGCTGTTGGAGTTGTTGGGTTCCCAAACACACTTCCTGCTACAACAACAGGCTGCAACAGACCTCCCAAAACTTAAAATGTATAATTACAGTCTGAGAAGTATGTGTGGCGCAGGACCATCAGTTAGTTAAAGTCAGGGGGATCAAGTGCAAAGTGTCTAAGTGCAAAAAAGGCATTTGTGAGAACAAGGCCAAAGCACCCATAAAGGCATCGTGACGATAATCAAAGTTTTTGATTATGATTCCAAAAGTTCTAACCTGTTATTTCAGTTTAAAAAAAAAGTAAGAAAAATGACACAACACGTTTGATTAAAACGAAAATCAAAGTGACCGAATGAAGTGATTGACAGTGTGATCACTGGACACAGATGGTATTAAACTGACTGATAAACGCTCAGTCACAGGCTGGCTGTGACTTGTGCTTTACAGATAAAGAAACTGGGTCAAACGAGAGTCTTTTTATTATATGTGTGTACACCCAACGTTGACAAGGTGACACAGAGAACACAATTATTTGAGAGCCTGCTACACTAATCCATGGAGGAAGACGTGTGGAGGGCATATCGGAAGCCTTGTGGAGTGCACGCGCGCACACTTGAAACACTCCAGACTGACATGAAGGGGAAGAATGCGGGTGGTGGAGGGACAGAGACGCGTGTCCACCAAGTCCTTTTGTTTTGAAGTGCTACTTAGACATAAGAGGTTGCACAAGGCGGAGAAAGAGGAAGGAAAAGTGACATCGCTAGGAAGCGAAAGAGACAGCGGCATGTGATCAAAACAAATATTTCTGTCAGTGTGTGTGTGTGTGTGTGTGTGAGAGAGAGAGCGAGTGAGAGCACCTGCAGCCCAGTGTGGTCTGTAGAAGGGTGGTGATCCCCACGCAGAAGAAAATAGTCCCTATCAGCTGACTGGTGGCCCACTGGTCGAAACCAACGCACATGGCCTCGGCGAGGAGGAAGGGCACGGCGATGGTTCCACTGAAACATGTCAGGTAGTGCTGCCAGGACGAGACACATTGGTCAAGGCACACATGCGAAATACTATCGTTTCTTCTTCTTCTTCTTCGAAAGTGCTTCAGGAGTTCATGTTGTAACACTCAGTGCAAACTGAAAAACAGATTCTGAGATGAGGTCACAAAGTAGACTCACAATGGGTCAATTGACCACTTTATGAGCTCTTTACCCTTCTAATAAAAAGTGTTTAAACAAGTCAAACAGTTGAGCGCCAGATTATAAAAAAAAGAAAAACACACCCACTTGTACGTAAAACACTGTTTTTTCCTCTAACATTTGCTAGTACATAATTACAAAAGTTCTAACAATTTGTATGTTAAACAAAAAATATAACTTAACTTCTAAGTTAATTCCCTGTCTTTGCTTTTTACCATCCATTCATTCATTCATTAATTCCCTTTTTTAACATACTGTAAATCAAAAAGTTTATTATTTGGATTAGGTTGTTTTTTTTATTACAAACTATCTTGCCTCAAAAAAATGTGTCAATGAGAGTCCACATAGAAGTTTATAACTAAATTTTGGAACAGATTTTCTTCAATGCTTAAGCGACAGCATCCGCATTTGATACCATTGTTGTCTTGTTTTACTAGTTCAGATTATTACAGACAACCTTTTTAGATTTTATTGTGGCATAATATACAATAAAAGAGAGATGACTATAAAGCGGGGGACAATAAATTATGCAATAATGTGTGACACAGATATAAACACACACACACGGTGCCCTGCTGGCATTGAAGTATGACTGTGGAGATTTTAGTCCCAGTGTAAACTACAAACTAATGATTCATAACAATCTCTGAGGTAACTCACTTGTAAGCCGAGGAAGACACACAGGTACCAGTGTGGGGTGTCTTCGATAGTGTAGATCATATCCCGCCTCCGTGCGTCTGTGCTGTCCGTGCTGTCCAGTGTCTCGGACACAGAGCTCTGGAAACACGGAGTGCAACGATGGTCTTTTCAGCGGGAATACATCTTTGTTTATTGGGTTTTTTTTAATGCACATTTGGCATAAAATCCAAATTAATTTCAGAAAAAGACCAAATTCAAATTGGCCTTTGTGTAGGGCGTCTGACGTTTTAATGTGTTCCCTGATGACTTGTAATTTGTACCAAAACAAGCTTTTAGTGGACGCTGAGAATGTTGACCATCTTCTCAGATTTAACTCCAACTCTGAATCATACACCTTGGCAGCAACAATTATTTTGTTTGTTTGGTTTAATTATATTCCAACCAACTGCACCAAGGAAACCACTCGCACCATTTGCTGTAAGGCTTTTAGTTGTTTTTACCATTTCTTACTGCTCATACGAACAAAAACATCTCAAGTTGGCTTTCTGGGCAGTCAATACGTCGTTTGTGTAATAATACTAGAAATAATTCCAATAGTAATTGTTATTATGCATTTATTATATTATTATATCTGAATCATTTGCTATACTAAGCAACGTTCTATGGTGTTATATGTTATGTGTTATGTGTAGAGGAAAGGTGAGGGTGGAAAGAAACTGAAACCGGCTGCAACTAATTCTTACTTTGGAGTGAGGCTGCGTTCACACCGAATCCAATCATACTCTTACATAATAGTAACACAGTGACTTCCATACAATCCCTGTGGCTGTCACGACAGCCTGGGCCTGGATAGGAATCAGAGCAATTCTCTACCTTATCAGCGCTTTGATTCTCTCGAGAGTAGATTGCCATCAGCTCTGTGTTTTCAGTGTCCTGGTCCCCGCCAGCGCCGCCCAGGCCGTTTACCACCACCTTCATTCAAACACACACACACACACACATTGCATACACATTCAGCTTCTGAAAATGCTGCGTAAATTGCACTTTAGTCAAATGTTCTGGCAGAAAGCCAAGTGAGAAGACTCTTTGTGTTTACACTGATGAAACATAGTGACAGAAACAAATCTAGAGAAAAAAAAAGAAAGCCAGCACGTACTGGTGTGAGTCCAACACACACCCAACACGTGTTTGTGCACCTACATTTATGTCATTCAGCCACGTCTGGAATTCTCTTTGTGAAATACTAGCCACACAGTGATGCAAATGAGGTTTAAACCAGATTATACACGTTCAAATTAGTAACTTTTCGAGTTTTTAAAGCAAACAGGACAAGAGGCAAACTCTGGATGGAAATATCCAAATAAACAAGCTCCTGCAGTTTCCCTCACGTGTGGCTACAAGTCACCTTTGTAAACTAAGGCTCCGGTCATTTATTTCATTTCTTTCAATGTAAAACTTAGTTATGCAAAAATCTGTTGGTGCGTTTTGCTCTGGCGACGACGTCGAGTGTTTTGGTTTTGGCCAGAGGAATTTCCAGAGGAGTCCAGATGCACCAAACAGCTGCAACATGGACTCTGGCCAAACAGTAAACAATCTGAATTTAAACCATTCGCTCACATAAACATTTTAAAATGAAAATCGCATCACTGTCATCACTAAGGCAGCAGGCGAGGGGTTTGTAGAGGAGGGATTTGTAAATGATTATATGGTTTCCTGCAGAAGGACAGATCACTCATTTAGTTTTTGTGCCCGTTTTAAGCTTCCAACAGTGTTTGAAAAAGAAAGAAAGAAAGAAAGAAAGAAAAAGAAAGAATTACCGGTATGGGGTAGAACTCGGCTGCATCTTTGCTCTCCTCTTCATACTTCCCTCCGTCACCGCTGCTGTCCAAGGTTTTGGAGGTGTTGTTTTTCCCCACGCCCATTGCTGCGTCTCCACTTTCCTGGTCCTCTTGCGCTCTTCCTGTCCCTCCTCTGTCTATGTCGGTTGCGACCACTGTAGGTGAATCCTTCAGCCTGGTTACATCGTCCAGGGGTTGCTCACCTAGACACACAAACATACAAAAAAAAAAAGAAGTGCTGATTAACTTTAGAATTAATACAAGGGTACGGAAACACTGACCTAACTGGCAGGGAGTGATTACACAGAGAACCTGCAAGGCTCTCAGGGCTGATTTGCTCTAGACTACAAACTGGACTCGTCTCTGCTTAGGGCTTTTTTTAACGCAGCATTTTGTGTTTTGCTGGTAATGTGACATGAATTGTAAACACTACAACTTAGAACTATATCTCAGACAAAACATAAATTAAATACCAACTCCATTAAATAAACATGTAATGCATAAAAGTGTCAGTGTTGTCATTTGGGAGGATTTACTTCCTTGCAGATTGAGTCATAGCTCATGCAACGACTTAAAAAGAAAAAAAAAAGTGTGAAGAACTTGTGACGAAAACTTGACTTGTGATGAAAGATCATGTAACTTTCGTCTGCTAAACAGAAAAAAAACAATACTTAAAAAAAAACAACCAATTAGCAACAACTACTACCAGCTCTTGCCTAATTATCACAGAAAGAGTGATGTAAAGTGATGAGACAAAGGTGTTAGAAACAAGATAGAGCAGAGAGCCAAAAAGGAAAAGAAACAGAGTTGACGAGGAAAAGTGTTCAAGGTCAGGAACTGAATGATGATTTAAAAAAAAAAAAAAAAAAAAGGAAGAGAGGCAGGTTTCCATAGCGTACTATAAAGTTCACTGACTGAGAGAATATCTGAAAGTGTGACATGGTAAAGTCACCGGTGTGCAGGGGATGTTGCACAACTAAACCCTTTAATCCGAGGTCAGCTTGGGCCAGCCATGTGAATCATCTGTCTGAATTGAGAGCGAATGGCCGGCCTATCACTGCCTCCATCTGCTTCCTCCTTCACACATTCAACATTTAGTCATTTGATGTTGCGTTCCACTGAGTTCGTCTGTTGCAGTCAGGATGAAGAAAATTCAATTGATTGCAACTAATCTAGAAGTGGAATTGATTCCACAGATTCTTTTCTCTGACATAGACAAGCAAGCAACCAATCGACAGTGGAACCCAAGGGGGAGAATGTGTCTCAAACCAAATACTACTAAACCAAGTTGTATTCTGTGTCTGTTGATGCTGAACAGACAGCGAGGGTATATTCAATAGTAGCTTTTAAAGAATAATTAAAAAAAAAAAAAAAGAAGATCGAGATAAATAGACAATATAAAAATATATCACACAATCTCATACCATAATGCCATGTAAGGCACTGTCAGAATGCCTCCATACACAGGAAGATGTTGCCTTCGAAAGATTCTAACTTTGCAGCTAGAACATCTGCTTTGATCAACTCATGTCTTTCATCATTTCATTCATTTTTGAACATTGGTCACCGTGCACACGTCAACGTGAGATGAAGTCCAAGTAACAGTAATTTTGTAAGACAAATGTAAGGGGAGTACGGAAGCGCATTGCTGCCACCCTAGAAAAAACAAAATAAAAATAAAAAACAGGGCTCAGTATCACGTTATAACGTGTAACTGTCATCATTTTTCATCATTTTTCACAGAGAGGGGGGTCTCTATTAACTATTAATAAAAATGACAAGTGCTTGATTTCTAAACTAGATATCACACAAAAGAAAAGGCCATTTTTCAGCTTTAAGAAGAGGTTTGAGTATTTATTGTCGTGCGAGTACCAAGTCCCACTTCTTCACTTCACTTCTTTTCTAAACAAATATTTCTCTCAGCAAGCAGCCACCCCGCCACCCACCCAGCCTCCCTGCTCGCAGTGTAAAATGTTGGGATAGGCGTTATACCTATTTGACACATCCCATCACTCCTGTCAAGCTGGGCGGCTGGGAGCATCTGTGTGAAAGGGGTTAGAAAGAGAGAGAGAGAGGGTGAAAAGAGATAGGGTGAAAAAGAGAGAGCGGGCAAAACAGAGGGAAAGAAGAGAGGAGGAGTCGTGGGAGGAGGCAGAGAAGCAGAAGGGTCGAGGATAAGGAGGGAGGTGAGACATAAGTTAATTTGACAGACAGCATTTAATCACAAGTAAAATGTTAGTTTGTTAATGGTTTGCCGTTTCTGATTTGGGGAATTTTAACCAAGCAGCGGTGAAGTTTTCAACCCATGGGGGAGCTTTGTAGCAGGAAGAGGAAATGCTTGAGCGGTTGCTATTGATTTAAACACATGAACCATTACGCAGCAAAACCCCATCGCAGTATTCTCCCAAGACGCGCAAGATTTGCAGAACTTTGTAACGTGACAAGTGCAAGTAAAAATGATGTTTGTCAAAGAAAAAGCTGCTTTGCTTCTTGTTCCATAATTCACAGAGGCACAATCAAAGAAAAACATAAAGAGCAGACAAGCAATAATAATCATAAAGGAGAAAAACTGAAAATACTAAGCAGTTAGACAATATGATACAGAGGGGGAAGCTAATTCAAATCATTATAGTGTGACCTATGAAATCAACAATCAAAAAATTCCTGAATTTCTTGAACAGATGCCTCTTGGAAGGCAAATTGTCTACACACATGAAAAAACAGCAAGCATGGCTGATCACAGCACTGGCGAGCCCGAGGCTCGCACTGAACTCGACCAGTTGTAAGATGTGCGGTGTGACAGACAAACAGACAGATGCAGACGCCTTTGGCCAGCTACAAGTCCACCGAAGCACGCGCTAACACCAGCAGAGACGAGTGGCTGCACGACAACGTCAAACGCCTCACTGCATCTGCGTGCTTTCAGGCTGCTGGCGCTGACTGGGGGATCCCTTCACACTCACACACAACATTAGACGAGCTGATAAAGAATCAAAAGGTAGAACTGAAGCATAGCCATGTAATGGGAAAAAGTATTTTATAAACATATGTCCAGAATTCTGAACCAACCCTTTAATGACGATGACACTGAAGATTTCAAAATGTAAATTTCCCCTAAATCTTCAAGTGTTGCTTGATCTATGAAAGGAAACCTTGAATGCTGAATTTCTTTGTGGTCATCGAAAAACGTTTTAGAAAACAAAGTTTGCTGTTAATTATACGAATCATTCAAGGATCAAGCAACCATGTAGGATACACTGACTGGTTAGGATTAGAATGGAGTCGTGGCAGGGCTTTGGAGTGAACTAGAGGTCATGTTTACTCTGATCGTTTTGTGTCAGCGCGAGATCACGAACAAAGACAAGAAACTTTATCTCAAGCACATTAAGAGGGGAAGTGAGCTTTGCCACTGCAGAAGGCCTGCTAAGACACATTGACACTGTAGGAACACACCAGTTAAAGTTTTAATAAAGGTACTAAAACCGTAAAAACTGAATTGACTTCAGTGGTGGAAGACAAGTGTTGCCAGCGTATACCGCCAACCAACGGGTAATTATCATATCAGGACCCATATAATTATCATAATATTATTGACAGAGTAAACATTTACAAAAATATTGTTGTTGTTTTTTAGACAAAAGTCCTTTAAAACCCAGATTCCACAAAAATGCTTGGCTGGTTTGAAGAAAACAGGGAAAAACTAAAAAGCAAAAGAAATGGCAAGCACAATTTATTCATTGGTTTTAATATATATATAAAAATCCAGTGCCGGAAAAACTACTAAAGTTAGGGTGCAAATGGAAAGAAAAAAATATTGTACACCTTTAAAAAAAAAAAAAAAAAAAGGAAATTCCTACATGTGAACAAGTAAATTAGCAGGTCATTCTAGAATTTCAGAGTGAGCAGTGCTCATCCTCCTCACTGCAGTCGTACTCCAGACTACACAGACAATGCATGATTTTAACATGTTATCCCATTGCCCACATACACGAGCAGGCAAGTACAAATTGCATTAATAGTCATACATTAATAAGCAAAGGAAACATTTTCAGAAATTACACTAATTAATTAAAAACTCCAGTGTTGTGGCCACCAGGGAAAAGTCTAGAACATGGACGAAGGCTTCTTCTCTCAATGTCAGTAATGGTAACCACTGTTTCAATACAGAGTCCTCAGGTTAATGGTAGACTGAGCAAAAACACCAGACTACAATTACAAGGTGAAGAAGAGGTGTGGAGTCATCATACATACAATCATCTCCACAAATGACCTCTTTCATTGATTTTATGCATTGTGGCATTCTGCAGGGCAGTTAATTTCCTTAAGATAGTAAAATAAAAGTCAAATAAACTACAAACTACAATCAAATTCAACTAATTCTAACATCCTTCTCCCATGTCAAGATATGTTTATTGAAAGACACTTCAAAACAAACAAAAAAAAATGTTACTCTGAAAACTTTAAGCATTACAATTTGATCACGACACGCAATGCTTGCAATTCTATTATGTGGAGCAAAAATAATTTTCTATTTTTGTAAAATAAGCGCTAACTTATACTCCAATCTAAGCAAAAAGCTCTTCCAGGAGACTAAGGACTTTCCAAGACACAGTTGTTGCCTGGAGAGCTGCATTTTGATCCAGATGTTAGAACACAGGCTAGTGGATGGAACACTCTACCAGTCAAGGAAAGTAATAGGATATATGTCACAAGTTAATTCTGGGCGGGACAAAAGTAAGTTGTTCCCTCTTATGTCTTAATCTTGATATCAGCAGGTGGCGCCCTATGTGGTCTCAAGGAAGACAATGCGAGGGGGGAGGAGACACAAAGCAAGAGAGACAGCCATATTTACAGCAGAGATTTATAGATGTTAATCCCTTATCTGTGATTTCATGTTGTTCTCAAAGCAATACATCCTCCCACACACAGCATGGCCCCAGCAACCGAAGAATGAGCGTTAAAGGTCAAATACACGCAAAAATATCTTCTCTTCTTTGTTCTCAGACAGCATGAGCCTGTACTGTAACACCACATTTTTCTTCCAGGCAGTCCTACCACCCACGTCCAAGGGCATTTTTCATCATGCCCAATAGTACTATTTAAGATAAAAAGGCAACCATTGTTGCTTGGGGTTGAAATCCTTTAAGCCTTAACGAGCCAGATTCCAGTTATTACTCACAATGGGGGCATATCCATTTACGCGCACAATGACCGTCGAGACTGCCCGCCAACATTCACCTCCTTGGCGGTTCAAAAGAGATGACACTGAAATGCATTACATCTGAAAAACGAAGGGAATATATCCTAATAAACTTGGCAAATCCCACAACACACTGAAAACCGAGATTACAAACAAGAAAATCGTTTTTTTCCCCCAAGTTGCAAAGAAATCGCATGTCCCTCAAACAAACCAAACCAAAAAGCAGCTGCACAGTAGAGCTACAGGACTAATGTCTTGATTTCATGACCAATACAGTTACATCACCGCATGGTGGTGATTTAATGGATGCGACAAAAGACTTGACAGACTTTAAAGTTAATTTACTGCAAATCGGTCTTAACTTTATCCAGACATTAAAATAGTAATGAAAAAATAAATTTGACATTTCCCTAGTCTGACCTGATGAGAACACTGTGCCAGCCTTGACCTCATTGTCCACGACCTGACATTTTGAATTTGTGTTGACCTGCCATCATAACTGTTCACCACTGACTTAAATCTGAGTTAATTTGATAGAAATTAAGGGGAAGAGGAAACGAGATCAGCAATTTCATGCAAGAAAAAAACATAATATAATACATGTGTTACTTACCCCCCAGCAGAGAAAAGGCTTTTGGAATGTGCACACCAAATCTGATGCTGCTGCAAAAGGCAGGATCTCGCATTCATCGGGGTAAAAGACCACAGCAGTACTGCTTTCTAACATTAAGACAATCTACATTTATAATCTCTCTGGGCTGCAGGAATATTTTTTTGGCTTATGTAATCACCAAAACCTCAGGTTAAAAAAAATAAAATAAAAACTGTTTGTTGTGAAAGCAGTGTTGTGAAATGTGCTCATGACCATGTTAAACCAATGCCCTAGTGCATACACACATACACAGTAGGAAGGCACAGAATTACCCGGCACTGTGGTGTAATCTTACTTCACACGCTGCTATGGCAAACAGTAGAAAGGATCTGTTTCTGTGACCCAGTTCCTTTCCTGTCCGTGCCTGGCCTGAAACTCTGTGAGCTCGAGGAGTGACAGGAACATTTCCATAGAGCGGCTGAACTTCTATAATTCTGCAAAAGGTTGGAGACACAGCTGAGAAACTAAAATTCTCAGGCAGGTGCATTTTGAGTTCTTGGCGAGGGGGGGGGAAGCACGTCGGTCTAAGAGGAAAGACCAGGAAGGAGACACCCAGTCTGCAGCCTGAGCTCTCACACAGTCAGGAGAAGCAGGTGAACGATGGGAGAGCAAGTGAAACAGCAGCAGCAGCAGTAGGTGACCTATACTTAACTCAACTAAACTCAATTTTTATTCCAAAGCACCTTTCATACCATAACAAAAAGAGTGATAAAATAAGATTCTAACATTTCACCTACAGAAAAAACACCACACAGAACTGCCCGCAGGGAAAGATGAGTCAGTGCCCACTACTTGAAGTGATTTTACAGACAGTGCTGGCACCACCTAGGGATTGTCAATTGTCCTTACAGGCCCCCCTCAGTAAGCACAATGACTAATATCCTCCTTGACAAAATCCACAGCCCTGTATTTTTTCCCACATTTGTGAATGTAAATTACAGGGTAGGAAGACTGCCAATAAACAACTGACCAAAGTGTCAAAGGCATTTTTCCCAATTTTGTGCTGGTCCAGCCGTACGTGTAGTTCACAGCTGTAGCGCAAATTATGTGTACGCGCGGATACAAATATATTTTCCTTCGCTTTTTTTGACCAATGACTTGGCAGAAGCTTCTTAAATCCTGCGTGTTAGAAAACCACCTTAACAGAATCACTTGTTCATTCAAAGTACATGTGAGGCTAAACATTGAAAGTAAAAACTTCAAAACGCTTTTCAAGTTCTTGGCCAGGTGCCAAAAACGTTCCAAGAGGTGCAGTGTTGACACTCAGATGAACAGACTTTGGAAAAACATTCATTTAAACTTTTCTTCAACGGCCAAATATTTTTTAGAGTAACAAAGAAATATATATTTTTTCTTAAAATCTTTAACTTCAATCGATTATTACATAGAGAACTTTCATTAAAGCACTTACTTCATATTCTTTAACATGGAATGTTGAGCAACTGCTTCAGCATTTTAAAGTAACAGGCGATTAACTTGTCAGAAAGCGATGATTGAAGCCATCACAGTGATGCAACATCACGTGCAGTAGGAGTGCATTCCAAGTACATGTCTGCCTCAGATAATAAGATAGTCAATAATAGGAACTACACACTAAAAAAAAAACTTTATGGTTTACAAAAAAGTGCACGCAGAAGATTTTAAATGTTTTACATCTGAAAGGCCCAAAATACAACTTTGCCCTTGACCTGTGGACATGCACCATGCCAAGCGTCGCTGCCAATGCATCACCCACTGATAAGAGGAGGCCAGAGTTTGGGGAGCATCACGTTGATTCAACGTCACATTCCAATTTAAAGAATCAGTCTCTAATATATTGATTGATTAATGAAATGGGGGGGATTCTTTAACTCTAGTCTTGCTCCACATAGTGGACAGTGGAAGTGAACAGTGTGAAATAAAGTGATATGTGTGTGGTTTGGAAGCCAAAGCATCATTTACTAAGAACAGAGAAAAGTATTTTTAAAAGTAATTGCAGCTTTAAATCGCCAACTTTTTTTTTTTTATTGCCTGTTATTTTCATTTTTGGCAAAGTTTTGACCAGAAAAATTTATCCTGACTGAATATTCAAGACCGCTCCCTAGTTAGTGTTTTAAGATTCAATCGTTGTATTAAACCACACAAATACGGCTGGGTTGTTTAGCAACGTGGTCGGTGGCCGTTTCGCTGTAACTGATGCTGAAGAACACAAAGTGTCACACACACACACACACACACACACACACACACACACACACACACACACACACACACACACACACACACACACACACACACCTGGCAAACTATGTTTCCAGGACAACTCCATCGTCAAGAGCCAATAAATCCTTATGGCCAAATAAGCTCTCGTGTCCCACTTAGAACAGCCCGGTCGCTTCACAATCTCACCAACTGACTGGGTCTCGTTAATTCAAATGACATGCAACCACATCGGGCCTAGTTGTTGCTTTTTGTTTGGTCTACCTGCGGTAAGCTTTGGAGTCCTAGCAGATTGCACATATCTGAAAATCCTTGAACGGTGTGGCTCCTACAACATGCAGATAAGCTATGTTTCTAGTGTCACATGTATTCATCCTGCCTTGCGCTCCATGGTCACACATCAGCATCAGCACACATGGCCACAGTCTGTATGTAATGTACCTTCCCTGCCTGCTATGACCCCCTTTTTCCCCCCACCACTAACACGAGTAAGGCCAACAATGACTGCAACCTCCTAAAGATTTGATTTCAATCTGTCACATCAGATATAGCATCACGGTTAAGACACCGTATGAGAAATTGATCTAGAATGTTATTTTACCAACATAAATCGATTAGAGGCGGTACACGAACGCTTGCCCTTAAATCCTTTTTTTTTTTTTTTTTTTTTTTTAAATACAGGAAGTCATAGAAATAGCAAAGCTGTCATACACCACAGCCCAACTGTGTCAATTTTGGATGGAATTACACAACGGATTCATTCGGTGCTGGCTGCCCGGAGCCCTCTCAAGGTGTTACCGCCGCACTAGCTCGATACCGTCGAAGCGGAGCGAGCTCTTTGACGTTAACGGTCGGCGGATGTCCGCCGCCGGCCCCCCGGCACGAGCCAAGGCTGCGGTGACGTAAAGAGGGCATCTGTCGGTAGGAGCAGTCTCAGCCGTCCCTGGCTCCAGGAGCACAGCCAGTGCTAGCTAGGTCTGTGACAAATGAGGACGGTGGGAGGGAGAGAAAAATGGCAGGTCTGGTGCTCACCTGCGTGATGAAAGACAAAGACGGCGGGTCCCGCTTCCCTTCTCGGCTAACGCTGCTGCGTCCCTCGCTGTTGCCGCCGCTGCTGGTGCCGTCCCCGTGGTGCGTGTGTGTGTGTGTGTGTGTGTTGTTTGGAACGGTACACACACACAGAAGCTGGTGCGGTTTGAGACGGGAGGGTTAAGGACAGTCTACGGTGAAAAGTGGAGGGTAGCCGAAGCGAAACGAGCCTCGGTGGGAACAGGCGGGCGGCGTAGCTCTCTCCAAGCGCGGCTCTCTCGAGTCAACCTCATTTAATTGCGGCAGCAGCTTATTTAAGTGCGACGACCACACGCTCTCCCCCTGGAGGGATTTCGCCTTTCATAAAGCCACGGGGTTGACGTTCCCCCACCACGCATGCCCACATCCACCCGTGACGTCAGGTGTCTTACCTTCCGTCCCGCCTTTGGAGCTCGGCTTCAGCCAATTGACAGCGGATGAGTTGTGACGCAACAAAAAAAGAAAAAAAAGAAAAAAAAAGACAAACCCTTCCTCCTCCGCTGTAAGGAGCGAAACAGTGGGAACGAAGGGGGTTGGAGGGGGGAGAGACACAGTGGGAACGAAGGGGGGCGGGGGGGATGAAAAAGACACAGTGGGAACGTTTCCAAGAGATTTTGTAATGTTTCATTTTGTAATGAGGAGTTTTGAGCTCTCATAATCGGCAATTTCTCCCGCGGTGGTTAAAGAGATAGTTCACCATTTTGGCAAGTCCGCCTAGTGTCGTAACACAACCCATGTTCTCTATAATAATAGGTACATTCCCTTTAATAATCATTTGCTCCGAGATCCCAAGGGCAGAGACAAGAGCTGCTCGGTGAGTAGCGAGATGGACGGTACCGGTCTCCTTCCCTCAAAACATCACATTTTTTTGTTGTCGATATTGCATTGTGTAACAACTCCAAAAACCCTCACGTTGACAAGTTCTGACCTGCACATTCATCGTGCGATGAGACATGTAACATTTCGAGGCAGAGTTGGTCAGGAAGAAGTCAAGTAAATGCATTGCCGGAACTACATTCCAGACATACCTGCTTGGTAATCATTTTTAAATTACACGTATAGTGTATGTAGCTACTAAAGTCATCAAAATACTATGTCATATATACATATTAGTAGTAGCTTAGTTATTAGTAATAGTTTTGTTGTTTTGCAATGATGATATTTGTACTAACCGAGAACCAGAAACTTATTTATTTGAGCCAAGCACTGTATGTAACTATGAAACTGCCTAAGGCGCACGGTGTCACGTTGCCTAATGTTTTACCGAAGAAAGTAGTCTCATGTCGTAATGTTACATTATGACAACATAACACAATTATAGTAATAGTATCATTTTATAGCGTGGTGATGCTACCGTGCTGCGTTTAAAATTATATCTGGTAAATGTTTATTCAACAATTTCTTATCATACCAATCAGCATATCAGGACTAGAATTTCCCTGTGCACCTGCACCTGCCTCAAGGTCATAAAGGTATTGTACCCATTTTCAGATATTTGAGCAGCCTTGACAAATACTCACCTGGAAAACTAGATCCTGTGTACCCATTTCTTGTCTTGTCTTGTTTTTTGTTTCAGGTAAAAGTGATGCTTTGTTGATCCATGTGATGGTAGGGGATGAGGACAATGTGGGCAGAACAATGTGGCAGACAAACATCTCGGCTGGGGTGTTTTTCACTAAGCTTAGAGACGTATCACTAAGGTGACAGCGTCGTTTGTGACGTCACGAGGGGCAGTTTTCCTAAAAGTGTGCATTTTGCAGACACTTTCTAAAGAGTGCAGCAAGCAAAGGAGGACTTATCTATCTTCTAGCGAGGGCTGTTGACAGCGCTGACATCAGGACGTGCACAGGAGGAAGTAGTTCCTTTCTCTGTGCTGCTGATCTGAAAATAAATAGGGATGTTTTATTTATAGCTACCAAAGGCTACTGATTTCATTTTTCAGAGACACAGGGAACCACAGCACTGTTCTGGTTTTGGCTTTTTCTCTGTTGTAGTTTCACATCACCGCTTCTTGAAAATTACTACCGATTTGAAAATCCCCCCCTTAATATTTAGGTTTTTTTTTTGTTCACAGTATTGACGTCTTTACATTAAAGCTCCGCCTTCTCAGGTGCGTCATGGTTATAACCGTGACCCAGGTGTTACTCACGCAAACTATCAACTGGGTTGTTTTTACTTCTCATTTTCCACTTCATCAGGTGCACATTGTACTTGTGACTTTATTTAGTTTTGCCATGTTATAACACCATAGCCAAATTCTACTGACAACAATAGAGATTAGTAATTTGGTGGTTTTCAAGGATCTAAAAGTTTGGATGGAAGTAATGAATCCAAGATAATATTAAAAAATTTGTCGAAAAGCATTCCTCTTATTCCAACTATCTTTCTGCATTCCACTGTATAAATGGTTTGCTGTAGCCTGTTGGCCAACAATGGCCCAGTGATTAGGCAGCTCACAAGACAGAACTTGCATATTAACTCTGCAACAAATTTGTCTGGCTGAGATTAACCCGAGTCCCATGAATAAAAGGAGCTGTGGGACTTAAATGACATCCCTGTTTCACTCACATAATCAGTAATTAGGTTATTGTGACTTATACAATAACACCGACTCAGCCTCTTGAATCACATGGTCTCGCCAAGTGACATAGTAACTTGAAATCCATGTGAAGGAGGGCACACAACTTTTATGACTAGTTCTGTTGCCAATTATGCTGGTAAATGTTCGACACATGGGTGCAAAATCAATAAGGGATTTGAAAAGGAGCGGTGGTGGGTGAAGTTTTCCAGTCATTCATCTTTGTCAAAGACTTCAAATACACACAAAAATGCTCAATAATGAGAAAAAGAATCGCATGCTGTATTGAAATGATTTGTAGCGAAAGGCCGCAATATGAGAGTCATGGCGCTCTTGGTATGTCATAATATGAATAATTCAACACGAGAAAATGTTGTCTTTCATGACAAAAATTATTCATTTGTGTTAATGAAATTAATGTTTTTAGTTGTTTGTATAACATAAGTGCTTAGTAATAATGATGTGAAAAGCTCTTTAAATAAATTGTTAGCATTTAACACTGAAGTCGGAGAAAGACTCAAGGTTCCTTGGCGCGCTCAAAAACCTCTTTGTTTCACGCGCCGCCTTTGTAAACAAAGCATCTTTTGGTGTGTCGTTCCACAACACACTGAGGGACTGGTGTCTCACTCACCATTTTTCACAACATGGTGGAGGGACACATTAAAAAGTCACAGCTGCCAACAGTCTTTTTTTTTTTAATTGTATGACATCACAAAGGTCCTACTGTACTGTACATAATACCGTGGCACTAAGATTCAGCATGCCATCACTGCAATAAAACAGACTTTGAACAGTCCTTCTGTATCATTACAGTTCTGTACAAACGCGCTTAGCCATTCTGGCCAAATCATCTTACGTACAAAAACATGACTGTGGAAGAATGCAATGAAGTTCTGCGGAGAGCTGCTACTGGACATGATGCTAAACCAATTCAAATGAAGAATCTCAAAACAAATATCCGGTTCTGGTCCTGCTAAATCTTTCAGTGGAGCGCAGATGAACCCAATAGGATGAGGAGTGTCTTGACTATTCACTATACATATATACATACACCAAAGGTGTATCAGGTGCAGGTATCTACAGAGCCCCTACTGCCGGCACATATAATACATCAAATTGCAGCGCAAGCTAATTTAATGTCATATATTTTATGACAAACATGCTTTAGTTCTTTTCATTTCTTTTTTGTGTCTCACAAAGACTTTTTTTTTTTGGAAGGGGGCAAGGGCAGTATCATGCGTGTGTGAGAAAGGGAAGCTGTCTGTGGGCTGCTTAGGCCAGTGGTTTTCGGACAGTAGTTCCTCCTTTTGTTGTTTCTCTTCAACTGCAGATAACGGCACAAGAGGCTTTTCTGGGTTTTCACTCACACACACATACACACAGAAAAAAAAAAAAAACATTTCAGATAGGGAATTTTACCCATCAAGCCTCTGACTGTTGCAGTCCTTGAAAGTCCTGAGGCAGCAGCATGACACAGCAAACCGTCTCTTCCTTGTAGCTCTACAGTGCGTACATTAACCAGGGTGCCACGGCTGAGTGTGGAGTCGGAACTGCATGAGTGTGTGCGGGTCTGCAGCTTGTATGTGTGAGTGGGCTGACATCTGGGGGCATCCTGCTAGTTTAAATCACATTCTCAAAAAGCTGCATGGAGTTCATGATGTTTTCATCCTGCAGAGAAGCAAAAGGAAAAGAAAACAACGTTAAGTCTTTTTTGGTTCGGCCGTCGATATTTTTTGTGTTTTAAAGAAAAAAAATCTTTGAAATTAGCAACTTGGTTTGAAATCAGGGAGCATAGATGCATCGAGGATATCAAATTTATGTTCTAACTCAAAAGCAACCTGCTTCCTGTATATGTGCATTTGCGTTGCCAAAGGCTTTAAACCTGTTTTCCCAGCCGAGGTCTGTTGTTTAACAGTAGCAAATATTGTTGTAAGCAATAGCCAAGCAGCCACCTCATTTAAGAATGAAAATAGAAATTGACTTTAGACTTAACAAGTTTGGATTAAGAAATAAGCAGCGGCAAGGTGATCTCACCTCGGCTGTAACTTGTTGTTGTTTTTCTTTGCGTCTGATGAACCTGCCTCTAGTCACAGTTTAGGTAGAGCGTGTCATCTCTAATTCCCATGAGCGACTAGGCATTATGTTTAATTACATGTCTCTGCAGTTGTTGTTGTGGTTCAGTTGTGTCTTGTTTGTGTTGTGCTTTTAAAAAATCTGCAATTTAAAATTACACTTTGAGTAAAATAGTTATGATATGTCCAATCTAATAGACATGAGACTATTAGATTGGACAAATATATCAATCAATCAATCAATCAATCAATCAATCAATCAATCAATAAACCAATCACTGTTATTTAGAAAGCCCAAATCCTTCTCAAAGTGTTCTGCACAATTATAGAGAGACCAACTCATCTATTATATTATGCATAAAATGATTTGCTTTATGCATGTTTGAAACGGTTTTCAGATGCCATGATTTAGGTGCAGAAAAAAAACACAACATAAGCAAAACCGCAACAACTTCATATAATCCTCTGTGTTTTTCAGCAAGGTCAGCAGATTCTTTCCCAGAAATCTTCCGTTTTTGTGGCAGCGGTTTTACTGTGTCGCGTGTGCATGTGTACGCACACACACACACACACACACACACACACACACACAACAATGGCATTCAGGAAGTGAATTGTTTCACAGTAGGTCTAAAGTGTCACGCCACGATTTACCGTTTTTGAAAACATGGGAACGTATTCTTGCCTAGTCAGCAACTGTCTTGAGAAAAGTGCACAAATATTTTTTCAGTGTGGTTTTAACCAGCACGAAACAATTGCAGTATCTAGATTCAATTCATCTGCACTGCAATGTTTTTACACCATGAAAGTAACTTGATTTCATCCACCAAAACTAGACTAGATTCTTGAACACATGTTTTTTTTTTTTTTTTTAATGGAATCTCCTGATAACTGAGAATCAGGTTTTTCTGCAGAAGCATCAGGAGGCCATGAGGAAAATGCTGAAACATTTAAGAAGAATTTAAACTCAATGCTGTGAAAATTAATTATTATTATTATTATTATTATTAATATTATTATTATTATTATTATTATTATTACTTGTAGTAGTACAAGTAGTAGTATTGCATTGAAGTGTTATTCTTTCTTCTTTTATTATTTATAATTTAAAACACGGGTACAAAAGTAGGTGGTCATTTCATGAACCACGTCCATTTGCCCATTGGATTATTTGCGGTTCTGCTGTATCTCAGTGGACTAATGGTTGCAGTGAAAATGCTCAGAATAACGGGGTGGGTTTGAACACTGTCTGCAATGGAGACACCATTCAGTGTGACTTGGAAACAGAAAACTATCCCGTTCTTGTGCTGGTATACAGAAAATGTCTCATGATAATTAAACACAAATCATTGATCTATCTAGTTTGTGTATCATCATTATTGCAGCAATTTAGGTCAGAAAATAGAGTCTTAAAAAAGCAACAAGGGATATTAAGTAATAACTATTACTTCAGTGAAAGTATTGCACAATGTTTCTAAAATGACTGCATGATGTAAGAACACTAAATTGGGAAGAGAAGAAAGAGGTTAGCTTTTTATGTGTAACATATGAATGTCAGCATTAAACCAGAACTCACCTTCTGGCAAGTCTCAATGAACTCCTCAATGGTCACCACTCCATCTCGATTTTTATCCATTTTCTGGAAGGAAAAGCCCAGTAAGAAAAGATGAAGAAATTATACATTTTGAGCATTTTAAGATGTTAGTTCCATTATCATTATTATTATTATTATTTTTATTATTATTATTATTATTATTATTACTATTATTATTATTATTTACTACATATCAATTGAGTAGAGAAGCAGCATCACAAGCTTCTGCATTTAAACCTGAAAAAACTTGTCCACGTGTTCGTATGGTGCCTCATCTCGCACACAGGGATAGGTGTACCTTCCCATCATGTCATAGATTGACTTCATTATTGCCAGCATTTCCTGGAGGAGAAAAAAAAGAAAAAGTAATTAAATTATTAATGCCCATTGTCATGCACATAATGCAGCATTTTAAAGGGAAATATGTACAATATATATATATATATATATATATATGTATATAATATAAGGAATAAGAATCTTGTTTTATTGATTTTTAATCCACTGATGATATATTTTTGTTTTATTGCGATGTTTCAAAGCTAGTGGTGTACTTCCTTGAAGTTTTTTTGACAAGGACATTTCTAGATTTCTTAACATAACCCAATGGTTCTCAAACTTTCTCTGGCATGCCCCCCCCTTATAAAGGAAGAAAACCCTGACAAAACTGTGACAAAATAGGCTGTTTTCAACTTTAAAATGTCTTTCTTTCATTCTATTGATAAGTTTTATTTCAAGATCATCTGAAATGCTGCCTATACGTCTTGCATAGTTGAATCCATTTCTAAAGCTGAAGGGAGTATGAGCTCCTCTGCTATCATGTGAGGTTTCTTGCATTGTGCAATTCTGCACGTGACTTTGTATGACGGTGGTGCTGTCATAAAGGTGCTTTGCTGTTCATTGATGAAGCTTTTACAAGGTGATATTTCTCTGGAAAAACTTGAGTGGCTTGTTAACGTGGCTGGCGTGTAATGTTTCAAAGTGTCTTTTTAATTTGTTGGGTCTCATACTGTCAACTGAGGTTTCAGACTTAAAAATACACACAGGTCACTCTGACAAGTTCACCGTGAAGACAAGAGCAAGACAGGATTCGTCATATTTTCTTATTTGGTTTTTTGGTTGCTGTTTTTTTTCCGGCCCTGTCAAATATTTGTCCATCCTGTGTACTTGAACAGTGTTTTTTTTAATTAGCTACACACTGACTGAACACTTTTTGTTTAATGGTTCCGCCATGGAAAAAGTTCCAGCATCGAAAGATTGTTCCCGCCACCCAACCCCCATGCCAGTCCTGTGCCACCCACCTCGAGAAACACTGACAGGACCCAACAGCAGTTTTGAACTGTGCTGTTGTTTTGCGAATGGAACCTCAAAGTGCAGGTGTAATTTAAATCAATTTTGCCGCAAATTGATAATCGAAGGGTCGGCAGCTCGAATCCCGGATCCAACTGTCCACATGTCTGAAGTGTCGTTGGACAAGACACTGAACCCTAAATTGCTCCCAATGGGGCTGGCAGTGCCTTGCTTGGCAGCAGCCACCCACTGGTGTATAAATGTGTGTGCGCATGGGTGAATAAGAGGCCAATGTAAAGCACTCTGCGGTACCGTGAAGATGCTGGGAAAGCGCTATACAAGTGCAAACCATTTAGCATTTTTGACAGCTACTGAATTTGTAGTGGTTGCAGCATGAAGAGGCATCTAAAAACAAACGGTGCAGTGGCAGCATTTCCCCTTTCACCTCTCCAACCACATTTCCACCCCCTGCCCCTCCCGCTGCCTTTATGTCCTTAGTGGCCTCCAGAGCAAAGGTATAACATGACCGTGTCCCTGTTTTGTAGACAGAGTCATGTGACGAAGTAGGCTCGGAACAGCGCTAGTGAGTCGACGTCCCTCGCGGAATTTCCTCTGTGTTGGTTTTGTTTCCCTGTAAACTACAATTTAGGCGAGAGTTGCAGCTAATCGTCAGTGTCCAACAGTGTCAACCCCCCCGTCCCCAACCCCCACTATTTGGTATGTGTTGGGGAAGGGAGAGGGCCAGTGGTTCCAGAGGGGGTGGAGGACGAGATTCACATAAACAAACATGAACACGTGGCAACAACACACACAGAAGGCACGTGACGTCTCTTCAAGCTGAACTTGTCAGGATGCCACCAGTTTTGTACAGAGCAAAGTTTGTCCCACCTGAAGTTTCATGTATTTACTCTTTAGCCCAGACCTGGGCAAAGTACGGCCCGCGGGCCACATCCGGCCCGCTGCGTGTCTCTGTCCGGCCCGCGTGAGGCTGATCACCCCCCCCCCGCCCGCTGCCGCCGTCACCGAAAGCTTGTCAGCACGTTAGCACGATAGCGATAGCGCGATTTCACCCCCCGGGTCCGTCGACAAAACTTCCGTGGCCCACCGACACGATTCAGGTTTGTCATGTGGCCCTTTGCAAAAAATAACTGCCCACCCCTGCTTTAGCCCATTTGAATAATACGTTTTTGTTGTTGTCGTTGAAATGCGATCACACACCTCTTTGGTGATGTAGCCGTCTTTATTGATGTCGTAAAGATTGAAGGCCCAGTTGAGCTTCTCGGTCACCGAGCCCCTGAGCAGCACCGACAGGCCGATGACAAAGTCCTCGAAGCGGATCGAGCCGTTTCTCTCGATGTCAAACGCGTTGAACAGAAAGTGGGCGTAGGTCGATGCATCTGTGGGAACAAGGTGGATGTGTAGATACGGTAGAGTTGTTAAATATTGTCCTTAGATTTCAGGCTTCACCTGATACTGAAACTAAACACTTGCAGTCTTCATTGTTGACAGTTAGTCAGCAGAAATCATTAAAATGCTTTCGCAATGATGAATCAGATTGGGCTGCGTAACGTGTGTTGTAACGTAAGGTTTGGTTACATGTTAATGGGTGGATGCAATGTGTGAAAAGAGCAACTGCTGCTGTTTGTGCAATGGCAGCTTTCTCTTTCATTAATAATTATTGTTGACTAAAGAGTCTCAATTTTCACTATGTTTAGTCACCTTTTAGCCTCACTTTCATAACGTGTGAGTGAAATCAATCATGGTTCATAAAGCGTTCCAGTGCACAGCGCCTTATTTGAACCATCCTCGAAAATAACGTTTTTACTCCCTAATTTTATTGTAGCGACTAAGCGCAGCCTGAAGTAATGGGTCTTTTTAAAAGGAAAATGAATGTGGGCTGAGGGGAAAATGAAAGCGCTTCCTTGTTAAGGACGAGAGATAGTTTTAACATCTAACCTCCTTGGGGAAAGAACTGAGAATAGATGGTCTTGAATGTTTCCTCATCGACCATCCCGCTGGGACACTCCTGCTCAAGACGGGGTAATGGAAAAAAAAACATGTTAGGATAATTTAGCCCTAAATAAAGAACAGCGTTAGTGTGTCTCACTGCACCAACGCACGTTCTTGAAGCCTCTGTAGAGAGACTGGAGCTCTTTCCTGGTGAACTTTGTCTGAGCCTGCAGCTGATCCAGACCCTCCGGCTGGTGCCGCACCGTGGAGAGCTCCAGGTCGCTGTCGCTGCTGTCTGTGGGGGACAGAGGCAGAAACACACACAGGCAGAGAGAGAGAGAGAGAGAGAGGGAGGGATGGACAGACAGACAGACAGACAGGAGGTGAGGAAAAGGGAATACGAGAAAGAAACAGAGAGAGAGGGAGGTGGGAGAGGAGGGATGGGGGACAGATGTTGAGTGCGGGGATGCAGGTTAGGGAGGAGGGGGAGGAGGGGGAGGAGGGGAGTCAAGGTCACACGTTCAACTCGGAGAATGTGAGGGGTGGGGGGGGAAAAACCGGGAGAGTTTAATCAATGAAGAGACTGAAGGGGAGGAGGTGTAAAAAAAAAAAGCAGGAGGGCGTTCCAGTGGAGGAGGAGGTACTTTCTTTAAGGCGGAAAATGTCACCAGTGGGATATCACTATCGCTTGAGACAATGAGTCCAAGTCACTCCTTTTTTTGTTTTTGTTTTGGTGATGAACCACAGATTAGATTGTTGCAGCACAGTCAGCGCACACACGCTAAGAGAAAGCACTGCGTGAGGAGGGTGAAGGGAACATCCACAGGAGGGTGGTGGGAGGGGCTCTCTGTGGGATTCTATTAAACACTCATCATACTCACCATCTTCACACAGAGAGAACAGAGGAGGAGCAGGAAGGGTGTCGGATTGGAGATGGAGTGAAAGAGTGTAAATGGAGAACAGTGAGAGAGGAGGACGGAGACAGGAAGAGGAAGAAAGGAAAACAACAAAAAAAGAAAACAAGTCAAGTCAGAACCAGACACTGACAGATTTTTAAACAACGGGAGTCGACTCTGCCGGGGAGCAGCGCTCCACTTGTGTTCTGACAAAACACCCCCCCCCCCATAGAGCAGCTCATTGCAACATCTGTGAAACTGAAGCCAAAAAAAACGAAAATATCATAAACGGAGGGAGGTGATCCAGTCTGAGGCAACAGCAGATCATTTCTTGAGGCATGAGAAGGAGGCAGCAGGAGACGACCTCTGACCTCCACATCTAGGCAAAGGACCATCCCGCCGGTAAGAATGTCAAATTGGCCAACGAGTGGCGTGACGGAACAGCATTCTGTTCATCAGCAGGAAATTCCTTCTTAAAAGAAGTGTGCAAATCTCTCACTTATTTTTAGAATTCTTTGTGATTTTTAGCGTATATTTTCTGTATGAGAGAGATGCTGTTCTATTACACTCTGCTGACTTTTTCTTGTCAACATTCATGACTTATTTGTTTTTCAGTTTATAAGTAACAATTTCTTGTTGCTGGAGCAGAAAAACTACAAACACGGTCAGTGCCGACTCAGGCTGGCAGAAAAAAAAGAATCTTACAATAACTATGCTTATTTCGCCAAATGCCAAGGAAGACATAGTAGTAAACATTTTTTTTTAAAAATGGTTTTAGGTTATTCCACATGAATAATATAAAAAACAATCCATACTTTCTGTATAAATGCAGGATGGCTCTGAATTCCCTCGTACAGACACAGAATTAAGCTTAACAGCATTCACAAATATCTACAAGTGCGTCTTTAATCCCGGACGTCCTCATCCCCAGTGGTCTCACCAGTCTCGGTGATGTCGATCAGGCCCAGCAGGTGCATCAATTTGAGGAACATGATCACCAGGCAGACAATGCCGACTGTCTGCAGCCCCTCAGTCTCCCACCTCACGCTCATTTTCCCCTCGTCTTCTCTCTTTTCCTCCACGGTCCTTTTTGTTTTTTACACTCTCTCTACCACCCCTACACCATTTCAATTTCTCACACTCGGTGAACCCAGCGCTCTCTCTTGCGCCTGGAGGCTTCCAAGGCTCCTAGTTCACTCAAGTCAAGTGGATACGATTTAACACAAAAATAAAGGGAGATAGATAGATCCAAAACGTACATTTAAAAAGAAAAAGTGGTGAGGGGAGCAGGAGAAATTCTTTCTAGGAAAAACTGCACAACATCAATCCATGAGAAATCCAATGAGACAGGGGAATCCCTCACTCGGTTTGTTCTGCATTCCCCCAACGGTGCAATTTCAAAAGCTCGTCAAATGGAATTTATCCGACATTCAGCTGGATAGAGTGAGCCAAAAAATCCTCCACCGACTGGAAGACTGATGCTCTGCCAGTCCCTATGTCTCTTTCCTTTCTTCATCTTCCATCTGATTGCCTGCTAATTATGTCCCAGCCATTTAACAGACCACAGAGGGGAGGGGGACAAAGGTCAACAGGTGTCCTCAATCCCATTCCCCACTTAGTGCTCTGATCCACTTTCAAACTGTTCCTCTGTCCCCTCCCATGGGGTCCTTAACACAGATTTGATAGTGTGTCAAACACCCGTAATTATGTAATAAATGGAAACCAGCTGGGTAATGCTCCCTCTGCTGGCGACTCATGCAACAACTGTGTTCTCCCCCTCTATCGACAATGTGGCTTTTCCCACTAAAAGCCTTTCTTTATTCAGTCAAGAGACTCAATTTTCCTTGCGCATTTTGTGCAATAGAGGGAGACAAAACCTTTTCTCTCGTTCGGCATTTGAAATATGATCTCAGTGCTTTTCACAAACTGGTTTATGACCATTTCCCACCTGCATCTCAGATGGTGTCAGCCTGTTTCTTCTGTCTCAGCCATGCACTCAGCCCTGCCCTGCTGGCACACACTCCTTGTTCACTCTCCGCCTTTTTCACATTTTTTTCTCCTCCCTTTGCATTCCAATAGTCTTTGCCATTGGAATGTACAGATTCACCCATTTGTCCTGAATCTGCAAACTTTATGTAATCTGGATGTCCTCCGTCCTTCCCTAATCAACTCAATGCGGAGCAGCCGGCCTTCTGTTCCACTCTGCCCTCTACCGGTCTACTGGTGGTATGGGGGGAGCCTTAAACGACAACTGCTGCTTCCACACCAAAGCAAGAAGTCAGTGATGCTCACAGACACCAACTGCATGTCAGGCAAGTTATGCAAATAATAAGAAAAAATTATGTGTTTTCAAAAAATTCAACCACAGATTTCAACAAGTTTGTGGAAACTACAAAGCAACTATGGCCGGATGGACGGATGATCCACAACCCATTTACAAGTTTAACAACTTCAAAGTGCTCTGTTAAATGATCTGTTTGAAGAATATTCGGTTCTTTCAGGGCATATTGATGTTATTTACCACTAAAACATCTTTTGTGGAGTAAAAATACCCCAAGCTTGTAAATCTCTAAAGACGAGGCTACCTCTGGCATCAGATGTCATCCCAAAATAGGACGAGGTTGGACTCATTCCAGGAGAGAAATTAGTACAGAGAGTCTGCACCGAAATGCAATCAGAGTCGAGTGTTTTTGCTCAAGATATTGTTTTACATGTATATCTATTAAGTTGGGCCAGCCACTGTGTGTAGTATTAGAAGTAGAAGATATTTGGACATGCAACCTTGGTGAAGAAATAATTTGATGTTTTTTGTTTGTGCTGATTATTTATCTGATAATTGCCTAAATGTAAAAAAGTTGATACAGCTTTGAGTTTTAGAATGAAGAAGAAAAACAGAAACTCAGTGCACTACCACAGACGCCGTGAAGCATGTTTAAAGAGAAGCTGAACCTATGAAATGAAGCAGCCACTCCTGACTCTCTCAGGTTTATATTTGGACAAAAGATGATTTGATGTTTGACATCTGACGGCAAATAAGCTCAAGGTGTTGCAGGAGTGGTGGAGACACTCCAGCTGTTGAGATGAGATTGGGCTGGGGCCAACGGAGCAGGCGAGAATGTAATAAACAGACAGGAATCGGGATCAAAGCAAATGCGGAGAATTTTGGAGTCAACTGAGGGATGGCCGATGTCCTTCAGGTCCTAGAGGAGTACGCCTGACTCCATATTTAGGCGGCCTCAGAGAAAGCCTGTTCAATACCACATGTATAATTGATGTGAAGTAATGCTAGACCAGGGCGGAAACCCTCCCAAAGCAGGAGGAGGAGGGGCAGGAGAACAGAGGGGCGACGATGGATGAATTAAAGATTGGGGAGATTGAGAAAAGAAATAATATACAAAAGGACATTACTGGTGTTTATGCGGACTTTATTACTTGTGATCCCAAGCCATAAGAGAAGCACTAATGTTCCGGCTGGTGCCTTCCTGCTGGTAATTGTCTTGGCACACTGACTGCAGGGCACTCTGATGAGCTGGCCGTCAGCCAGGAGCTGTAATCAAAGGGAGCTGCATCGTTCAAAGAACAGGATCCAATGGCTCCTCTACCTTCCCAAATAAACACAGAGGCCACAGGTCCATCAAAGGTTTGTGATGTATCACTTAGTGGGCAAAATACAACCCAATAACCTCTTCCCACGTAGGTACTATAAATGGACTCACAGTGAAATGCAAATGAAAAAAAGAAGAAGAAAGAACAGGCAGACACTGTTTTCTGGAGCATATTAGGTTTTTCTAGCAGACAGGTGGCCATTTATTAAGATATTACTGGGAGAAAAAAACAAATAATAAAAACACTTTTGCTATTATAATAGCTTTTTAAGAATGTTAAATCCATTTCCCATTTTAGAAGTTTTTTTTAAGCAAACAACAGCCACACAAGGCAGCACTGTGTGCTTGCACTGGCAGTCCCTGTGGGAAAGTTCTAATCCCCCCCCCAGCCCCCGAGTGGCTTTATTTATCTTATTAGTGAAGGAATTTTCCCAAACTCTGAAAGAAAATAAGAGGTTTGTCGTGTTACTGGAAAGGGGGAAACTTCTGGAGCTTCTTCTAGCTTCACGGTTATGGCACAAAAGCCGTGAGATGGCCTTGGTTCCTGGATCACTGGATGACATGATCACAGCTTAATCATCTTTTACATCATAGCCATTAGCTCTCACTGCAGAAAACAAGACAACACGACCTTACCTTGCCTTACTCACTTCTAAATCTTTCCAGACAGTGACGATTATGAGAGGCCCAGTCCACGTGATCATGACCTACTTACTATTATATTTCCCCGAAATTACTCTGTGATATTGAGATAAAGGCCCACTGCATGAACAATTCTTAGGAGAAAACGAGACGGGTTTTTTGTTAGGTTTCCAGTGCAAGTAAACAAGTTCATGTCTTGTGTGTGTGTGTGTGTATGTGTGTGTGGCTGTTGGAAAAGAGGTCACGAAGGAGAGCATTAGCGATGACTAACACTCTACACGCAGCATCTGAAAGGTTTTCATACAGGTCAATTTATCAAAGGTGCATTTGCAATTACAGGCTAAGCTGTAAACTACTGACACAGTGACAATACGCATAAAGCACATGTTACCTTCGAACGAGGATATGGGCTCCAAGATGCCAAACTGCTTGAGAACTGCCATGAACAGGATGATGACCACGCCGATGGCAAACAGCTCCATGCCCTGGATCCCCATGACTCCGGACCACCAGGGTCTCCTCAGGGCCAAGCCTTTGTGGCCTGGCCCGGGGGAGGGAGAGGATTTTAAAGTCTGAGAGCAGGCCCAGAGAAATGCGCAGGCCGGCAAAGTCCACGACAAGTGTTGAACGGTGGGGGGAGGGGGGGGGGGGGAGTACGAGGAATCAGCCGGGTCGGTGGGTCCCAGGCCCAGGAGACAGCATGAGAGCCAGGCCAGCGGGCCGGACGAAGGCGGCTCTAAAGTCAACAGCGATGCCGGAGTGGAAAATATGCAAAAGCCGACATATATGGAAAACTTCCCTCCGAAGACCCATGAGGGAAAATAGGGGTTGAGTCATAAGTCATTTATTACGGTGCAATAAACGAAGATGTTTAGACTCTCCCTTTCTCTCCCCCTCAGGAGTGGCAAAGGCTCGGCCGACTGCCCTCCCTCCCGATCCAAATAGCCATCATCCACACTCACGTCATCATTCACGCTCGTCCGTCACATTCTGGCTCAACGTCTTCAAAGAACAAAAACGAAAAAGGCTGTCAAGAATTTCACGGCGATTATCGGAGAGAGACTCGGGAGAACACGGCTGGGACACAGAACGGCAGAAAATCTTTTCATCTTCGATCCCAGAAAAAAAGGCAAAGCCGCAACTGCAAGTATACAAATATTATCCCATTGTAAACACCGAGTAGGGACGCAGTGTCTAAAGCCTCAGCGCTGGAACGAAACCACACGTAAATACTTTATCTCCAAGTCCAGGACAGTCTGACCTTCTGCACTTTGTGGCATCTGCTCACAATATTCCCAGTGAGATCATCTTTTCATGGACCACAGTCAGAAAGTGACATTTCATGCTTCAGGGTCAAAAAGAATTTAAAACCAACAGGGCTCGGCAAAGGCTCCACTGTTATAAAACAATCAAAAACAGAGACCACCCGTTCAATTGGGAAATATTTAAAAACGCTCTCCTCCTCACAAAAGCCTGTAATATCCTCGGGGGAAAAAAAAGACAAAAACAATTCGGCCGCGCTCTAATTTTAACTTCAAAAAACAACAACAACAACCACACACACACACACACACACACAAAAAAAGTTCAAAAGCTGTCCCGTCCGATCCGGTCCGCTTCCCCGCTTGTTTAAATCCGGCTCCTGATATGGAAGAGAAGCTCGGGGGAGAGGAGAGGAGTCCAGCCGGGGCGTCCGGGGAGAGAAATGCTGCCGAGCCCAGTGGACTGTGGGGAGAGAAACCTCCTCTCTCGGCGTCTACCTCCTCCGCAAATACTTCCCCATCACTCCTCTCGTTTTATGTGACTGCTTGAAAAGCATCTGCCGCCGCCACCACCGCCCTCCTGCTTCGCCTCTCAACTTCCACTCCAGCGGTGGTTTGGAAGAAGAAGCAGCAGCAGCAGCAGCAGCTCGGGTCTCTCTCCGCTCCCCTGCACTAACTCCCTTTTCTCCCTCCGTCCACCTTTTTTCTTTTTTTGCTTTCACAACCCGCCTTCTGCCTCCCCCTTCCCCCCACCCAGTGTCATTCCATAACTTTAGCCGACCACAGACCACCCCCCACCCCCACCCCTCTTCCCTCAGCTCCCTCCCAGGCTTTCCTGCTCCAAAGTGCACTGCCACTCTTCCACCACATTCACACCTTCCCAGAGGGTCGCACGGTCGACTGCGAAGTCATGGAGACCTGCGGGAGGCTGACCAGCAACTGGGAAACTTTGACGAGTTTGACTGAAACCACAGGATGCTATTGAGAACTCTGCTTTGCCTGAAGACATGGACATTGATCACTGAGCAGGATATTCTCATCAGTGAAAAAGAGAGTTTGACCTTTTGTCATTTATTTTCGATTGTCACTTCGTTCTGTGTTGGCTTCGCCCGTTTTCCCTCTCAGATGAGAAAAACTGCTGATGCTGCGACTGTTTTATAGCTCTGTGCATTCCTCTGGTGGGAAGATCTACTGTTTTACCTGCAGTTTGTTTCATTCTGAATTTATGCTCTCAGCCATATGATCTACGAAGGCGAGTCATTATTATTCAAATTGGATGGATCGGTCTGTGGATGTGTACACCAGACGAAACCAACAACCAAATAATGTGTCGTCTGGACAGAAACATCCTGCTCAGTGCATACACTTTTCCTTGATACTCTTTTTTTTTTTATGCATATCTTATGCATGTTTATATGCAAATTTTGCAGCATTTTAAAAAAACGATATGCATTATTTCTGCAAAATTTGTTTAATTGCTGCAATTAGTTTTTGGACAATATTTAAATCTTTAGTGTGGATTACAGGCATAACTCATCTTAACTCATCTTAACTCATCAGTCAGGTCATCTTTATTGTAACAGGTAGTCAAGTGTAATGGTGAGTGAGTGTTAGTCTGTCTTTAATGCTGAACGTGCGTTTAGGAGAAGACAAGTGACGACTCCGCAGTGGCTAAGGCATCGAGATAAGCTGTGAGCGTGTGCACGGGCCTTTGTGTGAGTGTGTGTGTGTTTGGGTGCGCGTGTGCGTTAATGCATTGACTCGGTCTGAGATAAGAGACGCAGGGAGGAGGGAGGCCGGAGTGAGAGGGATCAATATTTTTGTGGCGAGGCAGTGGGAGCTGGAGCTTCCCCGCTTCTCCCTCGCAGTCAGACTTACCAGAAAAATAAAAATAAGCGACTCCACCATCAGGGATTTAAAACTGGATGTTCAGTCCGTGCGGTCAGCGTTCCCGTGTGACGATGGGAGCGTCTCTGGACACGGGAAGCCAAAGTTGCATTTCAGTGAGCACTCTGTGCCGCAGAGTGGATCAGGTGACGGGGCATCTTGCAAACACAGACACGTAGAGTCCACACACACACACACACACACACTCAGACTCACACTCAGCGCGCTGCACTCTGCAGGTATCTGGGAACAAACGGAGGAAAACGTGTTTGTTTTTCGGGTCGATTTATGTGCATTTAACTCTGTCCACCTGCATGCTGAGGCCAGCTGAGTGGGTCTGTGGGCTCTGTTCGGTGGAAGTGTGTGTGAAGTTGTTGATTTTTTTTTTCTTTTTTTTGGACCATTAGGGCGCTAACAGGTTTTTAAAAGGTAGGCTTGGTGCAGCCTGCTGACACAACAGTCAGTAAATAGACAGCAGCCACCATAGCATCTTTCTCCCAGTCAGACACGTCGAGTGTCAAACAGGAGAATCCGTCAGTTTGTTGAAGGCGGACAAATAAATATGTTTCGATGCAGCTTTCAATTTCAAACCTGAGGGTATAATTTCCCATGTTGTTCAACAAAAACAGAAAGCAGCATGAAAAATAAAACAAATTGGAAATTTGTGAATCTCTAATTTTTGTAAAACTGCTGATCTTTTCACATTGTCTTTTAAAGTATCACATTAAATGCCAGAATATACCTTTCAGATAAAGACCAGCTGCTGCTACACTTCATCCACTTTCTAAACTGGTCCAATACTACAGAATTTTCAAGGCTTACAGGCCGGCGTGGTGACTTAGATCACAGCAGTTTTCTCACCTGCTATTAACACGAGTTCAGACTGACGACTCTTGGATTGAATTCAATATTTCTATCGGGCATGAACGATATTTTAGTCAAGCCTCTGGCTCAATTTAATCATTTGCTGTGGTCATGAATATTTCATAAGAAGTGATCTGCCGAGAGGTATTAGGGGGAATGAAGCCCCATCGGAGATCGCGGAGACAGAGACAACAGGTGGACGCTGGTGTGAAGCTTTGAGTCGTCTGGCCGGACGAGCTCCCCAGGCTTCCCCCTTCATTTGCCTGTGTGGATGTGTTTCATAACAGGTCATTTTCATATGGAAAATTACAGCATGCTTTTAGTGTCTCTGTTCTGTGATTTACTAAAATTATCGCCGCATATGGGGAAAATAATTGAATGTGTGCAGTTTTATTTATGTGTGATGTGTAATAGATTTTTAGTACTTAAGCAGCCCTTTAAAGTTGCAGCTCGTTGATCGAGGCCTTGTTAACGATGAAGAGCATTTATGGATGCAGTCTTGTTTTTAACATTTACAACGAAAATATTGTCTTTTTTTTTAGGTTGTTTACAATTTTCAACACTATCTAGTTTGTACTAAACACAGGGCTATAAACCACTTCAGACAAATAAAAGAAGTGGAGAGGGCAGACAGCGAGAGACGGTTCAGGCGTGAAACAGACGTTGGACTGAGACGATGAAACTGGCAGCTCCTACCTGAGCGATGGTACCTGGCCGCGCTGTGGCCGCACTGAGACAGGCAGCTGGTTCTGGAGAGGCGCCTCCTGGCCTCCACGGAGAGAGCAGCCATCACAGCTCCCATAATGCCTCTCGCCGACAACAGCAGCTGGGTTAATGACGCTAACAAAGTGGCCCTGGGGATTCCGCAGCAGTCCTGCTCTGGGGATGAAGCCGCTGGCTCGACAAGTCTCACCTGCCAGTGGTAACCAGCTGGCACTGAGGAAAAACTGACACGTGAGAGTTGGGTTTGGGTTTTTTTTTTTTCTTTTCTCCGTGCGTCTGTGCACGTGTGTGTGCGTTCACGCTTTTGGGTTAGAGGCCACATTTAAAAGTCTGTTTGAGTTTGTGGCATCTCGTCTCAGTGTGCGCGAGGCACAGGCCGCGGATCAAATGGTGCCGTCGAGCCTCTGACCTTTCACATCACACACTTCCACACGCCTTTCATCCCCTGCGTCTCTCTCGCTCCCCTCCCTCGACTCCGATTGTTCTCCGCACGACGGCAGGATAAAATGCAGCACGCGTTTCCTCTGTTGTGTGGAAGCTTTGGATTGCAGAGGGTTTTTTTTTTTTCCTTTTTCCTTACGAGAGAAGAAATCCTTCGGCGGTCACGTGTGTCTGCTGCATATTAGAGTCAACAGAACTTATTTTTGAATCTCTTTTTTCAATTAAGTTGTACCAAGTTTAACACATTTTCTGGTACAATTTTATGGTGGCCGACAAGGGCCAAACACAATACAACTGCCTAATGCAGCTTAGTTTGCGAAGACAGCTGCAGGTATGGAAACGATGCAAATTCACAAACACAAACACAAGTCAAAACCAGGTATAAAAATAAGATTGTGGTGCAAAGGGAAAAAACACGCTGCAAGACTTAAGAACATAAACTTAATCATCAAATGCGCCGCAAACAGGGAAGCGATGCAAAACACAATAGATGCAAACCAAGAAAACACATGCAAATGACAAAAAAACCAAACTGCTACATCAACCAGTCTCTGCCTTTGTGTGTGTCTCTCCACTGAGCTGTTCCGCTAAGAGCGCCCCCTGCGGGTTTGGAGCACTTCCGTTGTAGTGAGTGGTTTATTGTTCGCATGTGTTTTCTTGGTTTACATCCGTTGTGTTTTGCATCGCAACTGTTTGCAGCACGTTTGATGATTAACTATATGTGTTTATGTCTTGCAGCGTGTTTTTCCCGTTTGCACCACAATCCTCCTTTTGTGCCTTGTCTAGACTTGTGTTTGCCTTCGTGAATTTGCATCGTTTCCATACCTGCGGCTGTTTTCGGTAACTAAGGCGCATTAGGCGGTTGTATTGTGTTTGACCCTTGTCGGCCACCGTACAATTTCCAACAAACCTTATTGTCGTCATCAGAACAGCGCGAGTTGCCGCCTTTGCACAGTGATGTAGTATGCCAGCTGTCCACTAGAGGACGGTGGACTCACATGTAACCCACCTCCCTGTGGGCGCAGGTTTTCGCAACAGAGCTGCCTGTCCATCCACTAACACAATCAGAAAGAAGAGGGGCGGAAATGAGACGCAAGACAGTCGGATCAATTTTTTTTCTCTCTCTCTTCCGAGATCTTACAGCTTACTCAGCAACAAGGCACCGTGGAGGCCACGTGGTTTCTAAATTTAACACGGAGAGATTGATCAGGAGCTGCTAATACAAGGCAAAGCAAACAGTGAAATGCAATACACGTACTGAGTCATTCGTAAAATAACTAAGAGCAAGCAGGCTGGCGTGCAAACTGCAGACTCAGACGAGCGCACGTGTTTCTCAGGGCAGCAGGTCAAATAATGAGACTCCAGGGGTGTCAATACAGGGCAGGCAGCTCATTAAACCACGGTTTGTTTACAGACTCACACAAAGCTACACAGCAATGTATTTGAAGGTGATTGAGTGATTTTTTTTATTTTTATTTTTTAAAGTTGCACACTCACATCATCCTCCACATATAAATTCAGCACACACAGACGCCACCTCAGCCTCCCCGCAGCTGCAAGAATATAAGATTGGCCATTCAGGGGCGAGGGAAGGTGGCGGCTCCTTCAGAATTATTCCACTGCTCTGTCTCTGCCTCATCCCTCCAACTCGGGAATCTGTCCCAATTAGGGTGAACACAGTATCATTTCCATATCAGATAATCCTCTTTTCATAAGAGCCACCTGAGCAGTGCAGGTTCAAAGCCAACCTCTGCTGTGTAATTAAAACAGAGACGTCTCTCGCTGCGGCTCCACCCCTCTGTCCCCTTTCATCTGCTTCTTCTCTGGTTGTTGCATATTTCCTCCCTTTTTTTTTTTTTAAATGCAGCAGCCAAAAGTCTAAAACACAAAAGAGAGACGAGCTCCTGCGCAGGACTTTGCAAGCAAAAGATAAATGAGAGAGAGGTAAAGACAAAAGACTGAAACATTCAGAGAACACTGCACCTTGACACACCCTCAACTGTCTGCATGAATTTTATGATCATCTTTGAAAGAGCAGTTGGCAGGAGGTGACAAAGATGATTGAGAGTTGTTAATAATGAAGCAAAGGAGATGAAGAGGAAGGGACAGCAAGTGCCGATTCAGCCGTCATTTGTTCAACGATGTATGTTGGTTGGAATTCACAAGGCAGAGGAAGAGCGAGTCTAGAGTTACATCGAATCGATGATTAAAAACGAAAGCACACACAGGATGAGCAAGAACCTCAAACCGGTGGAAACAGGCTGAAAGGGACTCGCTAAGGAAAATGAGAATCAAGTTCTTTGAAGGACAGATTGGTCAAACAAATCACTAACGCCTCAACTGTAATATTCTCGGATAAATGAACTTTATTTTAAAAAAGAAAAAATAAGTGGGGGAAAAAAACGATGGAACAAATGTAAAACCAAGAAGTTAGTGAAGACAATTTTCCCTGAGTGTAGTCGAGTGTATTAGACTCAATATGTGTGCTCTTCTTAGCAGCAGTAAACAGATTATTTAGAAAATTTGGAAAGTTTGGCTTGTGAGTATATTTCCTATTTTTAACAGGTTAATTGTTTAAATCACACTCTTAAGTTGAAAGGGAGGACAACAGCTTCCTCTTGGAAGGAACAGTGGAGAGAAACATCAAAATCCTCCAGCAAAGAATAAACAAAAAAGAGGATTTCATTTCTATCTGCTACGACTAAAAAGATTTAACTTTAATTTAACTTTGTTGGGCGATATTATGAAAACATTTAAATACAGCAAGTTCCTAGGTAGCGTTTGAAAACTCGACTCGGGAGATCAATGTCAGCTCAAAGACAGAAATAAGCCAGTAAATACCTTGAGCCAGCGTCCCGGTGATGAAGCCAAAGAAGCATCGCAGCAGCTTAGCCACCTCATTTTCACACTTTGTCTTGCATGCATTCATCTTCTAAAACTTTGATCCCCAACAGAAAAAAAAAACACAACACACAAGAACACACCAGTATAGTGCCCCTCAGATAAGAACTTGATATCACTTTTTGAGATAGTTTTCTAGTCTCTAGACTTTTTTTTAATTATTTTTTTTAAATTAAACCTATGACTGAGTATGTTCACAGGTGGCGCTCACGCCCTCCTCCTCCTTCCTTTCCTCTTTCGCTCTTCCCTCTATGCTCTCGTCCACCCTGGTCTTGGTCAGAGGAGTGCCATGCTGGTCCCTGCACGACGGCAACACAGCGCACTGACACCTGCAGCCACTCCTCCGCCCGTCATCCTCAGACTATGCAGGACGCACACCGGGAAGCGCTCGCCTCCTGAACTACATCACACTTCCTGGGACCGACAGAGCAGCTGAAATATTTCAGTGCTCAGTAATGAAACCAAATCCATTCAACCTCCTTCCTAAGTCCTGCCCCTCCACTTCCAATCTGCCTCATATTACAATCTACCATATCTTCCACCCTCCCTATTTCTCTATTTCCTCCTATGTCATCAAGAAGAAGAAATACGATGCTGGATGTTGTGGAAGAACATGAATCTGGAAAATTTCAGCGGCCTAATCAGAAACTTAGCCACATTTTCATCCTCTCAACTTTCTGAAAATGCAAAAGAAAGGCTTAAAGTATGATTAGGTCAGTCTTCATTTCCATGAAAGGTTCCATATCATGCAAAATTCAGTGTGATAATGTTCATTTTTTTTGTAAACATTTGTGTCTTTAACATGTCGACGAAATAAGACATAAGACACACTAAAGACACACAGTAAGACAAGTCTGGAAATCCACCCTCAATGATGTCACAAAGGGCACTGATGCCCTTCCAAGGATTTAGACTGCGATCCCGGCTAGACAGTAGTTCACCTCTAAGCCCAGTTAGAACTATCAGAAATCCCGCTCAGCTGCGCATGCCGTCTCCGCCGCTCTGCAGCTGAGGTGAGACACGGTAACTGCTTTGAAAACCTCTGTCTCTGAACGGCTATTTTTAGCCACTGGCCCTGACTGAGGTGAAGGTTTGCCCATTGACATGAACTGAATCCCTGTTTTACTTCCCCAGGCATGATCAGCGACCACAGTCCTCTTCTATATCAATATTTCTATATATCATCTTATCATTTTGAAACCGAATATCGGAGATTATACATTGCTAGATGGATCACTCAAATGAAGGAGGTGACATGCAAATTTGTCAAAATTAACTGTAATTAAGGTGTCCAATTATTTTTGGTAAATTCCATTAAATTGAAACGCTGAATAACGATATTTGTCCATGCTGCAGTGGATATCACAGCTGCTTGCTGAGCACTTGACAGAAACCACTAGGAGCCGCTCAAGAGCAAACCTATGGCGAGGAATAAAAACCACAGCTGTGATGTGTGTGATAGAAGTTGTAGTGTTGGGACCAGAAAAAAAAAAAGTCTAAGTCTCTCCTCTAAAACACCCTCAGCACAACACACACCAGCTCTTCTTGCTGTGAAGAACACCAAAAATGTCATCAGATTTTTCTTTGAGCAGGACATCTTTATGTTGGCCATCGAGCAGAAAAACCCAGACAGGAAGCAGAGAGAGAAGAGGGGGAAAATACAGGGAGCTATATAACAATTTTGAAACCAACAAGTGGCAGGAGTTAACAGGAAGAGAAACAAGATGTTCAGGAAAGGACAAAAAGGAACTTTTGTCCCCCCCAAAAAATTTGGATAAGATCCTAAAAGACCAAGGGGATGAATTAAGTAGATCAAGAAGACAGCAGTTATGAAGTGAAGCAAGACTCAGAGTAGGACCAGAAGAAGAGATGAAAATGAAAATAGAATGGAAAAAGACTGAAAAACTGAAGAGAAATCTGTGCTCAGACCTTCGGGTACATGAAGAAAATAGAAATGGGTGAAGACGGACAAAGGGCAGGAATGGACATGGAAAGTGTCTGCTTGTTTCCGGACTGATATACAAATGTGTACAGTCTATTATGGGCCACAAGGTGGAACAGTGAGTCTGAGTCCAGGTACAAACCGAGACTGGAACTCCCGCAGAATATAGAGCATCAAAACTTTCACAACATTCATCCATTCATTCATGAAGCTTGTGCACTCAGGGACCGTCAACAGGGGACAGGGGTGTCGGGGTGAAGAGGTTGTTCAGGTACGGATTGACAATGAAAAAAATCAAGTTGGCGAGACATACAGTATGATGGATGAGTGCGTACGGCTCAACGATCTCAGTCAGACTTTCTCACAGGAAGCTCCTCACCTTTGTCCTGCGGCTGCGTGCTGGCGATGATCCACTTGACCAGGCAGCACCTCATCAGTGCTTTTCGGGAGAAGCGCGGCTTCTGCCATTTCCCAGAATCCTTCACCCGGCCAGGCGCGGGCTCCACACCGTTGGGGTCTCCCAGCAGGCCGTCGACCACCTTGCCATCCGCCTGGAGGGAAAGGTTAGGCCGGTGTTAAAATGAAGCAGGAGATTGTGGGAGTGCAAGGAAGGGGACGATTAGCCTCCGATGTGGAAGATCTTCAGGAGAACTTTCGAGTGGTTTAAGAAGATGTTCAGCAAAGCAGATCTGATATGTTTAGGAGTCCATATCCAAAAATAAATAAATAAGGCTAGTCAACTCTTTTTTGTACAGCACTTTCCTTCTTTCATCAGTGGATGATGGCAACAGCTGTGGTCATTTTCTTCCCACAAGCATCATTTCTCTCTCAAACAAAGTTTGGATTTTTTTTTTTTTTTTTTTTTCACGCTAGGGTTAGGAGCAAAATTCTCCTGAAGCCCCAAAAATGCTCAATGAATGTGGTCCCCACTCACTCCCATAAAAAGCAAAAAAAAAAACAAATTTGACTTGCACACAAACACAACCCATACCTCGCGCGCACACTGCAGCACACGTGGGGAGGTGAGTACAGAACAAACAGGAGCTCTGTTTACTCTGCGGGAAGGAGAAGGAAGCAAAGGATGATGGGGAGGAGGAGAGAGCAGGAGACACACACACACACACACACACACACACACACACACAAGCAGTATTTTAAACAGCTATTTGATCCCGCGGGAGTCTGACCACGCAAATCCCCTATTTAAACGCAGTGCAGACGAAAGGGAAGAAGATTAAAAAAAAACAGCGAGGGAGAACAAGGTCCGCTCATGTTCCTGGCGGAGCTGAAGTCAATTAGCATAATGAACACTGGCCTATCAGGCAGGAGGAGGGGAGGACGGCCAGAGGACGGGGAACTGAGGGGTGGGCAGATAGAGGAAGATGAAGATACGAAAGCACTTTGCCGGGAAACACATTGGCGAGGCTATTTCAGTGCGTCTTCCACATGAGCAGACGTATAAAAAGAGTTAAAGAGGAGAGAGGAGAGGGCAAGGAGGGGGGGTGGGAGGGGGTGAGGGAGGCAGGGAGGGGGCGCCTGCGAGCACATCCACTCTGCATAAACACAGAGAGCTTAACTGCTTGTAGCGCGATGAGAACACGGCGAGGTGGAATAGGGATGCTGGGAAGTGATGCATTCATCCATCCACGCGTCCGCTGGTTTGTTTACAGATCGACAGCAACAGAGCGGAACGTAAGGGGAACGCACGAGGCTTCTCTCCTCCTCGGAAGAGTGCGCCAGAGGGAGGAATAGTCGGGTCCCTTTTCAGAGGAGCAACAAAATTGGGGAAATGAGACTGCAAAAGGCGTTACAGCAAGGAAAGTGTCAAGTGATTCCATTTGGATTTTTTTTTTCAGGAAAAATGAGCCATGGTTCATTGCGATGGATAAATGCCTGGCAAAAATTCCGATAAATTCAGGATTTCAGTTGGGTTTAATACAGATTTTTCCAAGATTTTTCCCTACTATTTCCAGGCAAACATTCCAGACAAACGCTGAATAAAGTCTCGATTTTATCTGGATAAAAGATGAATTCCAGACTCTGTACTTTCCTTTATTTGGATAAATGTTTGACTTTACCAAGATATTATCCCAATGAATTTGAGATTCCATTTAGGTAGTAATTCTATCTTGATAAGTGTGGTATTTCACCCAATTTAATCCAAACAAATTACATATGCTTGCTAAATTGAAGATTTTATCCAAATAAATGTTGTTGTTTTTTTTGTTTTGTTTTTTTGTTTTCTTTATACATCCCAGATAAACTTCATCAGCTAACACCTCTAGTCTGGCAGGCAACAGGCACCCAAATCAGTCTGGGTAACAGCAGGTTCGAGCAAAGTTCACTTTGGCCAAATATTTCCAGATACGCTCCTTCTCATGCAGTGACACATGCAGACGGCCGCAGTGTAAACAAAGGAAAACCCAGCACCAAACAAGCTGTTTATTCATAGACCAGGGGAGCCAATCACAAGGTCCCACCATCATCCCGCAACTGCAGCACACACACATACACACACACGCACCTCAAAGTGTATGTGTTATTATATGTTCCTTCTGCACGCTTCAGCTGGCTTTTTCCATCAGCAGCACTTTACTCATGTAACGTCTACAAATACATACTTCCCCCTGATGGCCCTTATACCTCAACCCCCAAGCTCCAACACACACACACACACACACACACACACACACACACACACACACAGATATTTTTGTAACGACACAATGCATTCCCAGCCCCTTACCCTAACCTTAAACGTGCACAACCTCTTGCCTAATCCTAACCCAACTAAAATCTAATTATAACCTGTCTACAAAAAACCAAGACTTGACCCTCAAAATACAGGGAAAATATTGCAATGACCAGCAAAAAAGCCTTCATCGCTCCAAAATGTCCTCACTACCATCATCTCAAAGTGAAATTTTGCTTCAATTTCTCCAACAAGAATATTGTACAAGTAAACACATACACACACATACACACACATACACACACATACACACACACACATGCACGCACGCACACAAAGCCAGCGCACATGCTCTTATTTTCTAAAGCAAAACAGAGCAGCAATGCAGTGCCCATCACCATGTTCACCGATAAAATATTAAAGATCCGTCGCCGGTTGCTTCACTCAGCGTTGCTTCACATGAAGCATAAACACTGGCCTCATTATGTACCATGAAGTCTCCTCGCTGTTTGTAGTCAGTGAGAGACACATAAGCTGCAAAAACAGCAGAGTCTGGCAGAGCATTACATCTGGGTTACAAATGCTGGTGGACAGAGCCAAGCACGGCCAGACGGTAGAACTATAAAAATAACGCAGAAGCAGCTCTTTCATCACTGAGATACAGCTCAGTTACCAGAATGTTCAAGACATGCTGGGTAGAACCCAAATTTGGTGCCTGTGGGAAAACAAGCAGTGCAAAACGAGGCAGATTGACACGGAGCTCTTATTTCCGCTGGGTTTTCTTCCTCAACCGCTGATCACCTCAGCAACGTTAGCATAAGACAATCTTTTAGATTCTATATCTTTTGTTGCCTGTGCACGAGCCCCAGAGTGAAGAGTTTCACTCACTGTCTTTCTCAATCTTTGGCATCCTCCTTTTATTCATTCATCTAGCTCATTTTTACCAAGCTAACTAACCACTCTTTCTTTCATTGGGCCCAGCCCTGCAAGCAGATGTTTATTTCTCCCTGAAAGCGTTGCCTTTGCTAATGCGCTCAGATAATGCAGCACAGGGGAGACAGCTGAATGTACCGAGTGAAACAAAACGCAACGAAACGGAGAAATCTTTGACTTTACTCCAGTCATCAGACAGCTTCCGCAATTTGGACATTTTTGGAATCAGCTACTCATTAAAGTTAAGGATAGATAAATCTGGTTCTTAGGGATCACCTTACTTTAATGCGATCTTAACGGTCATTTCAATTAGCTGGCTTCCCCATTTCTATCACTACGAGAGGCAGAGACCGACTGGTGTAGATCCGCGGCGCCACCTCCGAGACAGACCTTAAAGATTTAATGGTTTTCATCAGACAGGCATCCTGACAGGCAGCCGTATCAGAATCCGCCGGCTCATGGGGACGGTCAATACTGGCAAAAGGTCAGAGACAAAAACTCGCAGGCACACCAGGGGAAAATACTGGAACGCTTACGTAACGTGTTCATACGATCTGGTTAAAAAAGACAGCAGACAGGTGGTACAGACAGGTGCTGCACCTGAAGGGGGATGGGGGGGGCGGGGGGGGACCAGGTGATTGCATGGACACTTTAAAGACACGCTTGAAAGGACGTGAGTAACTAGAGACAGGCGGTAAAATGAAACTGTAATTGACAAAACAAAATCTCATAATGGTCTTTCAAAAAAAAAAAAAAAAAGAAGATCTCTTGACACCTGAGGAGAACAGTTGAACGGATCAGGTCATGAAAACCTGCTGCAGAATCTCTATCAGCCAATAATCAGGCTGGCTGCATCCCTGCAGGACCTCGATATGCAGTGTAGGCTGTGTCTGCTGGGAAAAAAACATCCATTCATTCATTCACTCATTTGGCACAGTCAAGTTAGAGGATTAAAGCGACATGATTGGCTGTGCTTGGCTTCCCAGGATGAACCAAACGATTAAATGTTTTTTTCTCAAGAAGGGAGATTTTGATATTTGACCCCACAAACACTACGTTACTTTGCGACTCGCCTTCCGTGTCTTTCTCTAACAGCCACGTTTCTGGGCCTTCCGGATTACAGAATCAAGCCAACTCAAACGTGTGAGAAACAAACAGCAACTCAGAAAACAAAGAGCTGCACGGTCGGGATAAAAATCACCAGTTGCTTAACAACAGGGGGGGACAAAAGAACTACAGAGCTGTGATGGATGGGAAGGCAGGAGGCGCTGCGGAGCAAAACATTTTCTTGGCGGCAGTGCTGACCTGAACTTTTCACAAGACTGAAAATGGCAAAAGAGAAAACCGGCCGTACACGAGACGTTGCTTGCGTGCGCGTCTTAACACGGAGCCTGCGGCAACCTGGGCAGGAAAACATGCGAGCAGTCTGATGAAGGAGAGCTGATACTATTTGTGTCCTGACACTGCTCGAGCCTCTTAGTATGGCTGTCAGTGTGAATCAGTGTGGCTGTGGGAGGATGGTTCATCCATATGGACTACATGCTGCTTGTGTGTGTGTGTGTGTGTGTGTGTGTGTGTGTGTGAAAGAGAGGAAAAGACACAGAAAGATTTTGATTTTGATGTGGGAGCCTTCATGCAGAGAAGATTTAATACCCTGAGGATGCAGCGAGCGATGGAGAGCAATATTTCAATTAACAACTCCTCCTTCTCCATCTTTCCTTTCTCTCTCTCTCTCTCTCTGTCTCACACAGACACACAGACACACACACACACACACACACACACACACACACACACACACACACACACACACACACACTGGAAGCTGTTATTCCTCTTTGTATAGGTCAATAAGTACACTGACAGATTAAACCGATCCCATGTACGAACATCACTGCAGTAAATGGATTTGTGGCTGATAATTTACAGCAGCATTTTTCTTCACATCGCTGCCCTTCATCCCCTCTGGGTCGATAGTTCTGTCGGTACGGATCTTCAGCGGGAAGCTTTGACACTGAACAATATAATGCTGCAAAAACAAAAGAAAAGGAAAACAGCCATGAGACCATACAATGAGAGGGATTTTTCTCACTGGGATAGATGCAGCCGGCTGTGAAGCTTCTCTTTTTGGGTGCAGAGTAAAGATTTCAGGAGGGAAAAACGCTCGCTTTAGTCGAGACGGTCTACACAGACGCACGTACACACACACACACACACACACACACACACACACACACACACACACACACACACACACACACTCTTTTTCTGCAGGGCTGTGAGGAAGAAAAGCCCCCTGGGTGTGTTTGATTTTGGTAGCAGGATCAGAAGTGTGCCTTGCCTTTTCCTGTTCCCGCTTTAAAGGATACAGTTTCCAGGGGCTTTTCAATTATTCAAATGTACCAATCACACCACCTATTGAACAGGTGGGCCCCTCAGACACTTTATCGGGTGCAGCACAATACCCTCCACCCGTCGGTGTGTGTGTGTGTGTGTGTGTGTGCGTGTGTGTGCGTGCGTGTGTGTGCGTGTGTGTGTGTCGCCGGCAGCCTGTCTGCCGTGTGCCGTCACCGATCTGCTCAGGTTGGCTGCGTGTCACTGCTCTGATTGGCGCTCTGCTCTCTGGGGAATTGCCCCATTGAAGCCAACTTCTCAAAGGAAAAGTCAGCGAAGCACACGGAACAACAGGTGCTTTAAAACCAGCCGTCGGGTCCCGCTGAGGCACTATCAGAGTTTTAAGACGCCTGCAACAACCGGGTTATTTTGTATTTGACGGATGAATTTGCGATCGTGGTGCAGAGTCAGACAAGGATATGCTGAGTTTGATTCTGTTTTTACTGGGGACAATTTAAAAATAAAAAAAAAGTTTACCAGATTGATTCGACCATATGTGAAAGAGCCCAAGAAGTGGACGATGACTAATCAAACCATTTCTATTTCACATTCGAGCAAAGAGCTGTTTGGGGGCATGGGGGGATGTGACACTAGCCGTCCTTCAATGTGCTCTATGTTCAACTAGTCAAGAGTAAAGCAAAAACAGGTTTCAAACCCAGAAAACCTTCACAACAACAATCACTGGTTACTCTGCTTTTGTGGTGTAGCTAACATCACAGGAGTGTTCCCAGCAAAGGAAAACTTACAGAAAAAGTCAATCGGCCGAGAAAATCAAAAGGTGCGGTTGCTGGTCAGCCACAGTTAGCAACATGCTAACGCTACACAGCAGTTCAGTTGTTCCATGTGGAAAAAAAGAAACGTGAATCCAATGAGAAGCAAAGGAAACGGCAGAGTCAGACTGTGAAGCTCATCCTGGCCAGTCTACCTCTGACGTGCCATCTACCACCTGAGAGGCAGCAGCTGTTATCTTAGACACACAAACTTTGATGCGAATTGGGACCGTTATTTGAATCGCCGCCGTCTCAATGATTATTCGTTCATTCTCGCTGAATCCAACACCTGTAGTCCTGTCGGGCGATTCGGCAGCTGACATGCCAGGATTTTGTTCCGCTCATCACAAAGCTCTTTGTGTCCTCGTGAAAGAAAGAAACTCTGTTGGTCCTGAAGGTCAGAAGTTTTTTATCGGTTGCAGGTGAGAATATGGATGAATATATTCTATAAGGACAGCGGCCAAATGCAATCTAACGGACAATATTATTAAGTGTTGATCCAGATTCATTCGGGACACCAAGGCTTAAACGAGGCTTTTCTCCAGTCCTGGCCTTCGTTTCAACTCTGACCACTCCCATGTGGGCACACGGGGGGGCATACATTAGGTAATATGAAGAATCAAACTTACATGAGCAGCCCTCATAAACAAACACAAATGTCCTGACTCTCTTTTGAACCCACCGCAGTGACTCAGAGCGAACGCGACATGCACAGAGCCCATCGATCACGCACTTGTTTTACAGCCGAAAAATAAATAAATGAAACTAAATGAAAAGAGTGAGTCACGCATTCAAACATCAGCTCCGGGGAGCCTCGCAGCTCGGCGTGATTCAAACACCTGCACATCGATACCCAGGGAGAGGAGAAGAGAGGAAAATCAACATGCTGGAGGAAAGGTGGGGCTGCAGCCGGATTATACAGGAGTCCCGCTGCCTCTAATAATGGCTGCGGGCTGCCAGTCATTTGTCCAGCCTCTCCAACCGTCGCTTCTGGAATGAATTCTAAAATGTTCGCCAAAGTACAATTGAGATTTGCAGGTGTTTCCATTGAATGGTGTGAAACACATAGGGAGTAATTTATCATAAAATGTCGCGGGGCGAGATTTTAGGAGAATTTCATTTGCTTCTGTTTGCTGTCAAGAATGGTTGTCATCTTTTTCTCTTTGATTACTTGTAAAAAAATATTCCGTCTTCTTCTCCGTCCAATCATAACGCGCCGTTTTCACTTGAAGCAAACTGGTCGCGTAACCACGTACGTCACGTCGTAACGTGCTGACATGTAGATGCGGGGGGAAAAAAAGTGTTTCCATGACACTTTTGCGATATAGCTCTATATCGATACGTCTGAAAAACTACCTCACAAGAGACCTTTTAGACATAGTTGAGAGTTTTTTCAACGTTTTTTATTGCAATATTTAGGTTTTGCAAAATTCTAGGGGCAATGGAAACGCAGCGACTGACTGTGGCGGAGGAAAAGAGCATTCCATTAGCATTATTCATTCTGTTGCCATTCTCTGACATTTTATAATAAAGGTGAGTTAAAAAACAAAAACAAAAAACAAAGTCACCACAGGCAGACGGAGAATAACTGATTTATGCTTCACAACCTGAAAGCGACTCGTCTTTGGGACGACAAAATAAAGGCAGCTCTTAAACAAGGGGATATTCACCGGTTCACAAAGAGGAAGGACACCATCAAATTTCACCAGCTGCTCTGGACTCATTCAGTGGGCAGCCATGCTATTGTGTTGGTTAAATGATCGTTCAGTTGAACTCACTGAGGGGACAAATGTGCGTGTACTTGAATCCCAGGGCTGCGTTCGAATTGAAAAGTGCGCCCAAGCGAATGAAGAGGGGGCGGAAAAACAAGAGGTGCACGCACACGTGCACGCGTGCGGAAGCGTGAAAAGCGCTGAAGTGCGCAGGACTCAGCCGTTCCCTCTGAATCTCGTGCGATGGGATCGATCAGCGGATGTATTGACCATGGTGGACGGATCCGCTTTTCGGTGATTGATGATGATGAGGATGATGAAGATGATGATGATCTTTGGCTCTTGCGCTTCATCCCTGATGCAGCCACAGTGTCACGTATACACACTGAGTCCACAGGGCCGGTGAAGGCGTCCTCAAGTCTGCAAACTCCAGTTTTGGCAGCAGCAGCAGCAGCAGTGAGGAGGTGCACAAGTGAAGCCCCCCCCCCCCAGCCCTCCCAGCCCTCCCAGCCCCACCTCCCTGCTGTGCTTCCTGCCAGGGTTGAGCCACATTGATAGAAGCAGTGCACCCAGGGAGCATGAATGAGCCGCTGGGAGTCACCTCGGAGATGCTGCCGCTCCCCACTCCACCCCACCCCCCCACCACCACCACCACCACCACCACCAGCAACAGTCCATCATCCAGATTTAGATGCTGTTTGTTGCTTCTCTCTCTTGATCTGCATCTCGGAGAGCGAACCAGCAACAGACAGTATTCCATCTTCCCAGAAATGGGGATTTGGGGATTTAAGGCACTCGGAAAACCAAACACTGCTTTTATTTGAGGTCAGGGGTGAATCCCATGGAAGGGCATGATGGGTCTAAAGCAGAGCGCCTCGGCACGACAGCACACCTGCTAAACGGGGCGGAGGAGCCGATGCCCTCCTCAAGCCTCAGTTCTCCTCAGCTCCTCAGCTCGCACTATTACATAACTTCACTCCCAAAGCGGAGCTTTAAAATAAAGTGGAGGGAAATAATCCCTGAGATTCAGAGAGACGGCGGGTAAAACCTCCACACACGAGACGAGGACGACAATTTTTTATTTATTTTTTTTTTTTACTGCATTTGTCCAACAAGTAGTCAAAGAGGAGAAAAGAGGAGAGGAGAGCTGCGCAGAGGATCTAACTTGAGGCGCGTTTTTAACGCGCGCTTCCTCCCTCATGCATGCAAAATAAAACACAATTAAATTGAATGAATAAACAACAAAACACTTGAGGAGGCGGCGGCGGCGGGAGCAGCGCCTCACTTCAGCCGTCTTGTCGGGGTGTGGAGGTATTTCTATTAGTGGAGCAGCAGAAGTGTCCTACCTGCATGTTTCTGCAGTGATGATGAAGCTTCGAGTCTCTGCTGTGCCGGCGATGCCTCCTCGGTCAGCCTCCCACTAGCAGCACCGCTGGATGCGAAGGAATGCGCTGCTGCTGCTGCTGCTGCTGCTGCCACCGCACACTCGCCGCACACTCGCGAGCAAGCGCGCGCGCATATACGCACACGCACAGGAAACACGGAGGGGAGGGGAGGGGAGGGAAGGGGTGGGAGGTCTGGGGCGGGGTGGGGTGGGGGGGGGGTGTGCAGCGAGGACGCAGCCTCGGAGGAAACAAGTGTCTCGTCATCTCTCGCAGCGGCGTCAGCATCATCATCAGCGTGTCACGACGGAGTCAACAGGCGCAGCCTCGAGACATCCGCGTTCACGCCGGATGGCATCTTCCGTGCCTTTGGCGTGGCTCCACTGACACGCGTCAAACCTTATGTTTGGGAGAGAGGAGTGTGTGTGCGCATCCATGTGTTTGTAGTGAACAGAGTGGTTTTAAGCATCCCTACATGTTAACATCATTATGTGCTCTTGAAAACAAAACAAAACAAAAAAACACTAATGTATTGATAACTTCCCCAAAAGTCTTTGCTTCCATCCATTTCCAATCGCTGAGCTCAGGGTCACACGGGCTCTGCTGGAGCCTCTCCCAGCTGTCAGAGGGTGACGGCAGGGCGACACTTTGGACAAGTCGCCAGTCCGTCGCAGCTTCTTAAAGTCCACTTTTCAGAAAATATTCGAAAAACAAAAAAACAAAAAACCTGTTGTGTAAATCATCCCTTCGTGACATCACAAAGGGCACAGACACCTCGTGGCTGCACTCATTATGTCTCTTTCTAAGCACGTGGAAGGTCCAGCAAAGTGCCAATTTAAACAAGAGACAGACACTTGAGTGTTTTGCGTTTGATAAATAATGACGCAAGTCAGTTCCAAATGGAGTCCAGCAATTTACAGCAGTGCCTCAATGCAGCCTTATCCTTTACTTTCCTCTAGCAGCATATTGTGTGTGTGTGTGTGTGTGTGTGTGTGTGTGTGTGTGTGTGTGTGTGCGCGAGCATGCCGCGCACACGCATTGCATCGGATTACACTATGTGATCGTCATTAGAGAGATTGGTACAGAAATGCAATTACCAGCCTGCAGGAGGATCTCTGAGCGCACTGAGAAACTGAATCAATTTGCGTGACCTTGGATCGGTGTGAAGCTGCCTGGAGTAGAGAGAGAGAGAGAGAGAGAGAGAGAGAGAGAGAGAGAGAGAGAGACTGAGAGAGACTAAGAGAGGAATAGAGTAAGAGAGAGAGAGGCGAAAGCAACATGCTAAGCAGCAATCATGGCAGGTCAAGCATCCTCAGACATAATGCTGATTACATCACGAACAGCCGAGAAAACGCAAATGGCCCACGGGATGAATGAGGAAAAGGCCATCTGGCTAATAATACTGCGCGCTATTAGCCAACTAAACCGGGAGGCTCGTCCTCGTGCGTTTTTCACGGGAGCCTGACGGCAACACAGAAGATGTTGGAGGAAAAAAAACGTCTGTCGTTGGGGGGGCTCGTTTGCAAATATCCGCCGTATGTCCACCTAAAGAAGGAGAAGCGAACCTGTGGAATAAAAGGGAGCTGACGCTGGATGTATAAAGACACATCAGACGTCGTCTCCCGGGAGCCGCAAACACATTTAAATGCGCATAAATAACTTCAAACATCTTCAATATACATACGTTTGTTTTTTTCCTCATCCCTTTGTACTTCACTAATGACGAACCCTATGGGCGAATAAATCGGATTTTTCAGAGACAATATATATATATATATATGTATGAATATATATGATATGAAAATGGCTGGTGATTGAGTAAGTGAAGTTATCAAGTCAATATAAAGAAGTTACTTTTCACAGCGTGACGAAACGTGTGAGAACAAGAAGAAAAACCTCTGTTAGCTATGGACCTACACTGATATCAGACATTCTGACATAAAACTTCCCAGTGCATAGAAATGCAAAGGTAACAGCAACAGAAACCGCCAAAAAGTAGAAAATCTCATCCTCACAGTGCAGAGCAGGAAGTCTTTGAAAGCAGGCGACTGCGTGTGGAAAATGGAAAAAGTTTGAAATAGGACAGGGCTGAACTTGGACAAACACAAACTGCTTCAGAAGGGGGAGTGGAAGGAGGTGGAGGGAGCAGGTGTAGCACATTAGAGCAGAGGGCAGGTGAGGGCAAGAGCAGGAATCCTCACGGGAAATGAGAAACCAAGACGGGCCGACCTACCAAAATAAAAGAGGAACAGAGAAGAAATAAACACAAAATTCTCCCATGACAGCGGCAGTAACGAGACGCTGAGGTCCGGGTTAACAGATCGAGACAGGAAGTAATCGGCTCAGACACAAGCAGGAGAAATTCCAAATATAGCAGGAAGAAAAGCAGGAGCTGTGAGCTTCACATCAGTCTACAGTTCTTTGGGGACGGCGATGGGAACTCTCTGTTCTTCGGCTTCTCGGCTGTGATAATGCGGCTCCAGTGAAGTGATTTTCTTATCGTCACAGATCTGCACACAGCCTCCTTGTACTCATTCACGTTATCTCCGATCTTATCTCACACACACACACACTTGTAGCTCCTCTCTTTGGATGAGCATCGTTTGGAAGCCAATGAGGGACGACGGAGTGATAATGTGAAAAATATCTTCACGCTAACAAAATGTGAGCGGTAAAAAAAAATAATAATAAGGAGAGTGGGCGTATAAGAAGTAGACGCAGCCACGGTCAGCAAATCAACGAAGCTAAAAACAACAAATGGAGACCAGGCTTGTTTGTCGGTTGGCCGGTGGAAGCAGTCAACCAAAAGGCAAAAGCAAGAGTGTGAATGTGCATGCAGGTGAGGCCCATTGGGTGAAGTGAACAAAGTCTGAGGTCAACTCAGAGGTCACCCAGTGAGATTGTTTTTTATTGTTGCCCCAGTCCGCCCTAAAATCCCACTTAGTTCCTCACAATTCTTTTCGCAATTGCAATAAAAGAGAAATACTTGTTGTTTTTTTGTCCAAACCTGTGAGGTTGACCATAGGTTAAGCTTTTTATCCCGCCCGCCCAACTTAAGAAATGATATTAATAGTCAGTATGTCGAAAAAACAGCTGTCTTTCATCCAATGTTTCAGTGTTTTAAGAGACATTTGGAAGAAAGAGCTAAATATCGTGGGGCTTCAAAGACAAGACATGTTGCTGTAACTTTGCTTTGGTTAATTTTCTATTGACATTAAAGCACGCCTTCTACGTATCCCACAATACATTTTAACCTATGAGGTGGGTCATCAAAACGCTCCATCCATCTGATGCTGCTCCGGCACTGTCATATTCTAAGACCCATTGTGGCCCCACCAGTCAAACGTTTGCCCTCCCCTGATATAAAACGACCTCTGCTGAATGGAAATTCCTTGTGACGAAGCTCCGTCCCACTTCCGTGACTCCCCCCCCCCCTCCCCCAGTCAGACAAAACCAACGTTCAAGTCCTCTCAGCAGACAATTCCCTCATTCGGCAGATTAGGCACGGATTAACACCGTTGCCACTTTTTCATCGTACTGTATGCTGCCGAACCGAGCGGCTGTCGGCTTAAGGCGGCCCTAGGAATGATTGGGGGGGGGGGCTGGTGGTGGGGAGGCGCAAATCCACCGTCAAAAGCGGCGTGAAATCCCGTCTGCAGGCAGCGGGCTGAGCGGGCGGGAGAGCCGAGCGAGGTTCCCCGAGAAGAGCAGCCTCGCTGCCGGGATGATGCAGCTGCTAATTTGCGGAAAGAGACGGAAAAATGAAGAGCACAAAGACACACACGCACACGCATGTGCGCACAAACACACACACACACACGCACACACTACAAGCACAGCAGCTCAAGAGTAATTTTCCCGCTCAGAAGGATTTCATGTCTCTATGGAGAAGAATGTCTATTTTTAGAGGGGGATATAAATAGATTCCGTAGCTCCAACGCTTGCGTTTCCGTGCGCCTCGTGGCTCCTCGTTGTTTCCTCCTCTCCTTCTGCTCCTCCTCCTCCTCCTCCTCCTCCTCCTCCTCCTCCGTCGGAGCGGCGAGGCTGCAATTTGTCTCTTTTGACACGAGTGCTGACTTGTATGATCCCAGCGCGCCGTGACACTTGACCTGCGAGCTGCACAACCGGGGGTGGGGTGGATGGTCTCGGCGTAATTGGCCCGAATGGGTCGTAAAATTCATCAATAAGCCTCCCTGCGGGGTTTTATTTTTCCCCTCCACGATGGCGACAAAATAACAGCCGTCCTCTCCGCCTGCACAGCGGTGGTAAACGCTCTCGAACTTTTTAATCCTGGTGTTTTAATGAGGCTAACAAAGGAACTTTTTGACTGGTGGGGCCACAATTAGTTCTAAAATTTGACATAAGAGCCGGAGCAGGAGCAGATGGATGGAGTGTTTTGGTGACCCACCTCATAGGAGGAATAAAAATATATCATGGGATGTGCAAAAAACGTGTTTTAATGTCCATTGAAAATGAGCAAACGTGTTAAAATCAGTGTCTTTGAAGCGACGAGCTGTTTAGCTTAGTGATTAAAATGACTCTTAAAACAAAAAAATTGATGGAATCCTGCTATTTTACGACTCACTTACTATTAATAAAATTTCTTCAAGTTCAGCAGGCCGGATTAAAAAGCTTAACAGGCCGCATATGGCCCCCGGGCCGTAGTTTGTCCACGCCTGGGCTAACAAAGCGGTCGGTACACTGGCATCTTCAGGAGGATTTAGGGAGCGAACACACAGGGTGATTTCTGTGTGTGTGTGTGTGTGTGTGTGTGTGGGAGAGCGTGGGAGGGGGGGAGTAAAGTGGGTGGGGGGGTTTGTGGGGGGTGGGGTGGGCAAGGAGCATCTTTGTCGCCGTGGAAACTGTTGCTAAGTAGCGGCAGCGAGGCTTCCCCGCATGAAAGGAGACAAAGATCCGATTGTAGCAGGAGGCAACGACAGCAGAGAGCAGGAAGTGCCTGTGTGTGTGTGTGTGTGTGTGTGTGTGTGGAAGGTGTCGCAAGGTGTCTGCTGCCACGGGCGATCAGTGTCAACGCCATCCGTCTGTCCATCCGTCTGTCCGTCCGTCCGTCCGTCCGTCCGTCCGTCCCTTTTCCATTACCGCTTCTCCTGCCTTCGTCGGCCGTCTCAGGGGCGAAGGCGAGGTCACTCCCTGGACAAGCGTCCGGTTCGTAGAGGCCAAAGACGCAGAGAAGTATTTTGACCTGAACAATCAAAGTCTGGTTTGCCGGCATTTTAACGAGAGTCTCGGCTTTACATTTAGTAACTTCATTTATGCTACTTTGCGTGGTTTTCTTATGCACTGGCTCATCAAGAGCACTGTCCTCTCCTGTTTCCCTCCACAGACCAAACTTTGATACTATTCTGAAGCGTCTGATTGGTTCTCCCGTCAAGTTTGGAATTGTAGCGGCCCCTACCTCTCGCCTGCCAGTTGAAGAAGCGTCTCTCTGTTTTGCGGACTGCTGAAAGCTCAACACCGTCAGGTCTAAACAGTTGAGAGCGTGAATTGAAAATTTGGAAAAGTAATCAAATGTAACTAGTTACATGACTTTGATAAAGTAATTGAATAAGTTCAACTATGACGTTTTCAATGGGGTCAATATTTTCAGTATGACATTTTCATATCTCGCAGTTGTAACCAATTACATTCACGATGCAATCTTCCAAACACTGGTAGACCATTTCGTTCAGCTAATTAGCTCACAGCCTCAACTCATTTCTCTGAGTGGGTTTGAATCGCATTCATTCAGAACTGCGAAGACAACACTGACTGAAATCAGATATGAAGGTGGGAAACAAACAGCACAGCCACCTTCTGCCAACTGTTCAAACAAAATGAAGCAACACATTATGGATTTAATCACAACCAAACAAGCCAACAAGTGTTCGGTTCTGCTTCGCCGAGTGGAACAAAGCAATCAGCCCAACTTTGATTCCTGCGAGCTTTCCTCATCATGAATCCTCAGGTGATGCTGCACCGTCAGTGAAAGCATGACTCTGCTAACAACCAACAGCTCATTTGCCCGTCATCCACGGACCAATCCGCTATTCCGACACGCAGCGTTCCATAAGGCCTGCAGGATGATGTCATCGGACTGCTTGATGCGTTTGAATTAAAGCCCAAAAACCTAAAAATACTCGACGGTCTAAAATGTGGGAAATGCCACAATCAGCTGAAGTGATTCCCAAAACTGTCACGAAATGTTTTAGTCACAACAGCTTTGTCTTGATCTTCATCTCAAAACATCCGCTATTGGCTTTGTCTTCTTTTGTGCCTTTTTAGAATTCCTTATCTGTGTGACGTATTTCCCTCCAGATCAGGTTTACAGCCCGACGGTGGAGCTACTTGTCTGGCTTTGCTGCAATGGTTGAGCAGCAGAGTCTTCAGAGCCGTCCGGGCTGATCACACTGATCAGCCGCAGCAGCGACGCTCAGGTGCGGCTGCGAAAAAACACTGCGGCGCTTCCCGTCCACCTGCCACAAGACCTGAGTGACAGGGACAAAGAGGACGTTCCATTAATATGCTAATCCATGCAGGGGCCTTCTGAGCGTCTGCACAGACACACGCATGTTAACCAGGAGGCTCGCTGAGAGGCAAACCAACCTCTGGGAGGAGGAAGAGCAGGAGGAGGAGGAGGAGGAGGAGGAGGAGGAGGAAGATGAGTAAGAAGAAGAGGAGGAGAAAATGGAGCAGGAAGTGGAGGAGGAAGAAGTGGAAGTGGAGGAAGAAAAGGTGGAAGTAGTGGAAGAGATTGGAGAAGAGGATGAGGAAGTGGATGAGGATGAGGAGGAAGTGGAGGGAAAAGAGAGGAAGAACAGAAGAAAAGGAGGCGGAGGAGGAAGAAGTGGAAGAAGAAGAAGAGCATGAGAATAGGGAGGAAGAAGAGAGAAGAGGAAGTGGAGGAACAAAAGGAGGGAGTGGGGAAAGAACAGGAGGAGGAAGAGATGGAAATGGAGAAAGAAGAGGAGGAAGTGGAGGAGACAGAAGAGGAGGAGGAAGAAGAGGTAGAGGAAGAAAAGGATGAAGAGGAGGAGGAGGGGCGTGTTGTCGCTTCACTGAAGAGCGGCGATAACTGCCGCAAATCTTTACCTGAGAAAGAAGAATATGTGAAATAATTGAAGGCAGTGGGTGACGGAGTGTGTGCGTGCGACTGGTGTGTGTGTGTGTGTGTGAGTGTGTGTGTGTGTGTGTATGTGTGTCTGTGACTGGTGTGTCCTTGCCATGCGCCAGGCTTCAGTCTGCCTGCCTATGCTGGCATCAATAATCCAGCACTCTGTTCCTGTGCGGAGACAACGCAGAGCAGCACCGCTGGCTTACGTAAGAGACTGTCAGCTCCCAGAGTGGCTGCTGCTGCTGCTGCTGCTGCTGCTACTGCTGCTGCTACTGCTGCTGCTGCTGCTGCTGCTGCTGCTGCTGCTGCTGCTGCCGCTACTGCTGCTACTGCTGCTGCCGCTGCTGCTGCTGCTGCTGCTGCCGCTACTGCTGCCACTGCTGCTGCTACTGCTGCTGCTGCTACTGCTGCTGCCGCTGCTGCTGCTGCTGCTGCTGCTGCTGCTGCCTCTCCTGCTGCCGCTACTGCTGCCACTGCTGCTGCTACTGCTGCTGCTGCTGCTGCTGCTGCTGCTGCTGCCGCTACTGCTGCCACTGCTGCTGCTACTGCTGCTGCTGCTGCTGCTGCTGCTGCTGCCGCTACTGCTGCCACTGCTGCTGCTACTGCTGCTGCTGCTGCTGCTGCTGCTGCTGCTGCCGCTACTGCTGCCACTGCTGCTGCTACTGCTGCTGCTGCTGCTGCTGCTGCTGCTGCCGCTACTGCTGCCACTGCTGCTGCTACTGCTGCTGCCGCTGCTGCTGCTGCTACTGCTGCTGCTACTGCTGCTGCCGCTGCTGCTGCTGCTGCTGCTGCTGCTGCTGCTACTGCTGCTACTGCTGCTGCTGCTGCCTCTGCTGCTACTGCTTCTGCTGCTACTGCTGCTGCTGCTGCTGCCGCTGCTGCTGCTGCTGCTGCTGCTGCTACTGCTGCCTCTCCTGCTGCCGCTGCTGCTGCTGCTACTGCTGCTGCTGCTACTGCTGCCGCTACTGCTGCCGCTATCGACCTTCCAGGCCCCCGACGACTGAGCGAGCGACTTCAGAGGAGGGGAGAGTAGAGCTTCTTAATGAAGGCGTTCACAGTGGAGCAACAAAGAGATCCAAGGACTTCTGCTCTCCGAGCTACTCTGCTCTGTTAGACCCCGTCCCCCACCCCCCCGCCCCCATCCGCTTCATCCCATTCCCCTTATCTCCACGGCAAAAACCCCCAGCCTGCAGAAAGCAATTTAAAGGCAAGGCGGAAAGCGAAGGTGGAACAGAGGGGAGGTCTGGGCATCACAGAGCAGTGCCGGGTTCACTCACTGGGTTCAAACAGCAGCACTCTTGAAAGATTTGCGTATTAAAGGGTCCTCAGGTGTGCAGTGAACTCACAGGAAGCAAGAAAAGTTTTTACTTCCGTTGCTCCACTTTCCAGAGAGAAAACAAGAGTTTAGAAATTTTGTCCACTATTATTTTTTTGGCCTGGAACTCTTTGCTAATGGATTTATTTATTTATTTATGTTACTTATTCCAGTAGTGTCACAGAAGGAAAAAAAAAAAGATTTGAAAATGGGTATAATGAAAGCTGCAGATCCAAATGTCTTTGAAGTGAAATATCTTTTGAATTGGGTCTTAGGTCTGACCTTTTGTGGAACACTGCGGAGCTCCAGACTGAAATTCCAAAGATTATTTTTTTGCGGGCGTGAAGGACAAGAGCTCCCTGAGAATGACTCAGCTTTGTCACCATTAATGTCTTTTCTCATAAACCTATAAATTATTTATTTTTCGTCCCTCTCGCTGTGGTGGCTCTGCCAAAGCTCCCATTCCAATTTAACAGAGTTACAAAGGGAGGGGAGGGGGGGGGGCAGGGGGTGATGTGGCGCTAAAAGACTATCGACAAGGAAGAAAAGGAGGGGTGGAAAAAGAGAGCAGCCAGGTTGTACAGTTTAGAACAGAGGTTGGCCAACTTTTGACTGCTGGGCCACAATGGGACCTAAAATTTGAAGCCCCACGATATTTAGCTCTTTATTGAAATGACTCTTGAGTCATTGTATGACTTACTTACAATTAATATGGGCTGGAATAAAAAGCTTAACAGGCCGCATATGGCCCCCGGGCCGCAGTTTGCCCATGTCTGGTTTAGAGAGTGTCGCCGAGGAGAAGACAGACAGGAGACAGAGCCCGAGGTGGAGATCTCAAATGTTGAGCAGCAGCATGACGTGGTGGCCCACTCCACCGCTGAAACTCTGTTGCAAGTCAGTCCTCCTTCCTCTGCTCCAGGATGTAATTAATTTTAACCTGGGAGGCCACGCTTAATGAAATATTGAGGCACTTTAAATGGCTGCGTTGTCGCTTTGCTTGTCCTGCCCTCATTTCTGAGGGTCCATTGGACAAACGCACGGCTGCAGAGCAGCGTGTTCCAGTCTGAAATGACAACACACATCTTAAAGAGCATTAAAGTGAACCGTCCAAGGAAGTACCGACTATGAAATGCATGTAGAATAAGCAAACACACAGAGACTGCAATCCTCTTCTCTTGCTGCACTGGGCTCCTCAGAGTGCAGGACTTTCATCAGATGAATTTTGATATTCCAAGGCTAGACTGGGATTAGACTGGTGGGGAATAATGTGAAATGATAATCTGATGAGTGCATGCTGTGCTGCTGCTCTGCCCTCAGAGGAGTCAGATTGTACAGCCATGGCCTTTTCAAATAATAGACAGATAAATAGATAGATAGTCAGATAGCTAGACAGATGTGTGTGTGTGTGTGTGTATATATACATATACATATACATAATATATATATATATATATATATACATAAGAAAAAACATTTAATGTGAAAACAGGAAGTTTGATCAATGGTGCCATAGTGTAAAATATGCAGAGTCACTGGGTGCACTGGAGGAGCAGAGCCTCATCAATCCCCTCAGCTGTCCAGTTGCCCCATTTCTCTGGAGCAGGTCACTAATTTTGACATTTCCATCATATTATGTCATCAGACAGTGTGCTCAGCGGGGCCAGATGCGACTGCCGCTCAGATTAAAGCTTTGGGACTGTTGGGCAGATTAAATGTGTCTGACTGTACGACTCCCCTACAGTAAAATTTAGCCAAGGCATCAAAATAAATAAACAAAATAATAACCACATTTTTCTGGATTCTGGATTAAACTTTTCAGGAAAAAAAAAATTCCCTGTGGATTTTTAGGTTTGTGAAAGTTTTTTTTTTTTTTTTTTTTTCTAAATACCCTTTTTGCCACAAGTTTGCTGAATTTTCCCTGGAGTTTTCTCAGATATTTCAAAGATTTTTTTTTTTGCTGATTTTTTTTCAAGTAGCATATAGGATTTAATATTAAAAAATATTATATATCAAATAGTTCCCTGATATTTGCTGGATATTTATAATTCTTTAAAGCGATTTCCAAGCAATTATGTTTTTCACATCAGCACCTGGATCAGCGCCAGTCTGACAGGTTGTATAATCCCATATGTGTCTACCAACAGCACCTTTGGACGGAGTTTACTTTGCCCATATATATCTGCATACACTCCGTTTAGTGTGCATACACACTGGTTTGTGCATGCACTATGACAACAGAGCCACTTGACTTGCTTTCATTGACACTTAAATGTGTAAATTGACAGTCAATGCAAATTGCACGACTTACAGGAATTATCTTCCATGAACATCCTTTAAACCACTGTGTCAACTGCAGACCAACAGCACTTGATTGTGCGAGGTGGCGCTGAAGCCTGTAATGCCTTCTCCTTTTTAGTGTGGAGATTGGTGTTGTGTGATCATTGTGTGATCTCAATGATGCAAACTGGATGACAACAACAAAAGTCAGACACGCAAAACATCAGAAACAATGTGTATTTTTTAATTTTGGACTGAATCAATGAATACAAAAAAAAAAACATTTGGATGTGGGTGGCCACAAGAAGTATTTACAAATGCAATATCTACAGGCAGGAATTGGGATAACTGGAGGTCTGCTGACCTTGACTGGGCAGAAATGAGAACGACTGAGACCAAGTTGGGGCGAAGTGCTAAAACTGGACACCAGGGCTGTTCGGGTCATCTTCTGCTGCCGCTGCGCTAAACTTCTAATCCCACCAGAGAGAAGCCGTCAGTCGGTTGAGTTTTGATTACATGTTGAAACTGCACTGCTCACTTTAAACCTGAGAGCCGGTGGAGAATAAACCTCAACAGTAGTGAGACCACCAGCCCCTGATCACCCCGGACAAGTCCCAGAGACCTGCCACTTCTCCATCCCGCCTCTGCGGGCTCTTAGGAAGCCTCCTCGTCGATCTTCGGCGCCAGGTAGTATTTGACGTGTCCCATGTCGGCAATCTTGTACTCCACCACTGTGAAAAACAAAAAAGAAAACCTCATTAACTTCAGAGACACAGAAACATCCATGGCAGTCACGGGAGTCTGGCACGTCATCAAAAAAGGCCGGCAGCCTCACCCAGTGGGATGTCAGCGGACATGCTGAGGGTGACTGTCTTGGACAGCGGCGTGGCCTTGGTGAAGAAGTTCAGGTAGTTGAGGGCAAAAATGAGCTGGACTGGTTCGTTCATCTCAATAGTGACCTGCGGACGGGAAGTGAAGTGGGAGGAGTCGTCAAACACACTGACACAAAACGAGAGTGCAACTAAATTTATCATTTAGCAGCCCGACGTAGCATTGTGTCATCTTACTTCCCTACGTGCAGCAAGATGCAAACAAAGTGTTCATTCACAAAGATTCATTTCATTTCCACACATTGTAACCCAGACAAAATTCTGGTTAAAGCAGTTAACCTTCAGCAAAACCACTGAATGAAAACCTAAAAGCCTCCATTTAAACAAATGAGCTGAAGACTGGACCTAATGTGTGGCACTCTACCGCCCTCCAGTGGCTAGAAACTGCAACAGCATCATTCCGTCTGATTTTTTTATTTTTTTTTGCACAACTCGCAGCGCTTTAAAAATAAAACTCATATCTAAATTTAATATATCGAGTGTTCATACAACTCACCGCCTCATCCTCTTTGTCCATAGTGGCAGTCTGGGACATTTTCACGTTCCCTGTGCCCAGCTCGCCCGAGGCGGCGAACTTAACTCCGTCCTTGGCGCAGGAGATCATGACTGCGTCACCAACCTGGGACAGGTCACGGCAGATGCGGGCAAACTCCCCAGAGGGCATCTTCACCACGCAGCTGTACTCCTGCTCCTGGAGGGATGCAGGACAGCGCATGTTAGAAACAGCAGGCGTTAAAAGAAACCAAACCCAAAAGACTGTGAAGGAGGAGGAGTTCACTTACTGGAATACCCAACTGCTCCACATCCAGGTCCATCAGTTTCATCTCGTAGTCAGACACCTTCTCCTGGTCTGAAGTGAGAGATTGAAAAAACTCATCAGCAACCCCCCCAAAAAAAGATTGAACAGCACAGTGTGTCACATTCTGTTGCTTAAGCACAAACTGATTGAAAAAGACACCTACTGAGAGTCTCAAACACCAGGGCCAGAGTGTCTGCGTTGTCCTCTGCTCTGAGGGTGATGATGTCTTCATTTCCAGCACACTTGAGAATCTTTGACATGCTACACAAGGGACAAGATGAAAAAAAATATATATAGTTAACAGCATAATTTTAGGTTTAGGTTTTAGGCATGAATTTACACAATTTGCATTTATGTTTGTTTGAAAACGTCTTTTAACACACACAAGTGCCGTTGCAGAGGGGGGAAAAATACTATACAATATCAACGATCGTTTAGTGTTGCTCTACGGCCTCGCAATAAAGGCTCCACTTTAGATCAAATTTCCCCAAAAAATCTTTAACGATTGAGCAAATAACATTTAGTCTATTTGACTTGAATGCTAAACCACCGCTGCTTGATCCATGGCAGCGGTGTAACGTCACAAAGAGGGACCGCGGGAAAAAAAACGGAACAGGAAGTTGCGTCGATGATTCCCGCCAAGCGTCCGCGCACAAAATTTGGCGCTCAAATGACGTCGAAGCGGAGACCCCAAAGACTTTGCAGTCTCGTCAAAGCGCGCATGATACTTTTACCACCTAAAAACACTTATTTTTCAAAAAGTTTACTTTACCGTCTGGCGGCGACAACGCGGGACCACTAGAAGGTGTAAGAGTCCCGCGATAACTGGCGCTGCACTGGAGAGACATGCCCGGGCAATGCCACAAAGATGGCCACTCTCTTTTTAAGCTACGACTGAATTATTGGAACTTGTAGTCGTCGCACAGCTGGGGAGGAAGGACTTCTCTGGCCCTCGTCTACAGCGGAGATAACAGCTGCGACAGTACAGACAACTGTTGATTATTAAAGCGACTATTAGATACTAAACTTCGACAGCTCCACTTGTCAAAGTAGCGCGGTGCATTACTCAGCACGCCCTTATAAACTCCTCCATATAATTCAAAAACCAAGAACAACCTAACAAACACCGGAGCAAAACATATGGGCACCCTGTTTAGTCAGTATTAACAGGTGCCATGAGCGGTGTGTTTTTGCGTGTGTGCAGTACCTGCTCAGGTTGACTCCCAAGGCCAAGTTCCTGTCACAGCGGTACGAGTCGAAGCCGTCGTGCCTCAGGGTGAGCTGCACCAGCGAGACGTGAGACGAGTCCATGCTCTGCAGCGAGATGCCCGACGAGCTGACATCCCAGCAGGCCTCTGTGATCAGGTCCTTCAGCGCCTCCAGAACCTTCTTCAGGATGTTACCCTGCACCAGGCGAGCCTCGAACATTTTTGCTGATAAGAGTTGATAGCTAAGCGAAGAAAATTAGAACTTGGAGAGAGGACTGTGTCGCCACACACGGGAGGTTGCAGGTGGATAATTTAGCGTTGGGCTCCGTCGAAAGTTCTCGGTCTTTGTGCTGTTGGCTGGTTGGTTGGTTAGCTAGCTAGCAGCAGCGGCAGGACTCCGGCAGACCGACGAGGTGGTTTGGAGCGGGCGAAAGGTTTGGCGGGGAGGAAGCGCGCAAGTCTGTTTTTATAACGTAGCGTCATTGCGTCACTTCCGTATCCGCCCGAAGGAAGCGCGAACACATTGCGCGCGCGGCTGTCCGGTGTGGCCCTTGTTTTGCCGGAACAAAAAAAAGTCTGTCTGTTTGTCTAAATAAATGCCATGGAGAACATGTCATGAAATTTGATCAAAAGTGTTATTTACGAAATAAATTCACTAAAGTAATTGTTTACAACCAAGTATTAGAGCGTGTGGGTGTGATTGTAGAACTTTCATCAGAGGTGAAACCTATTATTTTTGCTTTTTTTTTTTTTTTTGCCATGGCAAGGATGGGTGTACAGTTATCTCTGGTTGTCCCCAGAAATATAAATCCTCGCACTACTCTTCACACTAACAGCAAAACAATCCAATTGTCTCAATGGAAATAGACTTTTCATCACATCACTCTGCTCCTGTGGAGACACCAGGGAAGGGAAACACAGGTACTGGCGACCTGATGAACATGAGGAACGCTGCAGAAGTCTCAAGGCGTGACTGAGGACGGCCGGCTGTTGCACTGCAGGATAGCTTCATACTAGGACTTGCCCGTGAAGCTCGTAGTTCTTTCTTCGAATTCTGGACACCTCATGTACATGTTTACGAAGATGTAAACACACTGAAGAAATCAAACGATTTCAGTTGAATCTTCCCTTTATTCATCAATCAGAAACTCCTGGTTTTAGACAGACTTCTTGAAGAATCATGATCCCAACATTGTTAAACATGTGTGTACAGGGAGTACTGTTATGTTGCCATTTAACCTTTGAGTCTTTCCTGGTTCAAGTTTCCAAGACTTTACAACTGGCAGCTAGATCAAATACCACAGATATCATAATAGAAAGAGAAATTACATCTCAAAAGAATCAGGAACTATAGCTGGAAAATAACAGATTATTGTTGGAGTGTTGAGACCAAAGAGTGTTTTCACTATGACTGGTAAAGTTTAGAGGCCATCAGACAAGATATAGTTGGTTGCCATGGCGAGGATTGGGGCTCCAGTGGGGACACCAGGGAAAGGACCGCTGGAACCGGCGATGTCCACGTGGGAGTACGGCAGAGGAGCGCCAGAATCCACGCCGTGCTGAGACAGAAATCAATATCGTGTTAAACCCCAGCACTCGTTTTTTTGTTGTTGAACACACTTGGATGAAAAGCTGTGAGCACCTTGTCCAGCCCAGAGGTCAGGATGAGGAACGCCGCAGGGGTCTGGTGTCCTCGGGGCGTGGCTGAGGAGGGCAGGTTGTTGCACTGCAGGATGTCTTCATACTCAGACTTGCCCTTGTGGAACTCGTAGTCCTCCCGTCGAATTCTGGACACCTCAAACACGTCACCCAGAACCTCTCCAGCTGCACCACGGAGGACAAAACAGCAGATAGTTAGTGACGAAGGATCACACTTGGGTGCAAAACAGCTGCAGCAAATACACTTGCTCTGACGAACCACACTTTAAAATAGTTTCAGTCAACAGCATTTTCTTCTGCCTCCAACCTCTGAAAAGTTCACAAAGTATCTTCTCCTCTGCCTTTCACAGTCTTTTTCAGATGATTGCATCATTTTCATATCTCATACAGTTAGCGCACTACCCACTAACAGAAACACTGGAGGACAACGTTCACGGGGAAGTTCATGATCACCTTCTTGCCACTGAGCAGCAGTACGTTTTTGATGGGCAGGTCCGTTATCCATTATGATCTGGAAGAGGAGGTCACAAATTAACCAATTATAATCAAACAAGTGAAAATTAATCAAGTCAGTGTGCGGCAAATTAGGAAGTAAAACAGAAGTCAAACTGACATGAGAATTAAAATCTTAAAGACCCAAAGGATGTGAAATTTCCCCTCTGCATTTGAGTGAATATCAAATAATTAGGGAGCTTTGTTATTTTTAGTGGCCGAGAAGCACTCACTGAGTAGTTGGGTCCCATGGCTCTGATGGCATGACCAGTCAGAGTGGCAATGGTGAAGAGCTCTGGAGAAACTTCCTGCACCGCCTGTACACACGCACACAGTCACATGATCAGAGTCAGGAGAGGGAGGGGTTCGGATGATGAAGGAAGCGCCGGGGGTTTCCTCAAGCTTCCGCACCTTCTCCTTCATCTCGCACAGCAGGTCCGCCATCACCATGCGGCCCTCGGCGTCCGTGTTGCCCACCCTCACTCTGCGGCCGGCGCGGGAAACCACCAGCTCGTCGGCCACGTAGCAGTCTGGGAGATGACGCACATTGCCAGGAGAGCGGTGAGAGACGAGCGTTTCTAAAAACAAAAACACAAGACGACGAGGGGAGCAACTGACCTGAGCCGACGCTGTTCCTCACCATGGCCAATGAGCCGACAACCTTCAGGTGTTTTGGCTTCAGCTTGGCCAAGATCTGGAGGGCGACATGGGGTTCAAGACAAGGGGCAGTGAGAAAAATATCTGCACTGCAAAAAATAATCTTTGTCTTTGAATAAAAAATAAAGCAAGGTTTTATGTTGGCCTTTTTTTTAAATCATTTATTCAGACAAATAAAATAAAGACATAAAGATGTTGGGTCTTTATTTGTCTTGACGGGCTCTGATAGGTCCGTTCGAGTCGGCCAGCTGTTAAAGCAGTCTGAGGAAGACTGCAGTCACAGTTTGAAACTGTCAAGCAGGTATCATCTTTACGTCTTTATTTGTCTGAACAAAAGAAAAGAGTAAATCGAACAACAAAGACTAAACATTGTTATTCCATAACAATTGCTGTAAGTCGCGACTCATTGAAACGCACCTGGAAGAAGCCGGCCACAGCTGCTGCTCCACACTTGTCGCGGTGCATCCCGGCCATGAAACCTCCGGCCTTGATGTCAGCTCCGCCCGTGTCGTAGGTGATGCCCTAGGAAACAGGACGCAGCCTGGTTTCATCCGCACGCCGCGCCAAGTTCTACACCAAGGACGCACTTCATCTCTGAAGCGCCACTCACTGAGCTCCTCCTTTCCTCACCTTTCCCACCAGCATCAGGGTCTTCTGGACGGGTCCCTCTCCACAGTACAGCAGCTTGATGACTCTGCCCTGGTGGCGGGGAACACCTGCAAGAGGAGGAAGGCTTGGTGACGCGAGTCCATTTGACATTAAGTGTCGAGTAATAAAAAAAGAAATCTGAACTGCGCCCAGCAGTAATTAGGGATAAAAACATATCCTACAGTTGGCGCAGCGGTTGACTGCAGCCAGACAGGGATATTCCTTCTCCAGAACCTTCACGTCGCTCACAACCTCCACCTAAAGGGGGATCATAGGCAAGAATTCCCAAATGCAGGGGAAAAAAAACATATTGGTTCCATCCATGTAAGAGCACAGTATAGTTTGTCTGCTCATAAAAGATGAAAAAGTTGAACCTGAATGACTGAAAGGCATAAAACAAAAACAGGCTATGCAACTACTCGTTTCCGTCATGTATTTTTCTTTCCACGTTGAAATGCCGGGCAACCACGATGGAGAGCAAACTGAGATTTAACCTGTAATGTCAAATTCAATTGGACGCTTTGCTTCCGATGATGTAGGCGGCGCTGAAGTGTGACAATGGTGAGAACTATAGCGTGACAGTGGACTTTGTGTCGGTTGATGCATCACGACCAACAGGGAAATGTGCGTCTCTGTTTGCACTCATCACTCAGTGAGTCCATCCCACCTTCACGGGGCTGTTGCTGAAGAGCTCCTGGACGTATTCAGCCACACGGGGTGCGGCCATGCGCTCGGGGTCGGAGCCACCGATGTCCCGATAGGCAAGTCTGAGGAGGGAGGAACAGCCGTGAAGAAGGAGAACCATCTAAACACACACGTTCAGAATGAATGTGTTTGTATGTGTACGTGGTCGTGTGTTTCACTGACACCTTTTTATTTTATTTATTGTGTGGTTTTGTTTCTATGATGAACGAATGGAACCGGCAAGGATAGCACTTTTTTAATTCCGTTGCACTTTGTACAAAGACAATAAAGACATTCTGATTCTGATTCTGATTCCAAGAGCAGAACGTGAGGTCACGTGACTCACCGTCCGCTCTCCAGGGCGTCGGCCAGCTCCACCAGCCGCCGTCCCTCCGCCTCCTGTGCAGCCCACAGACCCAGGACGCACACCTTGTGGTTGCTGGCCTTCACATTGGCCTCCCGCACCTCCAGTGGCTTTTGCAGAAGAGAAGGGATTATTGTGAGTGGTTGTAATTTTAATAAATTAACCCCCCCCCCCCCCCCCACATGCCAGAACTACATTAACGCTAACCAGCCACCCCTTTGCACATGAGCACATTAATGCTCTGCATTAACTCCTGCACATAAAAAAAAAAGTTGCATTTTGAATTACTGTATATTATACAATAATCTAAAATGTAATATTGTATTTTACAATGTGCTTTTTCTTATCATCAACACCAACTACTACTATTATATTATTATCATCGTCATTATTATCATTCCTAAGAAATTTCACTTTACTACAGAACCAATAAACAAGCATCCATGTCTTCTTCCCTATTCTGTGCCCAGTTTGGGGCATCCCCGTCTTATTGTGACGTGGATGAGGAAACGTCACCAGAGCCTTCATTGACATCAGGGTGTGCAGTAGGTGGAGGAAATTTCAATTATAGGTGAAAAACCCCTGCAGATCCCATCCACTTTCAGCTAAAGTGTCAATGAGTGGTAGTTAAAAGTGTTGGCAGAGGCTTTGTGTTCTCCACTTCAGTGCCCTTCTCACCATGTAGAGTGCATGAAGTGCCCCGAGAGCAGCCACCGTGCCGCTGTTTGGATAGTCCTTGTGTGGAGGGCAGACCAGCAGTGGGCGCTGCATACCTGCCTTCAGGGCCCTGCGGAGAGAGACGCGGGTGAGGGAGACAGGAAGTTTGACCTGAAGCAGGTCAAAACAAAAAATGTACTGCCGACTGACCGCTTCAGGCCATTGCCTGCTGCGTCGCTGAAGCGCCTGACGTCATCGTAGTCGCGGTTCACCGGTCCAGTGCAAGCAAACACCAGGCGGTTACCAGACAGACCAGGAACCTTCAGCAACACAACCTCATCACAGAGGCCGCTGTCCACCTGGACCAGCAGAGAAGATATCAGCAATCAGGACGGAAAAAATTAATCAGGAAGTGCATGTGAAAAACCAACAACAACACCAACACCACATGCACAGGTAGTCTTCCTTTAATAAGGAGGTGGTTGAGTCTGTAGTAAGTCCTGTGTCATCTGACATTGGTTCTAAATATAGCTACAATCTCTACAGGTTGTTTGGCAAGAAGCACCAGTAAATGTGCCGTCTGGCTAATGAGAATTAGGACAGATATCACTAGTGCTCAGGAATTTACAGCAAACAAGAAAAATAGTATATCTAAAAAAAAAACAAAGAGATAGGATGGAGGATGTAGGATGCTTCTGGACTTTTTATGTAAATGAATTTCAACTCAGTGTGCCTTGGCAGACAGAATCAGACGGATTGTTTTATTCAAGTGGGTGGATGCTTTAGAGTAAACTCACAGAGCTGTAGTCCTGCAGTGGTGCCTTCAGGGACTGCAGCTCAGGTGGCAGAGTTTCATAACTCTGGGTCACCAGTACGATGCCATCAAAGCTGCAAGAAGAGAAAAAAAAAACCACCTCATCCAAGTGTCTGTTCACATGCACAAGAGGAAGCAAACATTCTTTCTTCACACTCACTTTTGGTCATTGAGGTCTGAACTCCACTGAGTTGGCTGGACACTGGATGGAAAAAAAAAAATATTTCCTGTCATGTGAGCAAAGTCAGTAGCACTGCATTTTTAAAGTAAGTCACTTCATCAGCAGTTAAACTCTTGTCACTTTTTTTTCTTTTTTTACAATGGCGCTCATGATAACTGTGTGCAAGACCTTTGAGATCTGTCCTTGGTCCAGTGGTTAACTGAGTCAAAGGATTACGTTTGAGCAAACTCTTGTGTTTGCACAAGTTATTTATTTATTTATTTATTTTTTAATTATTGACAATAAAGCTTACAAAAACACATCAGGATGAATCAGAAAACAGAACGTACTCAAAATATATAAACACATACAAACAGTCAATGATATTAGCAGACATTTAAATACAGTAGGTAAATGAGACACAGATCGTGAGGGAAAAGGAAAGTAAAAAATAAAGTAATTTAAGAGTTTGGAGAAGGTGAGAATACAAATGTGCCCCCCTCCCCCCTCATATTACTTGTGCTATGGCATTGGTATTAGTAATTGTGCAACTGCGTCAGGAATTGCACCAGTCAGGAATATAGAATATAGAAGTTCATAATAACGAAACAGTTCAGAAGTCTCTGGGGTGTGTGGTATCGCGTCAGAGTTCGCCAGAACGCAGGGGAGTGGAAGTGAAACAAAGCGAGAACTCGAGTGAGAAGCAAACAAACTTGACACCAGAAAAATGTAATCTCGGGGTAACATGACCCGATCAAATTTAGTGTATTTTCTTTTTTTCTTTAAAACGGACCTTATTGCTTCAGGAAAAAAAAAAAATCACAATAAAAATTTAACTAGTTAAAAACAGACAAACAAATGTCTTTGTGAATGCTCATGGCTGCATTTAGGGGTCAGGTGTGATCTGCGCAATAATGATTCTCACCTGGTGCACATCGTGCTGCTTCTCCAAAGGCTGCTCGCTCGGTGAAAGGAGCTGCTGAAAGAAGGCTGCAGCGGGTCCTTCCTGTCCGTGCGCAACCAACTGTCATGTGACTCCTTAAACTGCCGGGGTGCTGCCTTCACTGGCAAGTCGTGGCTCGTAAATAACGCAATCCACGACAAAAACACCGTATGTTTTGTTTAAACGTGTACAGCAATTTATGTTAAATGTCGACCCGCAAAACAAAACTAAAATATGGTTGTTTACTAGAATTACATTTAAAATGTATTCCAAAAAATATACGTTAGATCAGGCATATGCCGTAAAAGTTGTAACGGTATTAAAACGCGCATTTCTTGAGATTTTAGGGAATTGTAGTTTATCAAGCTGTTAAAAATATATTTATTTATTTATTTATTTATTTATTTTCACAAATGCTTCATCTATATAATTATATAATTTGCAGTTGCTTTTAAATTGCCTTGTTACGCGACTTACGGAAAAGTCGCGAGAGCCTTTCGTCGTTTTAGCTTCCGTGTGAGCAATTTGGTGGGTGTGTTTGACAGGACTGAAAACGATGAACTACAAATACTAACCGGAAGTGGTTGGAAGTTCAGTTTGGAGAAATCACGCACAACCGGAGTGGTAAGTATGTTAATCAAGAGTACAAAGGCCGAGTAAGAACTGCCAGGTTTGCCATTTTTCAGTGTCAGCCTAACGTCGGTCGACATTTTATGGCATTTATCTGAAGCAGATCCTTGAAGCACACCAGCGCCACAGTCCGAGCTGCAGGTAGGCGGAAAGCCGCTGCTGTTAGTAGAGCAGACTGCTGTTATTGCTATTGGGCTCGTGCTTTTCCTATCAAGTTTGAAATCCCTTCTGATTCTAACAAATCCAGCAGCGACTACTTGGCCACCTTCGTGATGACGTAGCCGCTGGGTTACTGACATGCGCTCTTTTGTTTACCCCCCATCAAGACAATAAGTAACTTGTTCACTTTATAAACTATTTTAGAAAGAAAACTGCCTCAATTGACCGTTGTTTGCACTTTTTTTTATTATTATTATTATTATTATTATTATTATTTTTATAATCATGTGTTAAAATAATAAATTATGTGATTACTTTTGTGATATAATAAGCATGTTGTTGGATAATTTAAAAATACTTATTTAAGGAATGCAGTTTCACAGGTATGCTGATCCAATGGAAACAGTACTGATTGGCTTGTTTTTAAGAAGGTGACTGGTCCTTTTGGGACTGAACTTCAGTGATTTGCAGCTTGACACAGTGTTGCACAAGTCAAAACTAAATTTTGACTTGTGCAACACGTCACCAGTCTGAATTGTTTTCATCTCAACAGCGTATTGCTGGATCATTCAGTAACATTTTAGATGAAAGATCCAGGGGCTACAATTAAATGTTGATGCTGCAGCGTTGGCACTTGATGTGTCATTATAACGAAGAAGACTGGCGTGGAAGAGTTGTCCTGACTTTGGCCTATTTCATGACTTATTTTTAAATGTCCTGACTTTGCAGTACACCTTCCCCTTTTTTTCACCCAGACTTTTCTCTCTTTTCACTGACAGATGCGACTGTGTCCTCGTGCCTTCAGCATCTTGAGGAATTTAGTCGCCGTCGTCAAAAAACCCACATTGAACCCACTGCGGCGAGGCGTGAGCGGCGTGGCCATGCGTCTGGTGCAGTTTCAGCAAAATGGCGGTGGTGTCAGGGTTGGGGTGGAGCACAGCGAGGGCCAGGGCGTCGTGGATCTGAAGGCGTTTGACCCGTCCATGCCTTCCACCATGAGGGAGTTGCTGGAGCTGGGAGACAAGGGCCTGGAGTGTGCGCGCAGGTAACGCACACACCCCAACCTTACACACACACACACACACACACACACACACACGCACATACACACACAGTAGCTTCATTTCCATTATCCCTAGAATTGCACAAAACCTAAATATTGCAATAAAAAAACTGTAATGGAAAAGCAGCTACGGCCTCCTTCTCCTTCCATCTCCTTGAACATCAGAATAAATCACCTCCTGTGTCAGAATAATTCTGTCAATCATCCGCCAGGCTGCCTCCTCAACCATCCACCTTCCTGACACATTTTCATCCATCCTCCTCATTTTCTTCCCGAGTCGTCTCCGCAGAACCAGTGTTTTATTGTCCTCAACCATCACAGCAGCCTTGACAGTCAGCCCACATCCTACCCTAGTCTGATCACCGTCATGAAACGTTATGATTTTGTGAGGATTATTCAGTTTGCTAATTAGTAATAGCCTCATTCTGTTTCATATTGAAAGCCCTGTTGTTGTTGTTTTTTAACTCTAGATTGCATCCTGATGCATGCAGCTAAGCTATTTATTTATTTATTTATTTTTTAACATTTTGCATGAACAAAATGTGAATGATATTTTTTCTGTGAGCAAACTTACAAGATGAGTTTCACAATTTGGGATCAGACCAGGGATATGTTTATCATTCAAGAAACAATGGCCTTACAAGTGGCTTGTATAATGGAAAACCAGTTTTACAGAGGGCAATTAATTAGGAAAAAAAACCCAGACAAATTGTTGCTGATTGTTAATTGATTGATTCTGTTTTCCCTGATTGATTCAGACTTGCCGATTGTTGATTCAGATTGATTAAGACATGCTTACTGAATAGGCCACCGACTGCTCTGCTACTGTTTAGCCTCGATTCTAGAACATGCTGTCTTTTGTGTCCTTTGCTGTCACTGTTTCACTCCATGGTGTTTATCCATATTCCTATGTTGTCTGATCATCACCCTGCTGGGGGGTCTCGCTGGGCTCTGGAGCAACTCCAAAAGTGCTGGAGCCCACAGCGAGGCTCACCCTCTCACCCAGCGCACTCAGGCACTCTGTGTTCGACTGCTCCTTCTTCAAAGAATAAACTCAACAATGGCAACCTGGACTGAGCTCTTTGCTCCACTCACCAGTAGAACAGGAACTTCTCCTACAACGCTGCCCTTAACTTGATTCTTGAACGATGGCGGCAACCGTACTGCTGCCATAAATAACAAGGCCTTCTCCCTCAGAGCGCTGTCCTCTGGTCAGTGTGTGCTGCAGCGATCTGACATCCAGCTGCTGGCTCCAATCCTGGCCCCTGAGAAGGTGGTGTGTGTGGGTATGAACTACCGGGACCATTGCCTGGAGCAGAACGTCCCGATCCCCGAAGAACCCATCATCTTCAGCAAGTTCCCCAACGCCCTCACTGGACCGTACGACAACATTGTGATGCCTGCTGAGAGCCAGGTCAGAGTAGCAGGGGTTCGTGAGACTCGCGTGAGACAACACATTCTTTAATGAATAAATAAAAAGGCAGGTAACATCAAAACAGTGTCTGAAAATTATAGTCAAAGTTATTTACGAAAAATTGAATTGACTACCGGTACTCAAAGGCCCAGTATGCAGACTGCCTCCTTACTATTTCACCTGCTTTTTAAATGAAATCAAAAGCATGTCATTGACAAATGCAACCTTTAACTAATAACCTGTATCTATTTTCTGTTTGATTTCACCACTATGCTCCTTTCTAGTGCAATATAAGTAAAATTCATCATTATTATTGTTATTATTATTATTATTATTATTATTATTATTATTATTATTATATCCTCTTGGCCTTTAGGTACAAAGGTAAATAATTTCTGTAGATTTCTTACAAAAAAAAATAAACTATGAAATGCAAGGTATTTTTATATAAATGAATGTAAACCAATAAAGAAAAATTAATCACACAAATATATATAGATAATGCACTGTTTTTGTGTCAAAGATTTTATGTTATTTGTTCCATCATGTAATGATTTAATTAATAACAAACATCAACACAGGACCTTTTGAGTGTTGATTATCTATTTTTTATTATGCTTACATCAAAAAGTGATTCAACCCTTACATGTTCACAAAGACTCAGTGCTTCTTGATCTCACATGTGCCTCATGGGGCTGCAGGAGGTGGACTGGGAGGTGGAAATGGCCTTCGTGATTGGACGCAGAGGGAAACACATCAAGGTCATCATCGACACAGCACTTCTGCAGGCGCCACGCGTCGATTTGCCTTCAGATGAAGCGAGCTGCAATTTCCCTCGTCTCCCTCTTTCAGGAGGAAGAGGCTCTGTCCTATGTGGCCGGGTTCACCGTCGCCAACGACGTCAGTGCACGCGACTGGCAGATGAAGCGCAATGGGAAGCAGTGGCTGCTGGGAAAAACGTTTGACAGTTTCTGTCCTTTGGGACCCGCGTTAGTAACCACAGACTCTCTGAAAGGTGAGAGAGAAAACACAAAAACTGGAAATCCCAACACACACACACACACGTACACACACACAGACAGACAGACAGACACACACTGCATCATTGTTGGCGTAACAGCAGTAATTGTCAGTGGAAATAGATGTTAGCAGTTTTAAGCATAATCCCCATACAGGAAGCTGCCTAATGGATTGATCACAGGAAGATCAATCCCGTCGCCTTCCTGGGACTGGAGATGGCCAGGCTGAGTAAAGTGATTAGAAAGACAGCAGTTTTGGGGGTGGCGGGGAGAGCTTTGGAGTGAGATTAATAGAGTGTGGGAAGAGGTTTTCAGGGCTGCGTATGTTATTTATTTATTTAGTGATAAAGAGTTAGTGTTAGTGTTTTTCTTTTTAAATATAGAGTTAATGATGCGTCTGCTGCACTGGGGGTCTGGGATGAAATAAAATCAGAGAACTGTTTCTGCGATTTTGTAGAATGAAAATGTGCTGATCTCCATGATCCACATGACTTCCTTACCTGTAGATCCTCACAACCTGGCCCTCCGCTGCCTGGTCAATGGAGAGGAGGTCCAGAGCAGCAACACCAATCAGATGATCTTCAGGACGGCTGCGCTGGTCGCCTGGATCTCACAGTACGTCCACTTTGACACTCGGCCGGCTTGTTGACCTTTCACAAATTGCCTCACACAGATATTTTGTTTTGCCCGCTGCGCACCGACATCGTTTGCCACAGCAGGTCATACACCTCCAGTAATGGGGACACTTAGTAGGTCTCCCATGATCTATACATAGTGTACCGTAGTATCATTCAGGGCAATGGTATAAATGCTCATGTTTCTGGAGTCATCAGAGAGTTTTAGCATACTGAAGCTGCTCTCTGCACATGAATATAAAACATTGTTGTGTTTGCTTCCCTCTGAGGTTCTTCACACTGAGTCCAGGTGACGTGGTCCTCACTGGCACCCCTCCCGGTGTGGGCCTCTTCAGAAATCCACCCATCTTTCTTAAGGTATTTAGCCAAAGTTGGATCAGACACTCTAGCGTTCTACCAGCGTTGTGCATCTGTTCCACCTTGTGCAATAAACTTAAGCTGGTACTATCAATATCGAGTTAATATGTGTCGAGAATGTTAGCAGACGGTTACTACTTAACTGAGGTCGATTTTAACTTGGTGACGAACTTTTCCTTTCAGAAAGGAGATGTGGTGGAGTGCCACATAGAGCAGATTGGCTCTATCATCAACAAGGTGGTTTAATCGCTGCAAAGCTTCCGCATGTGGCGGTCAACCCCAAGATTCTTCAGAATAAATGGATCTTTTGCTTGCAAATAAAAGCCTAATAGAAGGAGGAAGGTCGGTGTCAAGTGATGTGATGAAATGTTTTATAAACGTGAGTCGGGATGTGATACAAAATGCCGTTTTTGCAGCTTGACCTAAACATTTGTGAAGTCATGGGCCACAAAGTCCAATGTCATTGGCCACCTGCTTCAACAAGGATGCTCTGACTGATCTGCAACCCATTTATATCGCTCTCTATTCAATGATAAGCTGGTGAGATCAAACAAGAAGCAAATCAGAAGATGCAAAGCTTCCTGTGATCTTGTTTTAATATATAGAATGAAACATTTCCTGCAAAGTATTTTGTTTGTTCTACATTTAAATCTTTTTTTTAAAAAAAACCTTTTTGTGATAAATGTTTGTATATCTAATGAGCCTTATTTCCTTCTATACAGCGTGCTCATCATCCAAAAACTGAAAACTTGCAAAGATGTGACTATACACTAAATCGACCACGGGGTGGCAGTAGAGTTTCGTTGCTGAAAAGCGATCAGCAGTTGGTTTACGAGTCCCCTTTAAAGGGCACGAAAAAGTCGTAAATTGTAGTTTCGAAACGTTTATTTGAGTTTCCATCGAACACTAATCCGTCCGCATTTCATCCACGTTTATATGCACATCAAGAGTCAAGACAGACATGATTAACAATCAAATACCACTTGAATGAAAGAAGGAAATGTTGACATTATCAAACGTTGACGTTGGATTAACGCATAGTTTATACAACGTTGTAGTAAAAGTACCCAGGGGAGGTGCTGTTTCCATTGGTTTTATTTGGCCTTTGGACCTTAAATGGTGTTGTACCTTTTGAGAAAGTTGGCGAAGAAACAAAGGGACGCAAACGGCACACTGTCGTGTGTAGTACTGCTTCCCTCGGGAGCGGTTAACGGGAAAACATATTTGAGAAATGTACAGTTTTATCTTTTACTATTCACCTGGAATGCCGACAGACGAAGAAAGGAGCAAGACCAAGAAGGAAGAGATATGTTCTGCGTCTCCAAGGTGATCACTGAAAACGGGCTGAGGAGGTTGCTAAGGCTAAGGCCGTCACTTTAGTGGGCTAACGCGGCACGAGGGCTAATGTAACGTGAGCATCAAAACAAAAGCAGCACGAAGGCTTCAGAACGAACCACACATGACTAACAGCAGCTGAAGTCCTTCCAGCCTGAACAGGAGCGGCCATTAGTTTGATTGCCAAGAATATAGAAAAATCAGCTGTTTAAAAAAAATAAAAATAAAAATCAGCTTGTATATATTTTTCTACATTGGATGGTTGATTTCTTTATTTTGATATTTCTCAATTTTCAGGATATTTTTCCACTGCTGTCATTTTGCTATAAAAAAAAAAACACAACAAAAAAACAAACAAACAAACAACAACAAAAAACATTATTATTTAATTTGTATTACAAAGCATTACTATATCGTGACTGGTACCTCGCTCGCAGCCCTTCAACGCTAAAATGCTTAAAGACACAGAACAGTTTGGCAGGCTACTGGTGTGGTGTGTCTTGATCTAACGCGTGGCTCGTAGGACTGAGGGAGGTCGAGCTGGCTTTTGTGCTTATAGAAGAGAACACACCAAGGTCATTACTTCTATGGCCATCACATGCTTTCCTTCAGATACATTATTTCAAGAATCTCTCTCTCTCTCTCTCATGGCCGGCTTCACAGTGGCCAGATGTTGTCATGCGGCTGGTAGATGCATCTCCTGGAGGGAAAAAAAAAAAATTGCAACGGATCCGCAAATCCTCAAAAAGACGGGGCGAATTTGAGACTATTGAAATGTGATTCAATTAGCTGGCTGGCAATTGTCAGTGAAAACAGAGGTCCTTGATAGAAAACATCCCTCATGATTGAGGTGATCTCAAGGATTGATCGAGAGACGATCAATCCTGACTAAAGTCCTCTTTCGGATTACCTTGGATTTGTGATCCGAGGCTGAGGAACGTGATTGTAGAAACAACAGTTTTTCTGCTGGCCGGAGGTCTGTGACTGAAGGTCAGTGTGTGTGTGTGTGTGTGTGTGTGTGTGTGTTTTTCAGCTATTCATTCAAAGTTGTTTTTCACTTTCCCATTTCAGTCAGGTAAAAAAACAAAAAAAAACAAACACAGCAAACACGGACCAGTGAGGTTAACAACAAACTACCTCTTAACAGCTTTTATCACCTGAGTCCTTTATTCAATTCAAGCAAAACTTGGCATTGCACAGCTACACCTGGGAAAAAAAGCATCCTTTTCTGTCCGCTTGCACCGTCTGCTGCTATTCTGACTCTGAACACAAATGGTTTGCCGTGCTAATTAGTCGAACGGTGTAGCGCAGCCAGACGAAGGGCAGTGCTTGCTGACCACGAATTACTGTTATCACTTTTAAGCGCTTAATTGAAAACGTGACAGAAATCTTTTGTGTCTATTAGGAGTTAATCAAGAAATCAGCAAACGTTTAGCCAGCGAGAACATTGGCTTTCTTTATTTTTTGGCACATGAACTGAAGGGGACTGAAAAGACTCCACGCGACTGATTGTGGGCTCTTGATCACCCACTATATATCAATAAGCAGTGGCTTAAAACCAAAGTGCCATCCTCTTCAGAGAATGAAATTCAACTAAAATTCAGAACATTTTGTTTGAACCGCAAACATTTTTCATTCATCAAATTAAAATAAAACGCTAATTGTAGACATACTGGGAGATGAAGTGGGTTAGTTTCTGTCTGTTTTCAGGCAACTGGAAACGAGGAGCAACGTGCAGGGAGACAGCGCCTCCTTCCTGAGGATGCTCCGAAATGACCTGTAGGAAACAAACACACCCGTCATGGGACTTGCAAACTACTATACCTTTTCTCCAATAACTTCCATTTTCCGTCTGAGTTCTAAGCGTTCTTTTTTTTAAAGTGGTTGGGCTCCCCCCCCCCCCTCCCTAGGCGAAATAAAAACAAAGTAACAGCAACAACAAAGATAAAAACAAAAGTTCAAGGAAAAAAACACATCAAACAGAAAAAAAAACAGAACTAAAGACCAACCATAAATAACAATGAACCTCATTCGCTCAGTCAGGTAGAAAGTAATGAGATGAAATGAAAAGAGCCAAGGGTTTCGTCCTTGCTTTTTTTTTTGGCCAGATTTCTTTAAAAAAAAAAAAATCAACCAATTATCCTCATAAGAAGGAAGTCAGATGCCTCATGACATCTTGGTATGTATATGGAATATGGGTCAAGCCTGTTCTATAAAAAGGTAGCGACTCCCTCCCCACCGAGATGGTTCTGACGCCATCAACTACATTTGGATCTATTAAATTTGCTGATGAAAATGGTTGTCATTCCTAAGTTGTTGAAGCAATTTCAATTCAAACCATGAAATTTTCTCATCCAATGCGGCCATGTGCAGAGGCACACTTCCCATCTTTCACTGATTGCGGTTTGTCAATATACCAACGTGCATTTTTTTCCTCAAATATCTTTAGTAGCCACATGGAAAACAGGCAACAAGAGACACATTACGTTCATTATGTTTTTTGTAAAATCGTAGTTGAAGTTTCTTGTGATTAGACAAGTCATTAAACAGAAGATGTAATGACTCCTAATAATCCCCATCACAAGTAAATGAAACTATAACAGGCACTACGATTAATAAAACTGTCCAACAGGCTTCTCAGTGGCTCATGTTTTCAGTGTATTTCTATGGTCTACATTATGAGTTTATTTTTAAAGTTCTGGACAATGTTTTATGAATGTGCTACAGTGGAAGGGCTGGTTGACCCACACTCACACTGCAAACTCTGGATCAGGACCAACAGAAGCAGCAGCTGTCGTTCCTCCGCTGTGTAGCTTTTTGAATGTTCTTGTTTGGCCACTATTAAATTTCACTACATCTGTGCATAAGCACGGCTTTCATTTGTCATTTTTACTAGACGCCCGACCCGATCTGCTCTTGATCGCCTTTGCCGAGAGCAATTTAAGTTTCGTTTTTTGCTCACTGGGTGAGAAATAATGTTGCCATTTATTTATTTATATACGCATTCATTCAACCCAGTCTCAGACAGACACAGAGTAATAATAGTGTAGACAGTGAACCTTTGGGAAGATGGACAGTTTCTGAATTGTGTGCCAGGAGCTGATTTATTTTTTTATTAATACTGTGGTGAGACTAAGAGAGGAACACACTTCCATACAAAGAGGCTGTCACTCACCCCAAGGTCTATTAGTGTTCTGACTGCGGTGCGTGCAGACTCCTTGGTGCAGCTCTCTGTGAAACGTCACACAGAATTTCACGTAAATCAAACGCACCGAATAAGCAAAACCGGGTCAAGATAACATCGAAATCCTCACTCAGACCCGGAACATTCCTGAAAGGTGTCGTTACCAGAGGGGAGGAGGTGATGTGAAAGGAAAAGGAAACAGGTGCTGCGTGTTTTCTCGACTTGTTACAGCGCAGGATGAATCAGTGGTGGGCAAGGTGACAAGCTGACAAAAATCCTTTCATGCGAGTGTGTGCGAGTGTGTGTTTGGGGAGGTCAGGCTGAGCTCACCGTAGTGTTGTTTCTTCTTATTTGCTGTGTCACACAGATGGGAATGTATCCGTGCCACAAACTCAGCCTCTGAAGACGGGCGAGACGAGAACATGCAGCCAATTATGCCACCATGAGCAGTCTGCACCGGAGCGTTCTTGGTTCACTGACAAGTTTTCATACTGTATATTTATGAATAATGGTCCATTCAGCGCGCCACTGCAAATGGCTCGGGGCGAAGCATAAATACCACGGACTTGCGCAACACAATCAGCTTTTATTTTTGATTTAATGTGGCGTGGATTAATGAGCTACTCTGCCTCTTGAAATTTGCAGCGTTCAAATCGCTGTTTTATGGCCTCATATATCCAGAAGTAAACACAGTAAACTGAGCGCTCGAGTCGTTGCGTCCAATTATACACACACTGCCCTACAACCCTGGGACGGACATGCCTGGCAGGGGTACGTGCAGAAGGTCCAGTGCAGCGGTTGTCCAGCAGAGCGCCCTCAGATGGCCGGCCAACATACTGCAGAGGAAGAAGAGCATCTCCGGACACTGACTTGGCTGGCTTATCTGGAGAAGCAGACACACGGCAGCACAATGGTCAAAAGAATGGGAAAAGGGAGACTGCATAGGAAAAAAAAAGCTTGAGCTGAAATGGGAGAAGGCATTCAGCATGGTGAGCGTGCACGCACAGAGGTCACCGTCAGTTTTTACATACAGCTTTGACAAATGCTGCATGCCAGCAAAGAGAAGCACATCAGAACAAGATATTAGGTTCATGTCAAAATGTCAGTAGTTCAAATGTAACCTGTGTGCATTGATATGGAAGTGCTTTACTGCCACACTAGAAAAAAAAAAAAAAAAAAAAAAAAAAAAAACGGGACTCAGTTTCACATTACTTTGGGAAAGTTTCACGTTTTAACGTGAAATTTATCACGTAAAAACGTGAAACGATCACATTATTTTCCTGGGGTGGCAAAAATGCGCTTCTGTACATCAATATCAGCAAAAGTAGCCAGAACATTATAGTTTTTCATATCCCACTGGGCAGAAGCATCATCTGGAGTAGGAAGAAAAAAAAATACCAATATACCAGTATAACAAGGACCTCAGTTGTTTTTATTAGTCTTTTAAAATGATATATTTCAGGGTTATTGGTTTATTTTATTTTTCTGTGATACTCTTCTTTTGATGCATTGTAGCTACAGTATATATTTTCCCTCGATCTGAAACCACAAGTATCAGTCGGCTGCCGTGACAGCCTCCGATTCTCTGAAAAGCTTTGCACAATATCTTGGACTGTGGGTGCAAGGATTTGCCCAAGGATTTACCCATATTCACTGAATATATGAGGTCAGACACTGATACTGAGAATTCAATTCGGCTCAAATCAGCCAACTAAAATGCGGCCACAGGCTCTGACTGACCAATTTGAATTATTTAACTGCTGTCAGAATATCATGACAGACTTGGGGATTTCATTTTACAATAACATTAGATCGAAAACATCGGTACTGGGCCGGCACTCCCGAAGTTCAATGTTCAGGAATCGCATTTAAGGTAAGTCTAAGTAAGCCCTGTGCCACCAGATGTCCAAACTTTTATAATGAATTGAGATTGTGTGAGTGTAGCGGTCATCAGAAGGTGGTGCACTATGATTACAAAGTGATGGGGGGCATGGTCAGCAACAATACTCAGGCAGGCTGTGGTTTCTAAATGCTCTCTGCATGCAAAGCGTTGCAAGAAAATAACATCAATTATCTGAGTTAGTATAGCCGTTCCGACATCCTAAACCATAATGCTCGATCTACTCCAATTTCTGTCTTCGACAAGGCATTTTTTTGCACCGAGAACCACTGGTGAATATTTTCTTGTTTTCATTTGTCTGTACACCGGAGAGGCATTAGTGTGTGTGAAAATCCCAGGTGATCAGCCGTTTCTGCATGCCTCAGGCCAGCCTGTCTGACACCAAATATATCACACTCAACCGCTGAAGAATAAATAGATAAATAAACACCAATAAATAAAAAAACCCTTTCATCCTTATTCCCAGTTTGAGCAGGTTGTCCAGACCATAGCGCCAATCCAAAACACACGAAATGCCTTTAGGTATTTTATTAATGAGCAGTTTAATAATCTGCAATTAAACTACAGATTCTGCTTCAAAAATGGTTTTATTCAAACAAGCTTCTTTTTAACAAGAAAAAACTTCTTCTGACTTCTTCGTCAGCTGAAAAGCGACGTATTACCTTTCTGGATGGAACAACCTTAGCAAAAGTTGAAGAATTGAAATATTTACGTCTCTTCATTTCTTCAAATCATCATTAATTCCATATCTTCAGACATCCTGTTCTTGTTTCTGATCATCTTTTTCTCCTTTTTTTTCTCCAGGGCTTTTCATACTCGCTTTTCCTTTGCTCATGTATTGTTCTGTACTTATGTGTGTATCTGTCTGCAAGCAAACATACTTACATAGGTGTGTATGTGTATGTGCATGTTTGGGGGGAGGGCGTACGATTTAGTGAGCAAGTTTGTTTGTCTTTATTTGTATGGACCCCCTCGGAAATGAGATGGGACGTCTCAAGGGGCTATCCGTGTAATAAAGAATAATAAAGAATCCCCACCGGTAACAACTAACAGGTAAGTGGCTAGTGAGTGCCTTTGGAGTTCTTCTCGTGAACAACTTCAGTCCTCTATAAACTTGTTATTGTGTTAATGCTCGCCCACTTTCAAAGAGGGTATGCAGTAAATCTAGTCAAACCGACATATCTGGCAGCAGGGACGGACAAAGCCGAGATTGTCCTCGCAGATTACAAGATTAGAGTTGAAAACAGTAAAGCTGTGTACATGAAGAGTCAGCGGACAAAGTCGTATTCGGAGGGAAGCTCACAGCAAAACAAGGAGTGCAACGCTGCAAAGTACACAACTCCAAGTACAAGGCTGCAGTGCAGCAGTGCAAAAGAATGCAGGACCTGCATGAAATACAGAGAAATAGGGCGTAAAGCATTCCCCTCGTCTTTTACACAAGAATCAGTGTCCAGCTGCGTGTAATTCAACTGCACATTTATATTCAAGAAGCATTAGGCCACTGTGAGTGACACCGCTGCACTATTAGCAAAGTCTGTTTGGTCCCGCTGGACGTTGGCTGACAGTGTTTTTTCCCCCTACAAAGTAAACAGACAGCGCAGTCATGACAGCGAGGCCTCTTTGAATGATGACACGTGAGGCGCATGAAGCTAATTAGCAGTCGCGCTTTGTGACTGAAGCATGTAAGCTCTTTTGTAATGGAGATGTAGCGTCAGAATTTTTTCCGAGCGCACCCAGAGGGCAGTCAGTCGCTTCAGGTGCGTCCTCACGAAGGTCAAGCCAGTGAAACACGCTTTCCTCTCCATAAAACATTATTTCATCTCCCCGAAGCCCCTTTTTGCCTGTCAAACAGGCCTGTTGTGCGACCACTGTGATGCTGTATGAAAGTTACTGAGCCGTACAGGGGGATTAATTAATGTTTCACTTTTAAGCCTGGAGCAACGCAAGTGAGGAAGCCGAAGCCGAGAACGAGGGGCTGAAACAATGAGGCAGCCAGAAGGAGAGGACGTGTGGCATTTCATGCTGCTGTTGTTCTCCGTTTTACCTTGTAGGAGCACGCTTCCTGCTCCTCGCAGTCCGAGTCGCTGTGGCCCGAGTCCTCGCCGGTGGTCCAGGTCAGCAGCCCCTCCCTCTTCCAAAAGTCACAGGTGGGAACGTCCCTGGGAGTCTTTTTGAAAATCGAAGTTGGAACAAAGAGGCTTTATTTCATAACAACGGCAGCAACGCCTCATGTTACACAGTGACATGCAAAGACATGATTATTTAGACTGAGTTTAAGCTGATAAATGCGCGATTGTCAGATCATTATTTCTCATGACTGTCCTGAGAGACTTCTTTTGGAGTCACGATTCCATTTGCATGCTGGATATTAAATCCAATATTCACGTTCCTAAAGTTTCTTTCGTTAGCTTTGGGCTCCTGGGGGAAATATTGTATTCTTTTGCTGCTATGCTTCACTGTGTTCTCCAGTTTGTCACAAATACAAATTGCAACCTATTACAGCACCTGGGGAAAGAATAACATATGGTAGCCAGATGGGAAATAAAAAAAGTCAATATAACGTGACAATAGTTTTATATTGTTAAAGTGACGCTGTTCAACCTGAAGAGCTGTTGGTCCTTTCACATTTCTAATGATTTGCTTGTAGTTTACAGTTATTTTAAAATCCGGCCAAGAAACACAAATCTTAATTTTTTTCCCCAAGACAGATTGTTGCTGTTATGAAATTAGATCTGACCAAAAGTTTAAGGAAGATAAGTCAATGACACGCTTGAACTTCTAATGCCATTCATTCATTCCTTTTACCCGCTGCGAAGCTCACTCGCAATGTCTTGCCGTCACTGTCTGGGTCCACCAATCAGCTGCAGTTGTTCTCCCAAGCACTGAGACTTTCATCTATTCTCCCCTTTAATCTTGTTCCCGTACTTATTACTTGTGTCTCCTGTCTTTGCCTTTAGTTTGTTGGTGCCAATGTCAGATTTATCACCCTGAGCAGCCATTCACCATGAGAGTCATCAGCCACCAGAACCACAACCAGCGTCCAGACTCCATGGGATAATTTATCTCGCTGCTGCTGCTGCTGCTGCTGCTGCTGCTGCTGCTGCTGAAGACAGATGTCCTTCAGCCCTCAAGTTACTCTTTAGGCCCTGGGACTTTTGATAAGACTTATTATTTGCGATCCCTCCTCAGCACATAAGTTGCCTTCAACTAATTGACTTCTTCCATCTGAAACATTCAACTCTATTCAATTATTCTCGACAAACCATCTTAAACAAAAAGTAAACTAATAAATGTGGACAGTAACTTTTTGGCCTTCCCATTCGCACACGAAATAACACATTTTCAATGTTAAACGAAGAAATGCACCAAAGCTGAGGATTTCCAGCTTAGTGAGGCAAGACTGTCAAAACATTAAATTATGCAGCATTTCAGAAGGAAAAAGGTATCTTACTTCTTCTATAACCAGAATCCCACAGTGCACCAAACGGTCGACAGCATCCATGGCAAAGCTCTGAGACGACTGACAGGGCTGAGGAGAGAGAGGTAAATAAAGGAGAACTGGCTAGTGATGTGAGTTTAGAGCTGCAAACAGTTCCAGCAAATCAGAGATGTGAAAAGACAGCTGACAGAGAGCGCGAGGCGTGTCGGAGAGATGAAGCGGAGACCAGACACGAAGACCACGGAATGGTCGGCCGGAGAGCCGCAGCCATTATTAAGGCAGAACCAGGCTGAGAAATATAGCTGCAAACTGCAGAGACAAGAAAGAGGAACTGTTGAAATGAAAGGTGGGCAATGGAGGAAGAAAGAGTAACTCTGGCTCTGATTCCAAGCCCTGGGAGGCTGTCTGATGGAGGAGGCAGTCACACAGGCACCAAGTACACACACGCGCGCACACACACACTTTGAAAGCTCTCTGGCAGAGATAGGGGGACCAGAGCACGATGGATGGCTGTTCAGCTCCATTAAGCATCCATTGAATAAGACACACAGGGTTGCGCGTGGCTGTGTGTGATAGGAATGCAAACTCACTGGCTGGAAGCCTGGAGGCAGGAGGAGGCAGAGCTGCAGGGCTCTGTCCGTCAGCTCCGACTGGCAGAGCACCACGTCAAACTCCAGGTCACCTTTCACCTCCTCCTCGTCTGGGACGCCGCCCCTCACCCTGGCGCTGACGCCGCTGCTGACCACCTCGCACAGCATGGCCGACACGGCACACGCTAAGAGCACAGACATCCGTGTGATCGTTGATTCTTCAGTACAGCTCATAGGAGTCATTCATAGTAATAATAATAATAATAATAATAATAATAATAATAATGATAATAATAATAATAATAATAATAATAATAATAATGATAATAAAAATAATAATAATAAACTTTATTTGTATTGCACTTTTCTAAACATAGTTACAAAGTGCATACTTTGGCATAAAAATACAGCTAGAATAACAACAACAGCGAAACATTAAAAACAAAAAAAATGAGTCAATAAATACAAATGGAGAAATAAGAGCATAGATGGACCAGACTGCTGCTTTTGGGGATTTAAAAGGCCTTTTTGTAAAAAAGTAGGTTTTTGAACGAGATTTAAAACTAGTCAGTGGACAGACGGACTTGATGTCCTTAAGGAGGTTGTTCCATAATCTGGTAGCGTAGATGGCAAATGCCCTGTCACCCTTGGTCTCCAGCCTAGACCTGGGTACAACCAATAGTCGTGTCTGAGGACCTGAGGTTACCAGTGGGTTTATATGGAATTAAAAGCTCAGAGATGTAGTTAGGAGCAAGACAACAAAGAGCTTTAAAAGTTAACATTTTCAAATCAATTCTTAGTTTGACAGACAGCCAGTGAAGAGAAGCTAGCAATGGGGTTATATGCTCCGATCTTCTTGTTCCAGTATTAAGTCTGGCAGCAGCATTTTGCACCAACTGCAGGCGGTGGAGACAACTTTTGCTGAGACAGCTGGAAATGGACTGGCTGGACCTGCCAGCACGTCACACCAATGCGACAGTACTGAATTGATATGTGCAGCATCAAGACATTACTTTGGACTTGGGTACGCTTTAAGAATTTAGAATATTATGTATTGATCCAACTTTACCAACAGCATTTTTTTTTGAAATTGACTTTTCCCACCGACGTGCCAAAAGATTCACAGCCAAAGCCTCCAGCGAAAATCAAGCGCTTGTAGAACATAAGGTCTTACACTGACATTTAAAGGCAGCACTTTCAGGCGCACAAAGCACACGCACACGCACACAAAATTGCTCACCGCCGACGGCCTCCAAAATAAAAGTGTGCGTGACAATCTGGGCGTAACGCGACAGGTGCACCGAGGCAGCAGGAGACACACGGGCCATAATAAAAGGGTCTTTTCTGTAAGAAAAGAAAGGTGAGCCAGAAAGAAAATCAGATGATTGAGATGTTTCGAAAAGGGAACTTAAACTCAAGCAGCGCCATAGTTTTACAGCGTAGAGCAAATTGGTGCTTATTTTTTATGGAGATCAAAAAATAAAAATAAATGACTGTACAACCTGGATGGGGCTGCAGCTATGATGAGGTGAGGGGCCAGCAGGGAGAGGGAATGATGAGCTATCTCTGCTAAACTCCCTTGAAATCCAACATCTTTGTTCCGGAACAACACTTCAGTGGTGAGCCAGGCCAGGTCCTGGCACAGCAGAGACGCCTTCACGCCCTGCAGGACAAGGATGGAAAAGTTTTGCCTGTAATGAAATTAGTCAACAGCACTCCCCGCACGGTGTTGTTAGCCCGGACTAGTGGGTGACACTGAGAAAATGATCGTCACACTCTAATGAACTGGTACAAAAATCCATCCTGTTTATGAGCCTCCTGGAGAACTGATGAAGGGGCAGAAGCAGAGTGCAGAATGCGACAGGGCCGCGGGGAGAAACTGCTCGGCAAACAAATAAACACACTTGCCTTGCGGTGCCTGTGCAGCAGCAGAGTGGACATCAGGCTGGTCGACATCAAAGCCGCGCAGGAGCTCAGAGCTTAACGGCGGAGGACACGAGTCATACTTACAGAGGGGTGGCATGCAGGATTTTAGCATAATTATTCAGCAGGAGATGCGTGACCCCGGACTTACAAAACGCGAGGTGCCGGATGACTGCGACGCTGAGGTCTCTCTCCAGATGAGTCAGTTCTCGGAGGTCAGGCGTACGATGTGAGGAGGGCAGGAGCCACGACATCCTCCTCTGACCAGACGCACTCTTAGTTCTTAGGGACGTAAAAATGAAGACGGATCATTTTAAGATTCAGATCTCAAGATGAGACAGACTATTATCTGCTGCTGGGAAGAGACCAGGATGATGTTACTTAAAGCACTGAGTGTAAAACGAGATGAAAAACGAACACGGTTTATAATGATACGGGCTGCAGCACTTCACTAAAACACACAAGCAGGCGAGATGTGAGACCTGTCATCTCAGTCAGGAATAGTGATATAAACTTCTTGTCTTAGGCCATGTTCTGGTCCCACCACTCTGTCCTTTTTTTTGTTCTGCAGCTGTTCATGTTGGTGAGGGATGAAAAGGAGCATATCTTTAAATACCAAATAAATAAAGTAACATTCCAAAAAGTAATATACTGCGAGTATTTAGCACAGTGAAGTGTTTCAGGAGATTTATGGACAGAGAACAATGTGGCAGAGGCACAGAACGGAGACCAAATCAATATTCACAAAGAGCAGAAACAGCACATGCGCTAATGAAAACCCAATTTTAATTCTGAGAATGATAAAAAAAAATTTGGGGAAAAGCCACTTTACTTGTCAGATCCCAGGCACAGATTTAGTGGGGATGGACATTTTTTTCCTGCTATCTTTTTCACTGGCAGTGTGTGGAATGTTGATGATAATTGGACTGAGTCTAAGAGGATAAAAACTCATCAGTGCTTGCATCACAAATGTGCCAGATTCAAGGTTTAGAGGAAAGATTATCTCGGAAGTTGAGGACAAAGGAACTTTTCAATTTCACACTTGATAGCGAACGCAATCCACAACAGGGCTGTGTGCATTTCGCATACAGCACAAACACTTGCTGATGCGCGCAAGCGTCCCTCAGGTATCATGATTACCTGTCGCCGAGGATAATGGGCAGCAACAGGTCCTGTAGAGGGAGCCATTCATCTGCTGACCACCGCCCTCCCTCACACATCTCCTGCACCCAAACACAAAGTGAGACGTTATTGATGATCTCAAATTGTTCCTGGCCAGAAAATAAAAACAAAAAACTATCCTCACTAACTGCATGAACAATGACAATCCAGGAAGGAATTAAAAACCATAATATGCCTGATACACTTCAGCTTCGAAGGAAATTGTGGTAAATGTGCTGATAATGGCCAGAGGCAATGCAAACTCTGTGGGCACCGTCCAGCTTCGCAAGTCATCTACATCTTTGTTATTTCTCATGCTTTCCTAGCAAACAATATAATGCCCTATTTTTGCTTTCCCTTGTTCAAGGTTATACGGCTGGTCAAATCTTAAGAGTGTTGTGACACTCTTAAGAGTGGTATGTTAGGACTAGGACAAGGCATGCTCTCCCCCGGCTGACTTGACATGTGATTCAAAAAACAAAAGGGTAAAATAATTTGCATTCAATTTAAAAGAAAATCCTCAAGGCAATTCATCTGCCTTGTGGCTTTGTAAGATCCGATTCTGCAGCACACTATGTTCCGCAGAGTTGGCTATGTCTCCTGCACATCTTGCTTTTTTTCTTTCTACTGTTAATAGATGCAGCTACTGCGGCGAACATGAACGCGAGGGAACAACTGATCTGCTCTCTCAACGACAATGCTGCATTTGTAATGCTGTGATTTTAATGGAAGTTCTATCAGTCATCAGGGCAACTGACTGTCGAAGCCCTATTACAGTGAGAATATGGTGTAATTGTCTGTACGGTGATGTTCAATCACAATTATTGACATTTGGGAAAGAAATTACTTTTGCAACCACATTAGATTTGATCTGCTGTGCACCTTAAGAGAGAAAGGCTGAGCGAAATGGACCCTCACACTTCCCACTCGTTTCCGCCAAATAAGAGACCACAGGCACTGAAAGATGACGCCAAGTCCGACCTGTGAGGGTGTATAGAACATAAAAGAGCTCTCATGAGTCACACTGTTAGGAGGCCATGCCTTTGGGACAGTAAAAAAAACAAAAAAACAACTAACATATTACAGAGGCAACACCACTAATGAGCTGAATTGATGATAAGCGCAAAGATTAAAGGCTAATTTAAATGTGAGTGTGCCTGCATGAAAGAGAGAAGCAAAAACATGTGTGCAAAGTTGTATGCGCATTTCATCTATGATAATAAAAAGAAGGGATGAGGACCGTATAAGAGGAATTGACCGAAAGCAACTCCAACCACGTTCCGATATTGGCTTGGAGCGCAGATTTCAGAACGCCTCCTGGAGACCAAGCAATCAATTCAGTTTTGAAAAATTACAAAAGTTGAGAAAGTTCCCCTCGTACTAATGAGTAATAGAGGGATGTTGAAAACATTAGGAAATCTCAGATGTACGGGAAATGTTGAACAGTAGCGCAGACCATGGAAAGGAAGAATCAGTTGCAAAATATCAGCAGTGCTACATTAAGTATAATATGAATCTTTGCATTTTAACTTTCGGACTTGTGTTGGGAGGACGCCTGTAGCCAAAGCTGCAGCTGCAGCACATTTTAAATGTACAGGGTGTCCCAAAAAAATTGACATAATTTAGCAGGCCAATCGTTTTGTCAATTCTTGTTGAAATAACCTCAAATTTTCACAGAATGTATAGAAACAGATCAAGATTTTATATTTAATGTTTTATTTTGGTTGTGTTTTCAGGTTGAGCCATGCCATTCACTCCCAAAGAGAAGTAATTTTGCGTCTTGGAATATGCTCACACACAGTCACCCAGTTATGCCGTGTCACAGGCGCCTAGGCCCCATAATAAACTTACGATGTTCAACACCTACACTGTTCAATTTCATTGAACTAGACTTAGGAGTTTTCAAGATAATTGCTTTTAAAATGATTTTTGGGACACCCTGTATTTATTTAGCCAGTTACACTATAGGTGGTGGTGCAGAACCTCTTCAGAACCCTGATCCCCCTTGCTCCCGAATGCAGCATGTCACTTGTGTATTACTGAGCGCGCGTCCACCTGTGTACGAGTGTCAAGCACGCGGTCGTAGGAGATGCCCACAGGGACCAGAGTGACATCTGTGACAGAGCCTCGCTTGAGGAGCTGCGCGATATGAGCCAACCACTGGCCACCACGACCGGTCTCGGCTGACAAACCCACACTTATCGGCTGGCCCTCATGGAGCAGCTCATCCACCAGCTGAGAAAAAAACAGAAGCAGAGAGAGAGAGAGGGAGGGTCGGTGGGAGGGAGAGAGAGCAAGAGGCAAAGGTGCGAGAAAACTTGGCCGTCAGCGGGAAATTAACATAAAATTCCTATGATGCATTTCTAAAAAATACATGAGCAATACACCAAAACAGACCTTGGAGTTAATACAAAGAGGCAGCTTAACAGCGTGAAGGGCAGCGGAGGGAGGAGAAGTTAAATGCACAAGGCAAGCAGATTAAAGAGCTAAAATGAAAGGGGCTGCGGGGATTACTCCATGGCATCCAGAAACTCTCTCCTCGCCTCAATTACTGTTTTCCCTATGCAGAAGAGGAATTTTCAATTACCAACTAGCAGCAGCCAACCAGGCCAACGCACAATTAACGACAAAGGTCTGTGGATGTGTCAACGTGATCTAAACTTAGCCTGCTTTTGTGCGCACAGACTACACACACCTTCTCCAACTGATGGTCAATAAAATAAAATAAATTTTGCCGACTCCCTTGTTAACTAACCCATTAGTTAGGGTTGGTCGTGCAGGCTAATGGCCGGCTTGAATTTTTAATCACCTTTATAGCAGAGTACTGATCTTCACAAAGCAGCTTGTTTCTCTGGGTGAAATATATCTTAAAGTTCCCTCACGCAGAATGAAAAAGAGCTTTACACAAACGCAAATATGTTAATGTCAAGAGGAGCTGATAAATGAAGACGTTTAGGGGGGGACATTAATAATGTTTTGCAGTAAAAATTAATAGATTGTAGTAAAAAATGAATCATTAGGTGTCCTTTAAAGATGGCTTTCCTATTCAAACCCTGATTACATTTAAATAACAAGAATTACAACTCTGTTGTACAACTGTTGCACTTACGGACGTCATGACGGGCGAGAACAGACTGTCCCTTTCAGCATCCTCCTCAGTTTGCAAAGAGGGGGGCAGGAGGAGAACACCTACTCTTTGCAGGATGGCCCTAGAAGATAAGCAACAGCTAAATCAAATATCACAGATGGGGAAAAAAAAACATTGAAATCAGACCAATGTTGCTAAAATTGGCCCGGTTCTGCCAAGGAAAGGGTTCAGTCTGACACAATGCACACTTGGAATTGCTCCAACCACAGCCTTGTGGTTGTGGTTGTTTGTGTCAATGCGAGCGTGTGTGTGTGTGTGTGTGTGTGTGTGTGTGTGTGTGTGTGTATGACAATACCTCAGGGAATAGCTGCTACACTGCAAGGGACAAACAGCGTATGGAACTGCGAGTTTGTGACAGAAAAGCACCAGAGGGACGAGTGCACAGTCCACGAGGCTCTGACGCACATGCACATAGAGCAGCAAAGATCCCTTCATTACAGAAACAAACAGAGGTTTTAGATAAACAACATTCCTTGTATTGCAGTCAGTCATAATGACAAACAGAGGTGGACTGTGCTGAAGTCTCAGACAAATTAGCAAAGGTGCTCTGGGGTTTTCTGAAATGAAACCGATATGAGAATCAGGCTTTGTTGTAGAATGCGAGCGTGACACCGACTAGTCACAACGAGCACGTAAACTCACAGCCAAGCATTAGAAATGGAAACAGGTGATTTAAAGTAACTTGTTTGATGAGTTGCTGTTTGGTTTGCAGGTTGCTGTCAGGGACTGTCTGAAAAAGGCCTAGCTGATGTCATAAGTAAAAGGAAAAAGGTCAACCTGGCTTAAGATGCCAGACAGGCGTCAGAAAGTCCAACCAGCATGTGCAACCTTGTAGCACAAGCACACCAGCAGCAAAGGTCGACGTCAGGACTGACAGGTGTGAGAAATACTTTCCTTACATACTTCGAGCCAGAAAGTACCAACTGAGAATTTTGTTGTTAATGTCCTATTGCCAAGCGTTTCTCAACTTGTGGCTTGCGACCCAAAAGTGGGTGGTGGAGCTGTTTTGATTTGGGTCGCAGCTTCGTGCGTAGTCCCCTTCCCCGTTTTTTAAAAGCAATTTTAAAATATATACATTTACAGAGTGGGGCATTTATTTAGCCAAACACACAATTCAATTCAATAATTTCAATAATTTATTTACTTGACATGAAAGAAGGTGGGCTTGTGTTTTTATCTTAGTTGAATAAATTTGGGTCCTAAGACTGCCAGTTGAGAACCACTGCTACAGCCTGTCTCAGAAATTGTCATAATTATGTCACAAACGTCAAACCACATTAAACTGGTTTCTTGAACATGACACTGAGTTTTCTGTACATGAACAACGGCCACAGACACTACATCCTGAGCCAATGGAGCACTTCTGGGATAAGGCTGAACAGGAGATTGGCATCATCGACATGCAGTGGACAAATCTGCAGCGACCGCACGATGTTATCATGCCAACATAAACCAAACTCTCTGAGGAATGTTTCTAGCACCTTACATAATTTATGGCATTAAGAATCAAGGCAGTTGTGAGGTCACAAGGGAGTCCAACAAGATAGTGCACATGGTGATACATACTTTTTCATAGAATGCTTGCAACAGACTGAGTCTGAATTCAAGTTTGTTCAATTGCCCTGGCTTTAACACTGCCAATGTTGTTGAAAAATAAAATTAAGCAAAATGAATAAAAAACAAAACAAAACATTTCTCTGCAGCAGTAGCATGGCTTAGACTTTTTTTTCTAATACTTGTTTTCGTTAAGTCAACCATAAAATTGCAGTCTTCAGGACGACTATGAAAATAAGTTTAAAAAAAAAAATCTATCAAGTAATATGGTCAAGGGATTTTTGTTTCAGGCTCAGTTTAAAGCAATACTGCTTGATTAGGATGAGACTACTATTTAAAATTCTTGGTTAACGTTAGCCTGGCCATGCGTATGTAGTAATACAGCTGTTGTTGTTTTCGTATTGCATCCAACGGTGGACGTTCTTTTCTGACATCGGAAACAAAGAGGTGACAGCGTTTGCTGTCACAGTAATGAGCATGTTTAATGACATGTAAACAAAAGACATTCCATTGGAATATGTATGAGGACGTTCACAGATACTTGCACCTCTTGTGAGGCTCTCTGCAGAGGCGCCAGCTGGTTGAGGTCGACTTGAATGTTGTCAAACACCGATGCAAACACCTTCAACATCAGCCAGCCGACAAATCTGGTCAGAAGAGGAAAGGGAGAGATAAAGGCAAAGGAGTCAAGTGTTGCTTGTTTGTATATTTGTCTATAGTCGGGTTGCATATGGTGAGTACTTCGACTCAGAAAACCATGTCAAGTGAGCAAAATTTTATGCACAAGTGAGACATTTTTTTCAAACCAATAAACTTTCAGACATTTACTGAGACAATTTAGTGCATATTGATACATTTCTTGCATTATTCTTTATTAAAGGTCTTATTTGTAGGTGATGTGTCTTTTATATCTTAACAAAGGCTCAATGACAGCGAACAACCTTTTTAATGCACGTATGGGAATTTCAATATGTTCTCTAACATGCACAAATTGTATGTAGTAGCACAGACTAGTTGTTTCCTGTTGGTCTATTGGTCCCCATTATATTCCAGCCGACTAATCAAAGCTGTACTTGGTATCGTAGAGTTCCTATTTTTCTTACTACTTACTGCACAAATGGTTAACCAAAACACAATGATTAACCGTGATTCAATAATAAGGACTGGCTTTATCAGGAACATAAGTGGTAGGAAATGAACTAAAAGGGACATGAGTTGTTCTCTCTCTCTTCTCTAAATGTGTGTAGCTCATCCCTACATTGGCTTGAACAGACAAACGGGTCTTACTTCCATGCACAGCAAAGAGATTGAGATGAGTGTGTAACCTCATCACACACATCTATGGCAGCAGTTATTCGCTGGGGGCTGCACACCAAGAGAAAGTTGTTATAAGAAGTTTGAAAACAACGGAAAAATCAGCGGGGGGATTTTTACAGCTCCCTCTAAAGGGTCATAGGAAACTGCTGCTGCTTGTTGTGAGTCTCCTTTGTGCTTGATGTCCCACTGGGAAATCCTGGACGGCAGATATGCTGTCAACATAAACCCCCTGAGAACTGCATCACGCTTAAATTATTCCTAAAGAACTAATGGCCTGGAAGACATGATCTGGAACTACTGGTGCAACATGCATATTTCATTGTACACCAACAGTGTGTAATAGTGGCATCCTCCAGATTCTGTCAAATGTACTGTGCTGTAGAGATGAGCGTTTGTTACATTAATTATTGCAATTATATTAGAGTATAATTACAAAAAAGGGTGGGTGAAAGGGGGGTCCGTGATTGTTGTACACAGGACCATTTGACTTCACTTGGCAAGAGAAATGGTAAATATTTTTCTAAAATTAATATTAGACAGGATCTCATAGGCATTTTCGTGACCATTAGTGACAAAAGCTGCGTTTCCAATTACCCCATAGAATTGTGTAAAATCTAAATATCACAATAAAAGATTGGTAATGGAAACACACAGCAGGCTATTTGAATGTTGTTAGGCCCAGGTGAAAAGTTGAGAGGGCAGCTTTCAATAAATTCATTAAAAGGGTATGAATTTATTATCAATAAACTGGAAAGAGCAATCCTCCTTTGATCCTCGCCCTCTGGCCTTTGGCCCACACACACACACACACACACCGGACAAGGCTGGGCACGATGCTGGTGTTAATGAGAGGCAGGTACGGTGAGAGACGGTTCGTCAGCTCTCGGACGCCTCGACCCTCCGGCGCTTGACGCTCCACTGCGACCACCTCCTTCACCCTGAAAACACACGGTCACAGGACGGGCAGAGTTAAAGAAGCATAGAGGCTCTTTTGTCCCTGACGTAGACAAACACCTGCCTTCAGCGGCAACAACAACAGCCTGAGTAAAGAGGTCACTCAGAGGTTAAACTCAATTACACGCGAGGAGAGAAAACAACAAACGCACAGAGACAGAGACGGAGACAGCGATAGGGAAACGGTGACAACATTGGGAACGTGTCCTATTTATCTTTGTTCAGTCTGCGCAGACTCCATGATAGCCTTCATTTTCTTTTATCTTTGTTTGTGACTCTTATCTCCTCCGTGTGCGAGTCTCTCTCTCTCTCTCTTTGCCCATCTGTCTCACTTTCTCTCGCCAGAACCGCGGGTCCCGTTTCATTTTCTGTATCGCTGACTATCACTTATTAACTTTCCACCGGCCTGGGCGCCCCCCGTCCTTCCTTTTCTCTTTCCTCTTGTGTACCTGTTGCTCTGGCCGATTCTCTCCAGTCGGTTCCCACTGGGTCTTGAGGAAACTTTACAGCCACTCACAAACAGCAAGCAGCTAATCCGCCGCACCAGCCACCCCTGGTACCTGCAGAAACAAATGCACGGGCAAACAAGACACGTGTGTGTGTGCGTGCGTGAGTGTGTGTGTATAAAAGCATTTTCGACCGCAAACCTCTGTCTTGGCGGTGTCATTAATACCTAGCGTGCGTGTTGTCGATGCTCAGCAGGTTGTGGAAGCTGGGAATAGATTTCTGTCCGAGCTTCCCGTGCTAAGTGGTGGTAGACAAAATCAGAGAGCCTGATGTTAAACCAAACACTAGCAGTTCAAATGGCAATGACAACAATAATAACAATTATCATATTACTATAATGTACATCTCTGCTGGAGAAAGTTGGGACCTATGTATTCAGGTGAACGCTGACATAAAATGATCCGAGCACAGCTGAGGATCGACCACACAGACCCGACACCTCGGCTCCTGGAAATCAATACTTTGTGATGTCACAAAGAGCCAATACCGCTCACTGCTTTGCGATAACACCCTCATTGCTGCCCCCTGCCAAACATGAGGTTCAAGAACACAGCAATTTTAGCAGGAGGCTAAAAATGGTGCATTTTTTTTGCAGGAGGCTGTAAACAGATGGCTAAATGAGCTCTTGTCAGCAGTTTTTGAATCATGTAAGGTAAATGGAAGGTATTTTATTATTATTATTATTATTATTATTATTATTATTAGTAGTAGTAGTAGTAGTAGTAGTAGTATTAGCATTTACAATTTCCATCTGTTGTTGTTTCCTCAAAGTGTGCCCAGGTTCTTCACTGTATACTTACCAGACTGCCTGGTGTGCATTTCATGCAACACTGACCAACAGTTGGTCTCAACTTGCCCAAAGAGGGAGGCACCATCTTTAATTTTCTCTTTAGTCTGGATGGAAACTGAGACAAATTCACAATTATATTAGAATTGCAGTCACTTTCAAATCAAAACAAAAAACAGATGTATCTTCCTGTTTATTATGAATCCTAATGTAACTACAATTTAACATCATCACTGACTCTGAATGTTCAACCTGGCAGTTTTATAACAACAGGCCCAATCACAACAACAAAATAATATAGAATAATCTATCCTTCATTTCCTTGCTAGATTTATAGGACCATTCTTTTTTAACGTGATTCTGATATGGTTGCTATGGCCATTACACAGTACAAAAAACTTTATTTCCATGTGAAAGACTTCATATTACCAGATCTCCAGTGACATAAATGCATAGTCAAGTCAAAAATAAAAACGTTTTAATTTTCAAAGTTAAATTCTGTAGTTTATGCAGAGTGCTTCACACTGGAGCACTAAAACGCTGATTAAAACCATACAAATCTCACAGGGCTGAACTTCACGTCAACCATGCTCCTGTTCAGAATCACAATTTTGTGTTGTGATAAACAGCAACGGTGCCAATTTATCGTCATGCGGCACATGTATATGAGGGCTGGAACTGTGCCAGAAGTTAACCTGTAAATTGGAGCTAATGAATTGCCTTCACAGGCTAAATGACGACAGACCTCAGGTGAGAGTAACTCACTGATACACTACTTTGTTGAGAAATGGTTGATTGGAAATACAGAAGAGTAGTAAAATGGTCAGCCATGCATTAAAAAGGTCAATGATGTAAATCTACCATCAATCCAGCTCAGAGGAAATGCACAGGGCTGAAGGTTAAAATAAACAAAGTGGAAAAGTGCAAACAACTGACGAGTTGAGTTGAAGTAATAAGCTCATGAAAAAGAGCAGTTTTTCCTGCAAAAAAACCCCAAAAAACATTAAATCCACATGAGGTGTTTTGAGACTATGTAGACGGCATATAATCAATTCTAAAATTACACAGTATGTATTTTACAGTCCACGTCACGGCAACCATTTCTGGCAGTGCTGCTCCATTTTGGTAAGCATCTATCTGCAAGCTCTCTGGCGACGTGCTCAGATTTGCTCAAAACGAATACAGGGCATGCACTGCAGAAACAGCTTCATTCACTCAGGATGACTAATGGTGGAACAAATCAGGAGAGAGGACAGGAAGACAGTGAGCTAGTACTAACAACAGAAGCACGCTCTCATTCTTTAAATGGCAAATGGCAAAAAACAACTTTAGCATTCAGCATTCTCAAGCACTCTTTATTGATGGTGCCAACATCAAAAAAGAAGCGTTATCGAAAAAAAATACAGCTAGCAGGATGGTTATGATCCAATGCCCAACAACCATAATCAGGTTGGAAACCACTCTGACACATTTGGACCCCAATATGCTTGTCTCTACTCCAGCTGTGCCTCGGTTTCCAGTTTCGACCACTTCTTTTCACTGTGTTATTACCTTATCTGTCACCATGGGTGTTTTTCAATTTCAACAGCTGAGTTGCAACAATAATTCACTTTCTTTTTTTATTTGTCTTTAACCTTTAAAGGACAAAAGTGGCTCATGTGTTTTGTCCGGCAATGGCTCAGTTCTTTATTGTAAAAATCAAAACTTAATATTTTCTCTGAAAACAATATTTTAGCTCAATGCCATCAGCATTCTTATATATATGAGTGTGTGTGTGTGTGTGTGTGTGTGTGTGTATGTATATATATATATATATATATATATATGTATACATATACACATATATATATACATACACATATACATATACATACACATACACATATACATATATATATACATATACATATACATACACATATACATATATATATATATATATATATATATATATATATATATATATATATATGTATATATATATATATACACACATATATATATACATATACATATACATATATACATACATATATGGGAAAATATTACTGGTATGGTTTTACAGGTGTAACGAATGATTTAGACAAGAGATAAGCATAAGTAATGGACACAAATTATTTAATACCAAGTGAGATGGACGATCAAACGCACAGGTCCTTGTCACTGTTTATTACTTCATCTCAACTAAAGCTAATTTGCACCAAGTGCCCACAACAAAGTCTAGCTCAAAGTTTAGGGCTAAAAGTTAACAGTCATTAGAAGAGTACAGCTATTGAGGGATTCCCGTCTCAATGGCATCACCTAAGAATCACACCGATAACTGCAAAGGCTTATTTACAGACTGTGCACAAGTGAGTGGTGTGTGTGTGTGTGTGTGTGTGTGTGTGCGTGTGTGTGTGTGTAGGCAGTGCTCTTACAACAGTTTCATTCTGTTGTGATGGTGAGACAGCCACGTCATTGTTAAGCCCATCATTCTTCTCGTGCGCCATGTTGAGCCCCTGGATACCTCCAACAGGATGACCAGCAAACAATAGGCTGGGGAAGAAAAAAGTATTTAACATGGTATCGAGTGAAACAGTATTCAGATAGCATAAACTGAATGTAGAGTGCAGATAAAATAAGAGTGAGCAGGATAACGTGGAATGTTAAGATACACAAAACAATGCACAGATTTTCTGATGGATATGCTCCAACCATCCATCGATTTTCCATACCCACTTCTTCCCGAGCTCAGGGTCACAGGGGTCTACTGGAGCCTATCCCAGCTGTCATGGGGCGAAGGCAGGGTGACACCCTGGATAAGCCGCCAGCTCATCGCAGGGCCACATAGAGACAAACAACCATTCACACTCACATGCACACCTACGGACAATTTAGAGTTCCCAATTCACCTCAAATGCATGTTTTTGGACTGTGGGAGGAAGGTGGAGAACCCGGAGAGAACCCACGCAGACACAGGGAGAACATGCAAACTCCACACAGAAAGGCCCCTGGCCCAGAATCAAACCCACAACATTCTTGGACGGCGGCACTAACCACTGTGCCACCGTTCTCACACATGATAGAAAATTCATCATGGATTCACAAGTTGTTGTTTTTTTCCAGAAAGAGAACCTCTCTGCTGCCCCCTCTTGCTTGCTAAAGACAAGACACTCGTTAGTGGGTCATAAATCATTCAAAGCAAGGTACACGTTGAACAGCTGACAAACACAATGAATGCTGATCCCTTTTCCCCCCAACACAGAAACCAAGTAATAAGATGTGACAATATAAGTCATCTTGTAACGCAATATACCTTGAGGTACCTACAGGTTATCTAATTAACAAGGTTGCTATGTCTAAGCTTAGAGGAGAAATCACCTGAGATTATGGCAGGCTGAATACTGATCAGCAGAAATTGCACACTTGAGGAGAGGAAGCTGGGCAATGTCAATAATATGAAAGAGCCCCCCGTCAGGAGGCTTTCTTTCTACTTCAAAAGAATAAGGAGGTGTCACGCTGTCATCGAGCAGTGCTTACGACCATCAGATTTAGGACAGTCACTCGGGTCAGTGCGAGATTCCATCGCTGTCTCCTACTCTGCTGATCACACTGCCCCATTAACCTTGCTAATTAAAACCTGAGCTTTCTCCACAGAGAGACAATCCATTTCAACTGACTCAAGTTCCCACATTCATTACCAACTCCGGTGGGACCGGAGGCATTGATAAGGATTCCCATGCCTTGGTGCAGGGTGCAGATGATGAAGGAGACCAAACAAGAAGTAGCTTGAAGTTGTAAAAAGTGTAAATTTACTATAGACGACTGTATGGGATTTGTCATATCTTTATTTCCCAGGGCAGAAATGTTTAACAAACAATTGAGACAATAATCTTGTGAAGCGTCTCTGTTTTAATGTTTCTTTTGAAAATGTACGGCCTCTGCCCATTTGTGTACCAAGTGATTTCCACAAGTGAAGGCGCAAAATAGCATTCATACGAGCTGAAGAACAATCACAGACAGGCCTCTTGGCAACAGCGAACAATCTTTAAAAAATTCTCTGCATCCCAAATGACCTTCAAAGGCTGAGGAGCTGAGGAGCTTTCAGTCTTAACTTTGTGCTCTTCAGAATGAGACAAAAGTCTGATTAGAGACATTTGAGGCTGATAGTAAAACAGATCTCTAAACTCTTTCTATCAGATACAGTGGAGCAATGATATTGTCGTCAGCAGATCAAAAATAACAATAAAATGCAAGTTCTACTTGCATGGCATGTCCGTATCACCCTCATGTATGCCTCTTCCCTGAACCTTGAGCGGGTTTCTCTCCAAGACGGCCATGATGTTTCATTAACTGCTACAACACACCTGAGCCAACCCTTGGAGAATATATATTATGGGTGAGAGGTGAGATATCTGCAGCAATGAATTTTAAATATGGATGCTGTGAACCGCATAACCGACTTTCTGTCTGAAACCCAGATGTATTTTAAAAAATGAAAATATGTGAACACATACCCAAGAAGCTATCGTAGGAGAAGTCATTGAAATGTGATTTACATACTCATATAAATCTAATTTACATATAAGTGTGTGTGTGTGCGTGTAAATATAAGGGCAACATACAAAAAAAAAAGTCTTGAAGAGAAATAGTCAGTAGTAATTAAAACAAACAACAAAACAAGTAACAAAGACTCATGAGGATGCCTTGTACTGCACTGTACACCATGTACAGTGATTATGCAGTAATCCACTAAATTCCCCCAAATTTGAGGGAAGTTAAAACTTACCTCAAATGTATCTACATTCACATGGCAGATATTTCCGAGAAGACTGATGTCTTGCATTTGAGGGGAATAACCAGTCTGGTTGAATTTTAGAAGGAACTCACTCCTTATAGTTTATTGAAAATCAAATAATCCAGGCTGCAGGGAAAAGGCACGTTAAGATCGATGGCATGCCATGAGTACTGGCGGTACTAAGTTGTATTGTGAAAATAAGTGCTGTAAATTATATTTCAAAAACCTTAGCATTCTCATTTAATTAAAAAGCCGAATGCCACCCAGTCCTTTGTTGTAAATTTGATTCTATGCGCTCCCCCTTTTCCACAAAACAGATATTAGAGCAGTTCATTTGGAGAAAAAAGTGACAAAAATTCTAATTGCTTAACAAGTGCAAACCCAATAATTTAGCCATTATCTATTCAGTAATAACAGCAGTGTTGCAAACTCGAAGGCTCCATGTTTTCATTCAAAAAAAGAAAATCAACTGAATTTGAGTTCATTTGAATCAATTTAAAAAAAGAACCATTTTCAACAAAAAAAAAAACATCTTGCCTTGTTCTAATCACTGCGTCTTTCACATGGTTGCTCTGCAGGAACAGGATCTCAATTTTGCCACATGGCTTTTAAGCCTTCGCAACAAAAATAAATAAATAATTTTAGTGAGGTCTCATGATTGCAACTTTAATAGCAGTGGGGTCTAATACAATCAAGGTTTGGGGCTTTGTGGTTATATGTCAGTAAGAAAGGGAGACATGTGAGCGTCATTAGGTGTTCTCAATGAGGAGCCTGTGGGATAAAGAGAATGGATATTCAATGTGAATCTCTACCTCCCCGCCTTTCCCTATTTATCTGCGGCTTTTTGGTTTGAGAAATACAGTAGTGTCACTGTGAAGCTTTTTACCAAGCTCACCACTGCTCTGCAGAGTGAAAAATAAGAAAATGCCCTCTGAGGCTACTTCTCAAAAGAGGGTACAATTTATTCGCGAGACACTTCACACCCACCCAAAATACTTTAAATCCAGGGGCAGAAACTGACTGAAAAATACAGAAAATGTTAGCGAAGAGAATACTTAATTTCTTAACAAATCATTAACAACCAACATTTGAGAAATTTGTAAAATTACATTTTAGAAAATGTAAAATAAATGTTTGATTAGCATATTTCCCATTTTTCTGAAGTTCAATTAGAATTTCCCCAGGGCCATTTGGTACTGATGATACTTGAACTTTGCACAAGCTTCACACGCTTCGATCACTGTTGAGGGGCCAAGCGAGTCGAAGCGAGTTTAGTGGTGACGTAGTGCCTTGTTATTTTGGTTTTAGTTTGAGACTGAAGTGAGTTCATCAAAATATAAATAAGTGTAACTTCTTTTTAGACTTGAAATAATTACATTGATATATTAATTTCTCAGTACCCGATCAACAGTTAAGTGCATGTAAGTGCAATTTTAATTGGTGTCTTCCGATCAGATTTTTGGCCCCACAAATTGTCATTTTAAGTAATAAAAAGATACGCTTGTCCTCCAACCAAGTTTCTATCCTTCTTATCTCTATTTCACAAGTAATGTATTTCAGCTTTACATTCTATATTCTTTAGTATTTGTCTTTTGCTTTCCATCTCCCTCTACTGCTCCCTTGGTCTTCCCTCTTTCTGCCCCATTGGGGTGTTTCTCTTCTGGGAGCAAATCTCGCTGTGATTGATAAACTCATCTCTTCCACATTGAAGCGCCAGAGGAAAAAGGCATATTATTAACGACGCCAATAAAACTGATGACAGTAATAAAGAACCGCACTTGCTTATCTGCCCTGCTGATGTAAGTAATGCAAGGAAGTTATCTTGAAAGAATCTCACTTCCCAACCTTCTTACTATTCTCTCCTGCACAAACACAAAGAATGAACAGTGCAAAAGGGAAAAACGTGTTAAAGATATATTTTCAGGTGATAATTGAACAACAAATTCTATCCAAACAAGATGCTTCCAGAGCACATGACGGGATGACACTTTTTTTTAAATCATTATTATTATTAGTGGCATTAAAGATTCAATCCCTGCCTCACTGCTATTGTCATATTGTCATTTTGCCAACTGTATTAATACTTTTTTTATGACGACCATGGACTGGAGCATCCCTCAGTGCAAAGTAAGACATAAAAAAACCCCCTGTTGAGCCATTATACTGTGATGAGTAAACACTTGGCTTCCTCAAAAAGTTCACAGATCACTTCTCCCACATTAATTTCCTCAGGTGGCCACCACAACTAATAAAAGTGTTTACAGGTGTGGGAGCAAAGTAATTGTCACTGCAGTAACTATTCCTGTAAGGACCGTAATGTGGAACAATCTTTCATCAATCAACATTACCTGTGTGTAGGCCTTGTCATTGCCTACATGTTTATGGTGAAATGTTATTCAAAAAAATAATTTCAAGATTTAAAAAATAAATCTTACAACAAAACACAGGAGAAATCTCTTTGATTACTTGGTAGTTCAAAATGGACATATTTGGGCTAAGTGCTGACATTTTGATAACAATGCTAAATCTATCCAAGATCAACTTATGTCCTATCGTTCTGCCTTTTTGGACCTGTGTGGATTACAAATAGTTACTTTATGTTACAGTAGAAATCCCTGCCAATTTGAATTGGTTTTAGAATAACTGAAATGCATTATTTATTATTGTGACGCAAAAATCTAAATCAAAAACTGTAAAAGGTAATTCTGAGTTTCAACGCATCAGTCAAATGATCAAAGCACAGAATACTTCTCAGAGAGCACATCAAATTGTGCGGATGCTGTCATAAAATCAAAGAGTCGGTATCTCTGCCCCCCAACGTCCCCTGCACTGTATGCAGTATCTCTTAGCCAGAAGTAATTTTCCGTGCATTTGTGCCCAAAAGCACTTGCCCCCAGATGAGAATCACATCCGGGCCCATTTAATGTATTCAAGGGCAAATACATACAATTTCTCTTGATGGAAAACATGTGCTTTCTAGGCTATAACAGCAGAGAGAACTGTAGGGATTGTGTGTTTTCCATACAGCCTCTTTTAACGCTTTCAACCAGATATCTGAGTGGTTTTTTTTTTTTTTTTTTCAAATGTCACTCCATTAGTTCAGAGACTCCCTCTGACCCTGCCGACTCTAATAACAATACAACAATGTGCTTTTGTTTATCTCCTGTATACACAAAGTATTTTGTTGCACTATAATGCACCGTAAGTGTGTTGTCCTGCAAAATGAAATGTATCCGGTCGTGGGTTGACAATGAATTTTGTTTTGATTAACTGTAATAAGAGTCCTCTTCAACTGAGAACAAAATGTTCATGTAATTTCGCGTGTTGCCAGAAGCTATTCCTGAATGTGATCTTTTACTGAAAACACCGAGATAATTCGCAGGTCTTATGGAGTTTCTGTCTTAATTATCTTTCATGCGAGCTGTGTAAAATCTGTATTTCTAGAACTGAGAGGAAAGACTATCTATGCAGCTTGCTCATTCTGCACAACACCTGTTGCTTTTCTCATTTATCCCTCAGTACTTCAGTTTGCCTTTGTTGTTTGCCAGACTGCAATTTGAGCTCCTCTCTGCTTCATATTCCGCCAGTTTAAAACTCTCAGGTTTTTTGAATTAGTCCTATTTAGGCTGTGGCCTCGCATGTGAATCTTCTCTAATTCATGAGAACAAAAGGCTAGGCAAGCACTTAAAAATGTAGTAATAGGGCTTATTAAAGGAAGAGAGAGTAATAGTGAAGTGCTGCTGATTATAAGCAGACAAATGATATTTTAATCAAGCCACGATAACCAAGCCAAGGCTTTCAAGGAAAGCTCGAAACTGTAGCTGCTATACACAGTCTATTGGGTCAACTTGTCACAATGCTGACACAACTACACAAGCGTCAACGTTTCTTTTTTAGGGACTTAACTCGCTGGTTTCAGTTTAATTTTCTGCCTGTCACATTCTGTAATAGCTACCACGTGACAGGATTGCTCAGGGTGTTTTGGCCGGCTGAAACAGACATAGTGCTGAGTAATGACAGCTCGGATTGCTATGCCCTCTGCAATAACGTTGATTAAACCTATACTTTTCAGTCTTCATTTTCCACAGCATTCCACAACTTCCACTCACATTTGACAACGGTTTGCTTGCTTCGGACTTTGATGAAACACATAATTGCAAAACAGCAAGATCTTGACGAAGCACTGGCACAGTGAAACTACTGTGTTTACATTGAACTGAATACCCCACATAGGAGCTTGATCACGTTCATTGATTTGATGTTTTAATAAAAGGATATTTGGGTTTTACTGAATATATTGAGCTTTTCAAATTCCTACATATTTATAAATATCTTTGCAAATATTATCCGCGTTCCAATTCCTGCATCTTATTTGCTCAGAGGCCAGTGATGTTAGTCATGTGTCATTTAAAAACTCATTTTCAGCACGATCTGAATAGACACCTGGCCCAGCGCTGAACATGATAAATAGGAAAAAGGAACGAGAGCATTCTTAAGGCAGAATGTGCCGATGACAAATTGTGTAATAAGTGACTCATAGGAGGCAAGCGTCAGGATCAATTTCAAACAGGATCTGTTCATCAACGTTTGTGTTATAGCATGCGTGTGGCACACCCAGACTGCTCAGGGGTCCCAAAGCACAAGAACTAACTGAATCCAACTGAAAGCAATGAGCAATGAGTCAGAAGCATCAAACAGAATGTCAAAGTGGCTATTACACAATGGAACTAGGAAAGCACAACAGTTTATCAGACCTAAGTATCAACGCAATCATTTAAACATCAAGGTTCTTTTGTTTTAAGTTCTATTGTGGGGATATTATGTGTGGCCTTCAAAGAAGCAAAGCAAGGTGAATCCTCTAAGAGGGTATCTATCACTAAGCATTAATGACCATTTTGCTTGGTTCTGATTCTAAAGTATTTGTTTAAAAGAAGCAACAGGAAACTCAAGTGAAAATGATAATTGATAGAAATATTTTTTTTACTTTAAATTTTACACAATTTGTCACGTAAGATTCTGTGTGAACAACCTTCGGTACCATTTTAGAGACAAAGTATCAGGCATAGGCATAACATCTTCCTATCTTAAGAAGAGCCCATCAAATTAAACCTAGGGTCAATTTTTATATAGTATTCACTTCAGTTCTCAGAAGGCATGTTGCAGAGCAAATATATAATGAAAATAAAAAAAAAACAGACTCAAGATGTGTCCAAGAAATGACACTTTTAGTTCTTTTTCTTGTCACAAAAGAAAAAAGTTACGTCAATGAAAGTTGTAGGAGACAAGAGAAAAATTAGATAAAGTGAAGGAGGACGGTGGTGCTCAATACTGTTTTGTCACAAGTTCTGATGTAAAAAGAGATTAATGTGCCAGGATGGGGGAAAGGATGAAGTAAAAAGACAGAATTTCTTTGTTCTTATTTTTTAAAGTTTCTGACCTACCTACATATGTGTTATATGCAGGAGAGCAACAAGAAACAAGGCAGTAGTCTAAATCAAAAGGAATCTATCTCAGCTGTCATGGGAGAAGACAGGGACACATAAGAAGACAAACATTCACCCATTCACAGTCTCACACACATACAAAAACAGACAACTTAGTTCCAAATTCTGCTCACATCCATATTTTTAGACTATGGGAGGAAGCCGGAGTGCCTGGAGAAAACCCAAGCAGACACAGGGAGAACATACAACCTCCACAGAGAAAGGACCTAGACCCACAACCTTCGTGCTGCGAGGCAACAGCGCTATAACCACCACACTAGTGGAAAGTTTCAAGTTTGGAAAGATATTTTTAAACTGGAGAATAGATGAGGTCTATATTTATCTGCAGACATATTGTACCTTCAGTGACAAAGCAGAAGCCCAATGGGTTTCTTAAAACTTGCAAGCGCTGAAGCAGGGTGAGAAAAATCTGTAGGAGTGACCTTTATTAAAGCAAAGTGCTTCAGTGACTGAGTGTTTAAACATTTTATGTTAAGGTCAAGTGTATGAGATCTGAATCTTTTGAATCCCAGTGGTACTGGACGGGAGAAGTATGAGTCGGGCGCCACAAAATGAAAGGGTCAAAGAGAAAATAAAAGACAAGAGTCGCGTCTTAATTGTTCGAAACAATTATTGTGTTGTGGTAAGTGAGGGACGTTACATTCACTTGCGGTTATTAACTTTCACCTTCACAAAATTTTAAAAACTTTCATGTGGCTATTTCAGAGAATGTTGTATGCAGAACAAATAAAGAGTACAACAGATGCAAATTCCAAACACCCCTTTCTTCAAAGATAAAAGAAAAACATTAAACTATTTTTTAATTTATAATTACTTACAAAGTAGAAGGTATGGATGCATACATATTGTGCAACCCAGTCAACATGACTTCTTTAAAGAGTCTTCAAGTTCTCTGAAATTGTCCTTTTTAATGGCAACAATATTTTAAAAGGCAAGATATCCAAGATATGCTGTGCTTTGTAGAGTACTCTGATTACATGGATCAGTCATATCAAAAGCACAGATCCTACACATTGTAATGAATCAACTGTTTATGTGAATATAGCAGTTTTGAAACAAATGACATCGCAACAGCCAGATTTCTTTTTAAACAGATGGAACATTTCTTTAATGCAAGGACATTTTGGCCATTCCTCAATTTTCCTCACAATTGGGGGGGTAAACAAACAAACATCTGCTTACATAATTGTCGCTTTGTTGATCAGGTGTTGAAGTACTTCCCGGAAATCTCTTGTCAACCACCTCTTCATATGAATGGGGTGCAAGCTCAAGAGTTGTTGTTGCTGTGTCCAGTGTTTAAATAGTGCTAATGAGGATGTGTGTGGCTAAATTCTGTTGCTTCTGAAAGACTATAATTATCATGAACAATTGGCCAAGAGGAGTAGAAATCACTAGCGCCTGTGTTTCCTTTTAAAAAAAACATATATTTTTTTCAAATGTTGAAATGTTTTTTGCTGACTCTCTACAGCACAGTGTTACGCTGATAGAACGCTAGATATTGTGAACTCAAAAGTTTACATTTCATTTTATGGAAATAGCCCGGCAGAGATTAACGTCAACTGATTTCCACCCAGAGATAAAAGAGGAGGTGGGTGGGAATGAAGTTGACTCAAACATATATACACAAGCCAGAAGCATAATTATGCTGAGAAGATCTTTCGCATTTGGGTTGAGTGTGCTGAAAACACTCTGCTGCGCTCTGCTTCTGGTCTCTGTGCTCCACTTCACTGTGAGTGGGCTTATAGCTCACGCCATGTTTTCTTCTTTGAAATAGGGGCGACGATGGAGTTGCGCTTACATCGAGTTCAACTAACTGAAGCTGTCAGGTACAAAGTGGGGCTTGAGCATGATACTTGAAGTTAGCAGAGGTTGGATTTAGACTTCAGACTATAACCTTGGGAAACAGTACTTGGACTTAACTAATTAACAAACATTCATATTCCGCTAAATTTTTTACATTTCTACTGACACACTGAATTTCCCTTAACTAGGCTGAAGCTGAGTTACATACCTGGGATATCATACTTTAGGCTAACAGGACACATGTTCCTGCCACATACCCTTTAGTTACAGGCAAATATTTTATTCCCACTTAAAACTGATGTTAATATCTTCTTTGAGAAACCTTTTAGTTGGTGCTGGCTCAAGTGAACCCTGAACAACCCCTCAGTGAAACTGGTGTGAGCTTTGATTACTGGGGGGTCCACTATGATGCACCAAGCTTCTCTATTTTTCCCTTCTATAGGTAAGCACAACCCTTTGTAGTCTGTTGCTAATTCAATATTCTCTCTCTGCTGGACTTCTGCTGCTCCATCACTTTCTACCCCTCTGCCTCTGCCAATGGGGCTGTGGACTTTGGAACTGTGTCTGCAGCCAACAGCTTTGGATGTTCAATACCTGCTGTTGCAATTCTACTGATATAGGATCGCTATGACCAGTAATTTCTTGTCTGTTTCTTTGTGTGTGGAACAATGAACGGAACTAATGAGCAACGACTATAGAAGGAGATAAGTTATTATTAAAATAAAAATAGAATGTGCAGTAAATCAGGGGAAATAGTTTATTTAAATACAGTAGTAATCGATAAATGACTATAGCCACTCATAACTAATTGATGAACTGAGTTCATGATGTTGTACACTAAACATGGTAATTCAACTGCACCACTCTGTTAAAAACACACTCAATTGTGAAATTGTAACAACCTCCCAACTCCAACTCTTTTCCCCAAATGAGTTTTACATTGATGGAAATGGGGGCAAAGTAAACCCATCAGCCATTTCTCAAATACGTCAAATAAAGGAATACCTGTTTGATATGACGTTCAAAAAAATCTCTGGGATTTTAGATGCATTTTCAGAACATTTTCTTGGCTTTCCACATTTACTCATTTGCTCTGTAGTCCTTGTCTCACACATTTCCCTCACATCGCAGTTGCAGCAGAAAAACCTTCTGGATGAAACCATGTAAAAGTGCTGCAGTCAGAGATGAGGGTAAGTATGACATTGGTATTCTGCAGAGACAGAATGAGATGTTATCGCTAAAATCACAACACTAAAGCCTCTCAGAGAGCTGGAAAGGGATCACAGAACCAATTCCATTACACTTCTGACAGTCATTTGTGGGAACGAGATTTATCTTCAGTTACTGGCTGACACGCCTTAAAGCTTTATGTCTATTTTTTTTTTTTTCCTTGCCAAGCAGCACACTCTCCCTGAAAAAGGTTGTGTAAGAAAATCAACAGATATGGAAGATGAATTCAGCCACAGAGAGAGACAAAGTCAGACAATAATAACAATGACAGACACTAGAGAATATGGGGGGGCGGGGGGGGCAGCAGTTGACATAAATAGTCTGGTAACCTATGACTTGAAAAAAATGAATGAAAAGCTAAATCTAGTAGTTAATGTAGTTGTACATTGTCTTACAACTCTTCAGATGGGCCACACGAAGGGAGAAAACATCATGAAAAGGATTATTACGGATATGAGCAATTTATAAGATTTGTAAAAACGTAAATATTTGAATTTTCTAGGAGCGTGTATGCAGATGTGTTGGTGGGAGTGGTGTCCACACTGCAATCTGCTTCATTTAATGCTCCCCCAGTATTGAACTATTTTGTTCAAAATAGTAATTTTTATTCATCAGTATTATGCAATTTGTGTAACTTGTCTATGATACTGCTGCTTTCATCACATGCATTAAAAGAAATTCATGTAATGTTCCAAATTTTAACACGAAAATACATGATTAGTATATAAAAAAGTAGAAGAGGAATGATTCAGTGCATTTTAGAGCAGGAAGACAAAAGTCTGGACCAGATTGGTTTCTTTCTAAATAGTGAATTTCCTCTCATATGATCTCTGGCTTTGCTCTGTCAATAAGTGCTCCGACTCTTACGCTGCCAAGTTCAATTTTGATAAAATTATACAATTATTCTCTAATCCACCTGTCATCTCTTTTCCACCTGTCTCATCCCACTTCAGGGCCACTGAGAAAGGATTAAAAATCTCAACTCCAAAGACAAACAACAGGCTAGTCATTCCTCTGTCAATCAACATTTCCCCTCTCCAGTCTTCCAGCCATCCCAACCTTTTGCTGAGGCCTTGAATATTTTCAATCCCACCAAGGTCTGATTTACTCCATCTTGTCCAGGCTTATTTCCTCCTTGCCACTTGTTCTCTGTATGAAATCCGTGCTGTGTCAGCTTGTTCTAACCCTACCTTGTCCCTGCCCCTTCAATTTAAAAGTCACTTCCATTTTACTTCTCCTGGTCTGCATGATATAATGCACACAAGCCCATTTCTTTCTAGTGGTTTCTCTGTGTGCTAAGGAGTTCTCCTGAAATTATAATCAAATTAAACCACTCCTGCAGCTAAGAACTGCTCAGGCATGTTCAATTACACCTTCAATTCTAAACCAAAACCAGTCTAATAAGAAAAGGGAGCAAACACAGAGTATAACCATGTCCATATCTTAAGTAATACACAGTTCAATTAAGCTGGTAAAAGCTAATAAATTTACTAAAAAATTAAAACAAGTACGCCAGAGACTAAACCATGCGTTATTCATACCTTACCATACCATACGCCAGAAACAATCACCAATTAAGCATTTGAAACAAGCCTGCAGCCTCTTCCACAGAATAATTAAATTTACTAAAACATCTGATATTAAATTTCTGAGTCAATTGAATCACTGGGGTAAAAAAGGGAAAGAGAGCAAGAAAGGAAAGGAAGAATAAACTAATTTGAAAAAATACATTTTGCTTGACTGTTTTCTGTGTAGTGAACCGAGCAGTGGCTCTTTTGCTTCTTCAGCACCGTCTTTGACAGGGAAAACATCAGAGTCCTGTCTTAATCCTTACCGATTTCATCACTCTCAATGATGCCTCCTACTTTAAAGCCCTTGTCTAGATAGCACTATTGAACGCCGCAGTTTAAAAAAAAAAAGAAAGAAAAAAAGTCATTGGCATTTTATCACCATGGAAAAATAACTGAATAAATTGCACAACTGATTTGATTTCTAAGAGCAGCTCAAGTTGTGAGAAATCTCTAAATCCAGCCAAATATCTGCACAATTGCCAGTATGAGACGGAGAACAAGGAAGTCAAGTTTTGTGAGGATGGATAATGCACACATTCGCATTCATTCATGTTGTCCTGGAGACGTCCCAACTTTCTGCTTGGGGCAGTTGTCATTGCTCATTTTGGTTGTTAATTTTGTTGTTTGGAAGCATGCATTCCACTGCTGGAGGAATACTAATTCACTTGGTGTGCAAGTGAAATGAGAACTGCACCAATTTTCCACGTGTAGGGTGAATGTGATCATAAATTTGGCAAACACCAAAACCATATTTACTGGTTCATAGTTCAGATGGTAAATTCCTTAAAAATGGCTCAATGTCCACCCAACCTTCTTTCCAGCAAACATAACTACAGCTCCGCCTTGCATTGGGGAGGATTTTAGTATTCCCCTCCTAGTGACCACGAAAAATGAGGAGACATGTAGGACGATGCTTTATGTCAAAGGACCTATTGCACAAACCATATTTCCAAAATGAGTCAGCACTGACAAGTATCAGTTCCATAAGGAAATATAGTTCCTGCCATCTGCTAAACGTGAGTCATTTTGACAAAGTAGGCCAGTGGCGTTTCTGCGCAAAACTAGGCCAAAATGTTTATTTGACGATTGGTTTACATGTGTATTGACAATAATAATAAATAAATAACGATAAATGCGTTAATTTGTTGCAACTGTGGCTGCAGTGGGTTTTAGTTAATATATCTTTATCCTGTTTGTAACTGATGGTTTGAGGATATCAATCTCAACAGACCATCTCTAAATAAATGTATAATAGGAACAAACAGAATGCATCAGGCACATTCCATATTCTTTATGAAGACACTGCATTCCTCTGTAGCCTGGAAGTCTTTTTTTTTTTTTTTAAAGTGTTGTTTGTTTTTAGCCAATCTAAAGGGATTTCTTTTAATTACATACAGACAATTTGGTTCCCCTCAACACTAAAATCAGATAAACCATTCTATTAGCAGACACCCAGATGAAGGCAAACAATTTATCAGCGGTACGAGTGAACATAATAGCAAATGCACAAAAGCTCTCAAGTGGGAAGCACTGCGACAGTCAGAAGAGGTTGAGATGGCTTCTAGAGGAAAGGGGCACATGGGTAGAGTGAGAGAACGGAAAAGTGAGTGAGCAAGACCAATTTAGAGGGGAAAAAAAGCTGGCACAAACGGAGGAAATTGAAATTGAAAAACAAACAGTGAGGTGCAATAAGAGAATTTACAAAAACAGGAGTGTTAATTTGGTGGAGGTATGAAGTTGCTCGTGCACTATTAAAAAGCTCCTGTCGGGATAATGAAACAAATAAACACTTCAAGTCTGTCCATATCACGCAGATGTGACGTGACTGCAGGCACTACAAAGTGAAGTGCCAGAGTGGATGCACATACAAAGCAGCACAGGTACACAGAGTCCACCACTGTGGAAATGAATTTGCGTCAGCAACATTGACGCACTTCTCGCTTTTGTTGCGCGAGAACGCATAAAGCCCATGAGAGTCAAACAGATCTGTTGTCCATCTACGCAGAAGTCTTCACCATCAAACAAAAGCTACGAATGTAACAGATTCCTCTGCAGTTCGACACATTTTTTTGGGGTCAAAATTGAGACACTAAATTTATAGTCAAAGGTGATGCCCCATGCATGTGACTGACACGTACTAAATCTGCACCTGGCATCAGATATACAGATATACTGATGAATCACCACTCATAATAATACTGATGAGTGTTAAGTTTTTGCAACATGATCTGTCTTTTTTTTTTTTTTTCATTTGGTTTGATAGTCTTTGTGTCTCTATGAAGAAAGCTCAAATATCTGGAAGAATTTCACACATGAATTTATGTGGTAAAAAAAATGCCTTTGACCATTTTCTGTGAAATGAGAGTCTTGGACATCCTCACATTCCAAGAAATAAACTTAGTTTAGGGTCGCACACACGTACAGACACAAAATACAGTATGTATGATTTATGTATGTATCTTGGCAAGACAGTGAGTTATAAAATGTAAGAGGGTTGAAGTTTTACAAGTAAGGAGAAATACTTATAGATACATTTCCATCCACAAGACCAGATGTCCAACCACTGGTGTGTCGCGCGCAAAAGTGTGACACATTAAGAGAGTGAATACCAGCTTTGTGTGAACAACTACGCTTGAGGAAATTGAAAAGGGTGCAACATTGAAAAAAGAGAAAAATAATTTAATTTCCCTCCAGCTTGTTCCTGTGGTTCTGCAGTCCCTGACACCAGGGGAAGGTGGGGGGGAGAATGCAGTGTGTCAGTTGACTGGTGCACAAATAGAGATGCACAATCAGCTCTTGAAGTTCTGTACTGTTGAGTTCTGTTGGGTGCTCGCTCAAACAGCAAGTCCAAATCCCAAAGACACTCGACATTCCTTTGTAAAACAACAATTATAAAATAAATAGACACTAAAGACATATAACTCGAGTCCAGTAATAAAGTTGGATTTTATAACAGCCCACAACCATGCTGATTAAAAATGGACTTAAATTACAGCCTATTTATGCTAACCATAACCCAAAAGGGATTTAATTTGGTTTAGATTGGTTTATTAAAACAAAGAATGCTTTTGTGGCTGTTAGTGCCAATAAACTGTACGTAGGCCTGAACCAAAGTGTGTTGATTTTTAACACTCAGGCACATATACAAGGCAACGTCGAGTAAAAATCAGCTTCTGACCTTTCCTATTCTGAAAAAAAAGGAGGCAAATGCTGTTTATCACCTGGCCACCAGAGCCTGATTTTCATCAGTCTATTTGGATGAGGGCACTGACTGCATAATATGGGATGGGGAAACTAGAGCACCAGGAGGAAATCAATGCTGAACATGAATTAGAATGAGCGTAAATCTTATGTGGTCACACCAATGCAAGTGAATCATGTGTTGTGTTTTGTTTGTTAAACTTCTGCGGTGTATTTGGTTTACCAATCAAATTTAATTCACGCCTCCTGACTTGCACTGTCATTGTCTCTAGTGTCTCATGATAATGACAAGCACACTGTGTACAAGATGAGGCACTCTCACAGCAAATTAGTTTATCAAACAAAATAAGAGAGATGATGACTTTTGGTCCCGGCTCAACTTTACCTTCACCTCAGTGTGTGTCATCCTCCATCTCTAATGTTCCACCACACATATAAACACAAATAGACACCAAACACAGCAGAGTACACAACTTGTCATCACACAGCAATGTTAGTTTGAACGGCGCTGCCTCCCACCACTGCAAAACACTGACTGAGAAAGTTTGTTGTAGCAGTGAAAACAGAAAGTCAAACTTGATTTGTGCTTCCACTTTAGACAGTACCCTTAACACGACAGAGCTGAGAAAAAATGGGGCTTTCATTTTCATTTGAATAACAAGCCTGTAACTAATAGTTGCATCTTGGAGGAGTTTTACAGAATGCTTTCCACCCCTGAAAATGCTAAGTTTATCAGCTTCCAGAACTTGTGACTAGCCACACAATACTTTCTGTCTTCTTCCACACCTAATAAATGTTGAATTTCATGGGTTGCACGAAATGAAATGGGTGAAGGGGGGGAAGTAAAAGCAAGTGTAAACATTCAGACATTTGCATGCAAGAATATAAAGTATGATTCCCTCAAGAGCACTTAAGCAGAAAGAAAAAGATCATCGCACACCAGCATTTATAAATCACTGATTTAGTTACCTTGACACATGACAGTTGTGTCAAGGTAAGGATGTGTGTGTGTTAAGGGTGTGTGTGTGTGTATCCACACAGGTATGATGGATAATGTCCTACCTTTAAACTGATGGCAGCAATTGTTCTGGACGACAGGACTGTAGTATCTTGACTTGCGGTGCTGTCAAAAACACAAAGTGCAAAACTGGGTTAAAAAAAATGTCCTAATAAGTGTTTCAGGCAAGGGTTAAAGTGTATGGCACTAACAAGAGAATTTGAGCATTTCTAAAACACGTTTATCTCTTTCTCAACATGATATATACCAGAATATGATTGTATAATACATAATAAGCTCAAAAAGTAAGCCCTGAACAGAGATACTGAAAGTGTTTTTACCTTTTTACACCCTCCTACCAGCAAAGAGAACATATTTAGATTTGCTTCATACACGCTTGCTTGCCGACAGATTTATGTCAGTTTGTGGGTGGGTAAAGAAAAAAAAGTGTAAAACTTTGTGGTTTTTTTATGTTGTATGTATGACCTAAAAATGCTGCATCTCCCTGTTTCTAGCAGAGAATGAATATCAGGCATACAGTGAAATGAGATGAGAAGAGAAGGGGCTAACGAAACAAATTAGGAATCAAAGTGGGGCATAATGAGCATCATTATGTATTCAGAGCCGTATAAGCCAAACATCAATACAGGCAACAAGGCGAACAAAAGATGAGATTAACGATACTTGTGAGGAGAAATAAAGAAAAAACACTGATGAGTGAAGAAGTTGTAGTCGTCCTTGAACAAGGACAAACACAAGCACGGTTCATTTTAAACCTTTTCTTGAGAAAACAGGTGGACCTTCTTCTTCAACATTTATGTTAAAGAAGAAGGTCACACATGCAGTAAAATGCTGTTTTCCTTGCGTATGTGCAACATGACACATCCATGCTGCTCCCTCCTCCTCGGTGGAGAGTGAAATGACATGTTTGATCTTGTCGGAGATGAGGCGAACGCAGAGCAATCTGCGCACTTGTATCGATGACATCAACAACAGTCTGTTCAATCCCACTGTTGCTCTAGAAACGCGGCGTCGCGGTCAGCATGAAGCGTGTTCGGTCATTGCACCAAAATGGCAGACCATCAACACCGCCAGCGAATGCTGACGAGGGGAGTTCATCGAATCCCACTCGCGGCACTATAAACCATTCGTCATGGAGCCGCTGCATATTAGAAGAGCGATTCATGTCATCTTTGAATTGTAATGTAGTGTGTTTGAATTGAATTGAATTGAATTGAATTTTACTTGATAAATGAAGAGTGACGTCACTGATGTTATTAGCTAATACAGGTCGTAAGTAGATGTACCGACTCGAGACCGGTTACATTGACATAGGACAATACCCACCGGCTACCTAGTCAGTTTTAACAATAACTGGGGAGTTTATTGTTAAGTTTAGTTTAGTTTTAAGTGCGTCACCACGGCCAGCCTAAATTAACGTTAGCTAATTTAGGCTGTAGTTCTGTCCCTGCACAGAACTACAACCTATGAATCGGTATGAGTTTGAACAAACTTAAGTCAAGATTTAAAAAAAAAAAAAAATGAAAAAATGAAGTGAAATTAAAAAACTTATAACTCACCCTACCCGTAAATAAATGTTGGTCACATTTATTCCGAGAAAAACCGCTTCACTCTCTCCATTGATTTAAGATGGCTACCGGAAGCAATATTTTAGCTTCCCGAAACCTGGGATATCATTTCACCGCTAGATGTCATAGTTTTGCGCTGCATGTACACCACAATAAACCGCGGCCACCTGGACGTCCTCAGCCGCATTCAGAACCACTCCATAAAGGCGATTAACAAACAACATCCACAAATTATTACAGTTTGGCTGAAAATGTCAATTGACTAAGGCCCTAATTTTAGCAGGCTGTGATGTTATCATTAGCATCAAACTGTATTATCATAAAATCTAATTCCAATTCTGCTGAAACGTCAACATGAGTGATGCCAATTGAGCATATAATCAGCCCCCCTAAGATTCACGCCTTTTACAAATAATAATAATAATAATAATAATAATAATAATAATAATAATGATTAATTAATTAATTAATTAATTAAAAATATTATGCCTTACATTACATGGCCAAAACCAGGAGGCAGTGAAGAGGTGAAACCAGAGACCTTCAGAATGATGACTGGGAGCTAGATCAAAGAACAGAGCAGGTATGGGATCTGTCAAAGCCTTGCGGCAGGAGGCCATCAGCAATGACAGAACCACCTATGAGCTGTGCTGAATGCTGTGTAGGTTTTTTTTTGTTTTTTTTTAGACAAGAGAAAATAACTAGTACAGTAAACAACAATCCAAAAAGGATTTCCTACGAGAATAGAAACACAATTTTAGTTGAGCCAAAGCATGCACCATAGGTTCACAACTGAATGCACATTAGAATTAATTGGACTGAATAATGCTCAATCAGTTTGTATTGTTGACTTTGACAGCAGTCCTACAATGAGTCAATTTTAGCTACCAACATAGTAATAACATCAAACGTTTGGTGTGGTCTATCTCAAAACCATCCTTGCACCATTAAATAAAAACATTTCATGGATATGCTATTCATTCCTTCATTCCTTTGAATCGGTGCAATTCTGAAAGATAAGGCTCCCTTTTCTTTAACTTTTTTCTTTCCTCTACTATGTAAAACTGTGCGTTGGATTTTGTGAATTGTTTCCTTCTTTGTCAACCATTTTCACAGTCAAAGGCTTTTATACTCACAATAAAAAAATTAAGAAAAATAAAATAAAATAATAATAATAATAATAATAATAATAATAATAATAATAATAATAATAATGGCAAACAGGATTATAGTCTCAAACTACATTCACCAGCTAATCTCTTAGTTTGACTGCAGGGCAATTATTTCACGGCTTTTGATGTCTGCTGCTGTAAATATGGTTGATGAAAGCAACATAGTGCAAAGAAAAGCATGTATAATAAGGGTGTGAAACTGTGAAATACTGTTGCTCTTGAGATTCTTAATATAACATTCAGCTGCCTCCACATACACTTGAATATTTAATGGTATCAGTTATCAGTGGGTACTCATCGGCTCCATAAACATGATCTAAATTAAATAGTTTGACTTCCCGTCAAGCAGAATATTAAGGTTAGATAATCAGGCAGTTAAACAGGGGGTGAACGTGACTGGTAGGAGAGAGCATGATCCCTTTTAAGCCACAACAGGGTGTATATCAGTGTGATAACTGGCCCATACAAATTAACTGTGTAACAAACAAGGTACTCTTGCCATACAAGACCCACTTGTGCGCACAAAATTACACTCACAGCTGGTAACCAGACTCGGGCGTTTGCTGCCCTCACGGCATCAGTGTCGTTACATCTGGTGATGCTATTAACTGTGAAGACCTGTCTTCAGCTATGTCAGGTACGAGAGGGTGACTCCTCAATTGCATGCTTTGTATTCACCGAGGCTCAGTTGTTTTCAGACTCATTTTGCATCAGAAACTCGCTGACCCGATGCACGGCGATTTTGCATTTTTGCAAAAAGCGCAATGTGACTTTGGCCCGCGTGCGTTCTCAAGCTGGAAAAAGAATCAACTCTCATGCACAGCTATGGAGAGATTTCTATAATCTCCCAGATGAATCACCGGGAGATGGTAATTTGTGTTAGGCCCTGTGTCATGTTTCATTATGCTTCATTCGATCACTCTGTGGCCACAATACTTGATGAGCAGTCTCGCGAGTTTCTCCGCTGTCAGTCAGTAACACTCCTCCCAATCAAATTACCATCTGCTCTCCTGGCTCCTCTCCTGTCTATGATCCACAGAGTTAGCTGCTGCTGACTTCTGGCTTGCAGGGACAAATAAAGGGGGATATCTTCTTTCAGTAATCATACCAACTGAACGTCCTGCCTGCCCCATATGTGAGAGGAATACAAAAACATTTTCTCTGGCTGATTTGTCTCGCAGTCTGGACATGCATTTCTTTTCATTCATTTCCAACTCTGCTTTTGTGGGGTGAGGATGTAAATAATATTGTGGGTTTTTTTTCTATTTGTTTGCATCAGTATATATATATATATATCTATAACTGTCCATTGAGACCTTTTTTGTTGAATCTGAAGGTTTGTGTACTTTAATTGCACTTTAAGTCCATAATAAAAAATATGATCAAGGATATTACCTTATTAGCTGTATACCAAAAGCTGAGTTTTTCCTACATTAGCAGATGGATGAGTGATCAACTTACGACTGAGAGACAACCCTTCAAGTCACCCTAAGCCCTAAAACCCTCAATGTCGCCCAAGATTGTAGAGGACTGCTGAAATGGCACCGTGACATGGAATATATCTTGGGGACTGGCCAGGTTTTCCAAGTTCTTTTTATCTCGCTCTGCCCAAAAAGGCAGGACAGCACAATGCCAAGACTGAGAGAACACATCTGGCTGCCATCCTAAAGCTCTACCTGGCTCTCAGCGCAAACGGCTGGGAGTTTGTGCTGAGAAATACGGCACTGTCTGTGGTCAGTGCTGCTCCAACACTTGTTCTTTTGCTCAGTTGTGCATGATGGATTCCTTTAAAATGTAAGCAAACAAAAAAACAAAAAAAACAAACATGGGTTAGCCCACATTCCTTATTTGTGTTTTCAATTGTCTGTTTTATTACAGTGTGCTTACCCTGTTAACTGACAGTACTTAAAGTGTTTATCTCCAACAGGCAAATGAACTCCAAAAAGCTCAGCTCTAAACATGTGTTTTTGTCTCTACTGTGGAGCATGTTTCAAAAACAAGATCATGACTTTTCCTGAAATTGATTTCACATCTAACCTGATTGTTTCAAAATGACTGTCATAGGAACATTGCGGGAACATTGTGCAGCACTTCAACTTCCTGAAGTAAGTGCCACAGCTGGTAGCTCAGAGGAACTCTTGTAACCCTATAATAGATTGCAGACTGAAATGTCTCGCTTCGTACAGAAAAGCTGATGGAGGTATTATCTGTTGAGTGGCAGGCCATCTGATTTTAGTCCTTGAGTGTCTTCACTATTAGCTACGTTCTTCTGACAGGAAAAGAGTCTTAGAACCGGTTCCATCTTTAATGAAGATATAGAACAGAGCCTGTCGTTAAAGATCTAACCTTAAAGACATTACCTGGGGCAGGTTAATCATTGCATTCACGCTTATCAGTATGTCAGAGGTTTAAACCTCTTCTCTGATGGAACACATTGTCACTATTCGGTCTTTGGTTAGTATTCTGCTTACTCTTTAAATCCCCTTTCCAATCCCGGCACGCACAAAGTAAGGTCTTTTGTGTCTTTTGCAATTTACACAACTCTGCAGCTTTTTAGGGAGCTGCAATTTTGAAGCAGTCTTTTTTGCACTTTGTAGAGACAGCTTTTGCCTTTCTCTCTTTTCCATTAAAGCTGTGCTTAACTCAGCATGCCGTGAAGCTGGACGTGCTCTAACAGTCCAATACGTTTGTCCTAGCTCTGGTTGCATCATAACATACGCGCCCTGAAGAAGCCTTCACTGTTTCGTTTTCACTATTGTCAGTAGAATATTGGGGGCAGTCAATGGTGCCATCTTCACACACTTTTTTTTAAAGAACTTTCATATGCTACGGTAGTAAGGACACAATAAACGTTAATAGATTATCTGATACAACATGTTTTCCACACATATTATCTCACTATGTTCTTTTATCTCATTCATGCACGCACGCACACACAACGTAGTTTTGATGCCTTCGGTGAAAAACTGCAATGTCAATAGTCATGAGAATGAAAGAAAAGACATTAAATTCATAGGGTGCGTCCAAATTGTGACCGTTACTGTATACCACCAGCTAAAGCATTGAATATATTGTGCTAGCAGCTAGGCATTTGGCAGCAGGCTGTATACAAGCTGCATTTCTGGCACCTGCCAAAGCTTTTGTGTTGGCATTTGAAAGCTGTTAGTTACTCGTGTCAGCTGCCAAACGCCTCGCTGTCAGCTGACGTCTCCACACTTTGAGGTTGTAAATAATATACAAGCATATGAAGGGAAGATTATCCCTCTGTCTGAAATCATACATATGACTGCATCTCTTTTCATTGCCAGTGTCGTAGTGAAATGTTGCCTCTGCGTAAACTGCACCCACCTGTACTGGCCTACTTCTATTCCCTTCATTGAAATGGAAAAACTGAACATTCTTACCGATTAGTGTTTGTGTATACTGCACAAGCTCTAAAGTTCACAAACAGAGGGCAAGAGAAGATAAAAAAGATGCAGAGATGGAAAGAAACAAACCTTTGCTTGAAGTTTCTAGCTAACCTAGCAAAAATCTTTTGTTCTGTTTGGACAAATTAACTACTAACTCCAAGTAAAATCCATGGTCTGTGGCTAAATTGAGTTATGTGGCTATATACTACTAACCTCCCAAAAGACTGACTGACTCTTGAAGCTTAACTGATCCCACAAATTGGCATGCTACTAATTACAGTGCGTTGCAGAGGGGAGTAACATAATGTGTCCCTCTTGTGACATGTCATGAATTTAGACTCTGTTCTTGCATTGATCTTTCAAATGTAAAGTTATTGTAAAGTTGAGTGTGTAATGTCAAAACATTCCAACCATCTTGCGCTTTATAGCCAAACGTAAGTACAGTTTTCACTAATTATTAGCCCAGAGTTTAAGTCTGTGGTTTACAATTTAAAACAACTCATACTGCCTTGCATTTATCAGGATGTTGACGATTCATCTTTGAAAGTTCTCTTCTAGAGTTGCCTGCACTTTAACAAGTTTTCTTTAAAAAAAAAAAAAAAATTAAAACAAGTAATATGTTGTCAAACTTCTTGGAACTTTTGCAATTCTATCAATCATGAGAGAAAATGATCTTTGTTGTTTCAGTTGACGTTTTTCTGTGTTTACTGCTAAACTGCTGGGTTGCAGCAAACACAGTATCCTGGGGGACTTGGGAAAACAAATTTTGCCTCTTATGGACAAGAACTGACAGCTGTCATTTTTACCGGCATTCGTCGTATTGGAAACAAATTGTTTTCCCACCACGGCCACAAAATCACAAGCATGGATCTGTCTCCATTCTAAAGTTATTCTGCACTTGGCCAAGTTATTGCCTTCCTCACCTAACCCCTGACATCCAGCATTTTAAGCTCTGCAGGAGATCAGAGAGGAAGGAGATTCTTGACACTAATATCACAGCTGTTTGTCTGGTGCTTGCCTCATTAAAAAAAAAAAAAAATCTGAGGGCCTTTGAAAGTCTAAAAGAGATCTTTGATAAGAAATTCTGAACAAAAGGCTGAGTGTTGTGACTCTGATAATAAATAAATGCCCCTTTCTCCAAGATCTGCTTGATGTTGTCCTGCTGTTAGTCACATGGAGCCCTTCATCCACGCGAATAATGACTACCAACCATCAGTTAGTTTTACAAAACAGAGTGAAAAGAATACTAAGGTCAACTTCCCCGTTTCTAACATAATTCTACGTCAAATCATTATTTTGATCATTTAAAGACGCAAGAAGAAAAGTGCAACGTTGCATATCTTGGTTTTCAAAGTGGCGTAAATCAGCGATAAACTTCATGTGCTTTAACAAGACATTCCGTCTTCCGTCCATGCCTATTCAGTTTCTTGTCACACGAGAGGACTGAATGACAAGCACTCCCACATCCGTTTGCTAAATACGAGTCTGAGGCCAGGAGACAGACCGTCGGGACTGAAAAACTTTCAAAAAGCAAGCGAGAACACGCCAACTAGAACTGAAGACGCTACCTCCAGTAAACTCCCCCAACTCAGTGACTCATCTCCTGGGAACTCGTGCCATTCAAATAGCAGCTCCGTTTTTAAAAACCCTCCATCGACCAATCTGATAAGCAACTACGACAAGAACTGACCAGAAGTCCTGTTTGTGCAAAGCACCACAAACCAGCAAGGGGTTAAACATTGCAGCGGCACTCTCTGGGTTTTTCCCTCTCACAGGCCAGCTACTGTGTGCCACTTGAGCCTGTTAAGCTTCTGGAAGGAGTTGAGATTAAATTGATTACTCTGTCAGGGTTTTTTTTTTTTCTTTTTTCCCTCTTTCTAGTTTTGACTGTAACAACCACAGTCGCAATTATCCATATTCACATTAAGCTAATTTATCTACCAATAAACCTAACCACCTCCGAACCGGCCACTCTCAAGAAGTGTGCCACGGACGCAGCATGGGTGCAAGACAGATGTGGCTACAATTAGCTGGCTGGACAAATATTGTAATGTGATATACAATAAATGGATGAAACAAGGCATTCAAGTGTCTGTGTGTTGATTGTACTTGTTGATTGTAAGTTTTTGACAGTTTTACAATCCAAACAGCACATCCTGTTCTCACAGTCAAAGTGGTTGAGTGTGTGCGTTTGCACGCTCAATCTGCAGTTCATCAGTTCATCAGTTTGCTTTTTTTCTGTGCTTTGCTTTGCCCTGTCTGTGTAGGTGTCCTGAGTGTGTGTGTGTGTGTGTGTGTGTGTGTGTGGTGTGTGTGTGTGTGTGCCCGGCTAATTGTGCGACAGGGTGTCAGCCCTCTCCTGTGTTTACGTGTGAATCAGTGGCCCTGCCTGTCTGTCACATTAACTTGATGACCTTTCCACAATGGCACCGTTGCCATACAGGCGCAGGCATCTCCCTCTCTCTCTTCTTTTCTCTCTCTCTCCCTCTCCCCTCCTCATCCGGCAGCCGAGGCATCACCTCGATGTCAACAGCAAAATTTGATGGCTCTTTTTTTTTTTCCGTTCTGACCGGTGCCCTCTGCAAGCAAATGATTCAGTCATGATTTACATCGGCGCCACAGCTCTGCCTCCACTTGCATATTTCCAGGAAGCATCGCATAAATAGAGTTATTACAGTGCAGCCTGATGCCTCTCATGATAATAATGTGACAATTTCCCCTTTGATTATTTCCTTTACTTACACCAGAAGGCACAATAATGTGCCACGGAGCATTTCCATTTAAAAACATGAAAGTAATTGTGTCCACAGGGAACGGAGAAATGAGCCTCATTCTTTATTCAGCGATGAGTTCGCGCCAAACGTTACATCCCAGCAGGAAACTGCGACTTTTGTCACGGCCCATCTTTTTGTACGTCAGTTGTGTGTCAAACCCACACACAACAAACCTCTGCGTGTCTCAACCGGCTGATTATCAGTGACATAATCTTTGTCTGGGCCCGGTATGTCACGCAGCAAACAAACCAAATTATTGCGAACTGTCATGTACAGCCCTGCATCTGACTGACAGAAAAATGACGGCACAGTTAAAGAGGGGTGGTCTCTTTTTTCTCTTTACAGTGACAGGAATTCAAATAAAATCTGTCCTTTTTTTGCACAAACTTCACACTGCTGGCTCAAACGAGGTCTCCTGTAATTACGCTGGGATGCTCGGAGAGGCTACATAATGAATGTTGTCACGGGCATCTGCTGCTTTACCAGTTAGAGCCTGGAGGAGTCAAATTAGCCCTGTTGTCTAACGCACGCCAAACAACGAGGAGAACAAGGAACAGTGATGGTCACATGGCGACAACAGCCGTTGGGTGCGAGATAATTGGATTATACGATGGTCAATAAAATAATGATAATCGGAATGTTTTGATATGAATTAGTTAAATGTGGATAATAATAATAATAATGATGATGATAGTGATGATGATGATGATGACGATTAAGCACTTTTGCAAAGAATGTTTCATTGTGATTCCAGTAGGCGACTAAAGTGTGTGTGTTTGTGTGTGTGTGTGCGTGCGTGCGTGTGTGTAAACCTGTCCTAATTGGGTCATGTTTGCATCCCAGCCAGAGGGGAGAACAGAGAGCAAAACAATATTCAGCAACATGTCAAATTCCGCCCACGTGGGTTTTGTATTTCTTTCTTCCTCATTTAAAATGTCCTCATTATACTCTCCACGAGTTCGGTTTGATCCTCCAAAAGATGTTCACTTAAGTGCGCGTGTGAGCTGGCGCTTGCAGCAGAGGAACAGCCAAGTGGATTTCAATAACAATGGCCCGTTTCCTTAAAGAGTGACGTCTTCATCAGGCATTTTTCAAAGTGACACAACATTTCAGTTCTCCTCCTTCAACATGTAGATAAAGGCCCGGCCTGTGTGCGCTCGTCTTTTTCTCGGTTTGTCATCCTGCCTCTTGGGTGTTTTCGGCAGCCAAATTGCAGAGAGAAGAAATCTATTTGGCGCTATAGCTTGCAGAAGATTAGAAAATGGAAAGTGCTCAGTGCTGGAACGCCCTCCGTACACATAAATATTCATATGACGAAATGCTACATCCATCATAAATTTGAAAATGAATGTGTATACCCCTGCATGTGTTTGTGTGTGTGTGTGTGTGTGTGTGTGTGTGTGTGTGTGTGTGTGTGTGTGTTTCCGGGTCCCTCTCTTTCTGTAAAGGAGATCAGTGTCTCTTGGATTTGATCCTGTGTGGCTAAGAAATTAATGAGAAGGCGGCGGTCGCACTTAGCCGGCCTCCTTACACCCTCACCCTCTCTCTGTAAGGACCCGCTGCCACCTACTTTATATTCCAGATGAGGCCATAGAACAAGGGGCAGAGGGACGCTGCGTCTGCATAAATATACAGGACTGTAAACATGCGCCTCACTGCTCCCCGCGCTACGATAACTTATCTTTGCACCGTCCCTGCACACCTCAAATCGCAGCTTAACCATGAATATGGAAATTAAACTGCAAGGACGCGACTGTCTCGATTCTCTACTGTATCTACTTCAGGTGGCCGCCAGTGGGGGAAAAACATGACGTACGAGGCTTGATTCAGTTCTGAGAAATCCCCAAACTGCCCATCGGCATAAATCAATTACAATTCACTGCGGGCCGGCTGACCTCAAGTATAAAAATCCGTCACAAGTGTTTGTGTGTGCGCGTGCGTCGTGTGGTTTGAGTGTCTGTCATGACTTGAATAGAGAATGTGACATTTGGAATAGCCCATTCAGCATGTTCGTGTGTGTGTGTGTGCATATGTAATATTTGCCAACATGCTTCAATTCCTGGTGGACCTGCGCTGTGTGTGTTGGCAGAAGGTAGCTTGAGCTGCTTCTGGTGCGTCCTACTTCTCATGTCCCACTGTGATATTTTCCGCTTATAGCTTTAACAAGCCCGTAATGGCGCATGCTGTTTCCTGAAGCTGTGTTAGCTTTCAAGGGAAGAAGTATAGCAGCTGGTATCTGCTGAAGGGTGCACTTTGCTTCAAGATGTATGAGAAAAACAGCTTTTGTATAAGGTCCCCATCACGATGGCAATTTTCTCCTTGGAGATGTCTGCGTTTAGCTCATTCTTCAAGTTGCATCATGAGAAGAAATATGAAGGAGATGACTCGCACTTTTTTTTTTTTTTTTTCAAGTAGCTTTATTTGCCGGAAAATGAGGAGGGATGATGACAGATGGGAGTGAGAGGATCATAAAAGCTCACACCATGCAGTTTGGCCCAAACACGGCAAGAAACAATACAGGCAGATTAACGCATCTGTCTCCTTGAAGCCATATCTCAGAGTTCTTAAAATAAAGAGGGCAGCAAGTTCACCACATAAAGCCATAGCTGGGGAGGGGGCAGCATTGCAACTCATATTTTTTCTGGAAAGGGCCATGAATCTCTGACCTCTGGAGCTATTCCTGTTATGACGGCGCGCTCCCCAGTTGTTTGTCTTTCCGGAGCGAAAACAATCCTCTTAGCAGACGGCGGGGAGTGTTTGTGCACGTGGCCCTTCAATTTGTTTTTCATTTTGTCACCACGCGGCCCTGTAATATACGGATCGCAACCTTGTAATCCTGGCCGCGACATCTCACTTTGACACGTTCATGCCTGATGAATTGACGGCGGGGGAATTATGAATTGCACTTTTACAGGATGAAACAAGGATGCCAACTATAGGTTCTGCATTGTCCACACAACTTAACAAGATACCTTAAAAATCATACATTACAGATATTCTTAATCTGTACATTGCTCTTTAGTCTGCTTTCAAAATAAGAGCACAGTAACTTAACAGCAAAGACAGAAAAGCACACACTACTTCAAAATAAACAAACTTGTGTTTCAGTCTTAATATTTCATTTTAAGCTCTTATGTTTTACCCATTTGGACATTTTTTTTTATTAGTTAATGGAGCAGCCTTACATGAGTTCCCTGGGAAAAAAATAAATAAATCCTATTTAGCTCTCTGTTTACAACCTCCAGCTAAAAACATTCATTTCTAGCTCCCTGCTTTGGTGGAACCCCCAACATTTTAACAGGATAAAAAAAATGAAGCATCTATAAATAATTGTGCAGGGGTGTTGCCACAAGTCTGGGAGAAGCTATCCGTGAGATATTGAACTCTTTAGAAGATTTCCAGAACTGTGTGATGTGGATTCCGTATTTTTCTTTTAAAAAAACAAAAAACAACCAGGATGCACCTCTTATTTCTGGTAGCTTTAAAGCTAACAGGATAGAGACGCCTATTATTCTTAGAAATTACTGATGGAGGGATTTTTTTGCATAATATGGGACCTTTTATAATAATAGAGCGGCGAATATTGTCGAGTCATGCTGTCGTCATATTAAGCTCCCTTGGTCCCTCGTGGCTGATCACTGCAGTGTCATGTGCTCGATACCGCTGGATAAAAAAGTGACTACTTGTTTAAACAACTCTTTCTCCAAATCACAAAAACAACAACTTGAACTCGATAGAAACATTTATGTGGCGGCCAAATGAGGCCTGCACCAGAAACTGTCTCTGTTTGTTTCAATGTTACAGTAGATCTGTTGCGCATAGCAGCCAGACCAGACACGACCAGAAAACACACACACGAATGTGCGCACGCACGCACGCACGCACGCACGCACACGCACACACACACACACACACACGCACGCACACACACACACGCACACGCACACGCACACACGCACACGCACACACACACGCACACACGCACACACACAGGTCAGCAGAATAAGACAATTAGGAAATTGAAGTGTTGCTGCTGTCAGCCCTTGTCCCATAGAGTCAGTAAGCCTGTGTGTCGTTCACAGTTACAAATGCAATATTTATATTTCTTTTTTCTTTTTCTTTCTTTTTTTTTAAGATGAAACTCTCCTCGGCTCATTCTCTTGATGAAAGAAAAGATCGTACTACTTCCTGGCAGTAAAAGCAAAGACCAGGAAGAGTTTTACAGCAGGTCTATCCAGCAGAATGGCCCTGGCAAGCATAATGAGGGCTAATTCTACACAAAATGATTACTGTTCACGTGTGCTTTACAGTCAGTCTGTACCTGATAAATACCACTGCTTGACATAAAGCAGGATTTCTAGGTGGGGGTAGGGAGAGTCATACCTTAAATACCAAGAGTCTGCCTTTTTTTTCCAAGTCATCAGTAGTTTCAGGTCTTGATAATTCACCTCTTTCCAGAAATTAAATCAATGTTCTAAAAGTTCAAACACTGAGGCAGTTCATGGTGATGGGCTTTTCGGTCCAGTAGTCCAGGTATCGTTTAAAAAAGGAGAGGAAAAAGGATGGTGGGTGCACATTGTCTTTCCTTCACCCAGACCTAAAATAATTGAAGCTTGTCATTGGCTTCACGAAAGACATAAACTGGTTGTGAATACAAACAACCTGATGACTTGCACCGTGCCCAGAGCGAGGTGAGGGCCACCCATGTAAAAAGGTCCACATGCTTCTCTCTGAAAGGGTGTCCTTGTTTCTGCCAACGTTTGACATTCAAAAGGGGGAAAAAAGTTCCTTCTTGTTGCGCACTTAGATAAAAATCAGAGAACACATGTTTGCCCTGCAGCGCGGCAAATTAAGACTGCAGACGTAAGAAATCACCACTAAACTTGTGTGCTCCTTCTGTTCAGGACCGATAAGTAGAAGGCCTCAGGGTGATGCGACTTTGAGGCCACTTTTCACTTCTATTCAAGCCATTTCCTTTAACCTTGAATCTTTTTGAAGCAAACACAAGATAAAATAAATTTACTAGCCCGCCTTCATAAAGGCCAGGTATTTGTGAATATCTTGGGTGCTTTTACACAATTTGATTTGGATGAGGTTAAACTCAGAATTCAAAAGTCTTGTCAAAAACGTTAAAGTGCTGAACTCTCAAGTGTGTAGCGCTTCCTCTTCAGCACATCGCAATCTGTAGAAATCTATTTGTGCATCAACTGTAAAAAGAGATTTCATAGTCCAAGTGGCCTGTTTGTGGACTCTGAGGCTGTAAAAGAATGATTGTACTGGTTCTGGGATTTCCACTGATCAGCTGTTTTCTGCAGCTGATCAACACTTGATGTATTCTTAAAAATGAAAGAAATATTGTTTGCTATGCCTCAGGATTTTTTTTTCAGCGTCCACATTCAAATGCATTCTATTTGTACGCTAGAAGAAAGTACCCTTGGTGCCTCCGCACAGTATCTTCTTGAAGGCTTTTCTGAAGTCCTTGTTAAAGATGGTGTATATGACTGGGTTTAGCGAGGAGTTGCAGTACCCGATCCAGAAGAAGAACGTGAAGAGCGGATCGGGAATGGCGCACGTCGTTGGGCACACGGCCTGCAGAGAGTAGGACAAAAAGAATGGGAACCAGCAGACCATAAACACACCGATGACAACCGCCAGAACAAAGGTGAAGCGCTTCTCCCTGTTGACCATCGCCTTCCGCCTCGCCGCCCCAGGGTTGCTCTCTGGCTTTGACTTCCTGCCCGGCACGAGCCGGGCCCCCTTTGACGTGGCGATCATGTCGCGGTAATGCTTGGCCGTGGCCGGCGAGTGTACCCCTCCTCCTCCCGGTGACCCTGGGATGCTGGAGCTGCCTCGCCCACCCCCGTGGCTGTGCTCCAATTCGCTATCCGTGCTCGAGCTGTCGCCGTTGTTATTGTCTGCCTTCTTCTTTTCCTGCCGCTTGCCCTTCTTCCCCTTCGCTTCCTCCTTTTTCTTGGCCTTGGCTGACAGGGGCCCGGGGGCGGGCGCTTGGGGAGAGGTGTTTTCAGAGGTCGCGATGGGGGTCGCCGTCGGAGAAGGTGACGGAGGTTGGAGGAGATTATTAGCGGTGGGATCCGCCGAGGTTTGCGACTCGCCCGGGGTCAGGGAAGAGGTGATGGCAAGGGTCGGGGGTCTGGCGTTGGAGGTTTTGTTCGATGACGGGGGCGTGCTCTCTTCGTCGTTGCCATTGGCCTGTACGCGTCGGGGCATTTGAGCAGGGGTCGCGCTGCCTGCCCCATCCTTCCTGGGCTCGCCTGGGGGACAGCGCGTCCTCTGCTTGGCAATCTGGTAGATTCTCACGTAGACCAGGATCATGATGAGGCACGGGGCGAAGAAGGAGCCGATGGTGGAGTAGAGGATGTACCAGCGCTCGTTGTTCAGCCCACACTGGGGTCCCCTCGCGTTCTCCGCCTCATCTCCCTCGGTCTTGTTCAGCGAGAGCAGGGGCGGGAAGGAGATGATGGCAGAGATGAGCCACACCACCACGATGGCGGCTTTGATGCGCCGGGGAGTCCTCTGACGCCCGTAGGTGACCCTGGAGATGGACAGGTAGCGGTCCAGCGAGATGGCGCACAGGTGCACGATGGAGGAGGTGCAGAAGAGCACGTCGAGCGCCAGGTAGATCTCGCACCACAGAGACTTGAAGTACCAGTAGCCGAGCAGCTCGTTGGCCAGGGAGAAGGGGATGATGAGCGTGGCCACCAGGATGTCTGCTGCGGCCAGGGACACTAGGAACAGATTCTGTGGGCCGCGCAGGGACCGACTGGTCAGGACTGCGATGATGACCATTATGTTGCCCACGATGGTGAAGACGACCATCAGGGTGATGGCGGTGGCGAAGGCTGCTGTCGCTTCGGGGGAGTACGGCGCAAGGTTTGGGATGCTCTGGTTACAGGGGACGGAGGCGCCGGTGCTGCTGATGCTGATGTTCCTGCCGCTCAGCTCCATGGAGCAACCGCTGTCCACCATCGATGCCATGCTGGGACTATCTTTCCAAGGCTCTTTACAGATTAAAAACATTATCTTGGTTATTGAAAAATTATGTGTGAAATATTTTTGTTTTATACCACAGAAAGATTTTTTACTGCACCACAGAATTGTCTAAAAAAAAAAAAAAAAAAATTACTAGAGTCAAAACAATATTTCAAAAGATGAATATCTCATTGGTGACGAATTAAACTGTAAAATGCACATTTACCTGAATTGATCTCTGTTGCCTTTGTGTGGTTTATTAATGTTAGCTCCCTTGCATCCTCCAAGGCCGATCTTCCAAGTCCATTTTAAAAGGGCACAACCCGGTCCTGGGCAGCACGTCAAGAAGACACGGATCAGTGCTTTTCGTTTAGAGACTCTACTCAACAGATCTCGTCCTGGAATAACACTCTTCAGCACTGTCACAATACAGATCCAGGCAATTCAAACTTCCCGTTGCAGTTCTCCTAGGTTAGTCTACAAGGCGTAAATGATTTGGTTATTCCAAACGGATTCAATGACATGCTTCTCTCTACCAGCAGAAGTACATGCAAAACATTCGGGTGGGAGAAGAAGAAGGAAAAGAACGATCTCCGCACTTGTGCGGTCTCTACGCGCACCCGCTTTCCTTGACCGCACATCCAACGGACATCGGTTTAAATGAACAAGATGAAGTTCATCAAGTAAATGTTCTGTACTCACGGGAAGGGAAGAGGAGGTGGGGCGGGTGATCCCACGAGTCCTGCTGCAGTGGACAGACGCTGTTTTCCAGCGTCTCCAGTCAGTCGAGTGCCGGATGAGTCAGAGTCCGGCTCTCCATCCGTGCGCATCAAGCCACGTCTTTTTCAGCGACGGCGCGCCGTGCGTCTCGGCAGCCTCCCGCGTCCGCCTCCACTGCCCACTTTCCTCGTCAAAAGTTCAGCCGTTGCCGTTATTTTTTACACTCCCAATACCGCGGGCTGCCACCCCGGCGCGCAGCAGCATCCCGAGTTGTGGACAGGACCTTATGACACAATCTAATAAGTGCGGGGTGCCTCCCATCTCCCTCTTGAGCTCCTTTTAGACTCGCTGATGTCATAACGGTGCTGTGGGCGTAATGGGACCCATCTCCATCCCCGTGGCCCCTCCCACGCTCAGATATATATTTTTTTTGTTTGTTTTTTTTTCACGTTCAATCTGTAACCAACGCACTTCAGTCTGTAATGGGTGTCACAACCCCACCTCTCCAGAGCCGATGGCAGTTTTACTTGTGGATAGATCTGTAGCTTTTTCAGTGCGCTGGTATCAGGCACAACACCCATTGTGAGCAATACTGAGAACAGTGTCAACATATAATGTTTGGTATAAGAGTAATATTTAAAGGGGCAACAAGAGATTTTCACCAATGGCAATAAAAAAAATTTTAAATATTAGTATGTGATCTAAGTGAACCCTCTCTGCCCATTGATCCCAAACATTTCTATCCTCTGCTTTTGCGAAGCTGGACCGGCCACGCGTTCATGTTAGTGTATGTGAATATCGGGCTACTACAGCCCATGAGAACTGTTGCCCTATCACCATCATAAATAGCGAGAAGTAACCGCCTCTCTGCATGGCGAGCAAACACGCCATGACATAAACTTCAAGAGAATTGCAGATACTGAACAACAGTTCAACCCTCTCAGTTTTCCACCACTGCTGCATCTGACACAGCCAAGTTAGGACTTCAAGAAGGCCTGATCTTCTTTGTCTGTCCAGCCCACCTGAAATCCAGCCTTGACTGGTCAATTCACCCCTGACGCTGAAACTGACACACAGCTTGGCCTTTTCCTGGACTCATGAAGCAAATCCCTTATTGGTATGTAATATCTTGCCATCTCACTACCTATCTGTCTACTTATCTGTCCAACACACGGCAGCACATTCACTTTGGCAAACATATTTCCCTCTTCACGCAAATTCCACCCGTGAAAGGCCACCCGATGTTAATCCCTGTTTTCTGATATCCCACGTTATCTGATATCTTTCTTACGCCAGATGGAATCGGGCAGAATCATAAACACCCTGAGCAGAGCCACATTCTGGACCACCATACATGGTAGCCCAATGCTTTTGTCTCGTGGCTTTTATGCAATTACAATGCTTTTCATTAGTAAATGAAAATATGCGTTATTTTCAGTGACTTGAAAGAATTTTAATCATATACAGTATATTGCACGACATCACTTTAAATCTCTATACATTACATATTTGAGACAGTACAAATGCATGTTTTTACACAAACCATCCTTGAGCGCCTTCACTTGTGAGTATTGTATTAAAGCATAAAGTGAAAATAAAAAAACACATTGTCCTAATTTCCTTGGCTACGAAGAAGTCTAAACGTTTCAGGATATTCCAGGAGGTTAAAAGCAGTCATTTGTAAATATGCACCCCTTGAGGGAGCTAATGTACCAATGCATTAAGCAATATGTGGTCTCTCCACTGCACAGGCTGGTTTCATATCAGAGGAAACACCACGTCTTTCACTAGATTAAGGCTGTAGAATTCATAGACAGCACATAAACTGATAATTACAATCGTTGCATAAATGTTGCATTAAGACTAAATAGCTCTCTTAAATAAAACGCTCCAGTTATAATGTGTTCCATTTGGTTTCCGGTCTCCAAAACGCAGAGCTGCCTTCCGCCTAGCGCAGCGGGACTAAAAGGCACTTGCTTTACATGATTTTGCATATCACCACTTGACTGTCCCTCAAATCCCTTTTGTGCACGGCAACCCCATAACCCGTCCTCCCCCGAAAAACGCACGCGGCAGCGGCGGCATCCCTCACAATTTGTTCCCTCCGGCTGAGATCAAGTGTCTTGTTGCTCAATCATCGGCGAAACCCTGCATCCCGCCGCCCGGTTTTGTTGACACGCAAATAAAAGCGGGAGCAGAGTTTAAAAGTACACATGAGGCCCCTGTCACATGAACTCGCACGGTGTTCACACATTCGTCAGCCTACACGTCCACACACACACAATCTTATGAATGGTGTGTGGGTAGGAGGTCCTGTTTGTTTGTTATTGTGGTCCTCCCCTCCATTTTTCTCCTCTCTCCCTCGCTGTCAATGCTAAATATAAAGAGTGTGCAGCTTTTAGTGGGAGAGAAAGCACTCCAATCAAGTGTTTCTGTGTTCATGGGTGCACCGCGCTTTGTAACATGCTGGAAATGCATTCTGGGGGGACAGGGGTGTGTCACCGATGCCAAGGTTATGGAGGGAGTGAGACGAGAACAGCAATTCAGAGAACAGCACATCGCATCTGGACTGCTTATTTTCCGTGTTAGTGTGTGTGTGTGTGTGTGTGAGAGAGAGAGAGAGACTCACATGCTTGCAAGAGAAGCTGCTGACAGCCATGGATCGCACTCGACGGTCACGGTAACTCTTGTTTGACATCACAACAATGGAACTTTTTTCTCCGGTGGCGGGAAAAAAAAAGAAGGCCTCACTTTGTCCTGCTCAAGTCTGGACTGGGCTTTTTTCAAAACCCACATATGTGAGAAGTGAAGCGACTATAGAGACAAATGAGAGTTAGACAACTGCAAGTCAGCATAATGCAGAAATGTGGTGGCAGTTGGTTTACGTAAATGCCTCAGGTCCAAATCAATAATGGCTTGCTACCTGACCGCTGCAATGAAACCTTATTTAATCCTTGGGTTTGATCTGGCTGCTGCTGCTGCTGCTGCTGCTGCTGCTGTGTGTGTGTGTGTGTGTGTGTGTGTGTGTGTGTGTGTGAGAGAGAGAGAGAGAGAGAAAGAGAGAGAGAGGGGGGGGGGGGGGAGTATTTTTCATTTTGTGAACAGCTTTAAATTACAAAAAAATAACACAGTGACACAGATTTGCATAGCAATGTAGGGCAGGAATGGTATTCTTCAACCCAGGTGTTAACATTTAGATGAGCTTATTTTAAGAGGCTGAATGGTGCAGGGCATGTAGCATGCGCCTAACTATGAAAAACAAATCATGTCTACCAACAACCCAGTGTCCCACTTTGCATTTGATTATGAAATCAACCAAACAATTTATTTATGCATTATTCCCACCATCTTTACTCGGCTGAACTTTCACCATATTGTATTGATTCACATCTACCTCCACTGCACGTGCTCGTGCTGGTGTTCTTGTTAATGCGTGGGACCTGGAAATTAGACTCACTAATCGGTTTCGAGTCACAATATACATCGTGACTAACTAGATCTCCCATTGTCTGCTATCATGAGACGGCCAGCCAATAATCCCTGGGGGTATTCTCCACTGGCCGTACAATAATCTACCTGAATGGTGTTGAAATGATGAGAACTGCTGTGTCGCTGCGTGCCTGTCCGCCACCCACGAAAGGTGCGAATGTTATATCACGACATTGTAGAGCTACGACAAGCAAAATGACAAATATAGAGTCATGTCTATCTCTTAGCATCGACGCCATCCATGGCAAATAAAGAGGGAATCTGTCAAAAAGAAAGTGGGGGGGGGGGGGGGGGCAGCGTCCGAACAGCTGATTGAGAGTGCACCTGATCCCCATACGGAAAAGATCTTTGTGTAAATGCTAACCACTGGGAGCATCTGCCACGCTTAAGTGTCATATGATTGATCATTGTAGTTGTTTACTAGTGTTGGGCTGCGACAGTCAAATGATGGGGAGCCATAGACAAATAAATAATCAAATAAAGTGCCACTAATAACCGGGCAATATGCAAATGGAAACAGAACACACAGGACACGTGTGTGTGTGTGTGTGTGTGTGTGTGTGTGTGTGTGTGTGTGTGTGTGTGTGTGTGTGTGTGTGGCAACAAGCAGAGACACAACAGTGTGCTGGCGTCATCTGCTGGACAGTATTAACGGTTTATCATTTATTTTGTATATGTCCACTCTTATCCACTAGAGAGCGCTGCTGTCTCACCGTGCAAAACCAAATCCAATATTGCAATATTTGCGCCGCTTTGAACTACTTTTGCTTACCAGTCCACCGATGCAAAAACATGTTCGAGGAACGTAACGTTGGGATAAGTGGATAGAAAGGACACTCTAGAAATTCTGAAGAGGGGCTTCGTTTGCAGGTCAAAAGGTTAAGTCTACGTTTATATCCTGAAACTATGGTTTTATTATTTGGTTCCTGCTTGTACAGCAGCTAAACGAAGTCAAGCACTAATAATGCATTTCATCAAAAAGAAAAGACCTGATTCTTCAATGACTACGACAATTTGACAAGAACCATATAACAACACTGGAACAGCAATTGTAGGTTAGAAACAACGTTTGGTCCATACTTTAAATATCAGATTGAACTTGTCGATACGATTGCTGTGATAATCTTTCATAGCGTATTCCAAATCAACACCTCCAACCAAGTCACACAATGAAAGTCGCTCCAAACAAGTTGTTATTCAATTATTGCAAACGTAAATTAAAGTACAGTTTAACCGAGAAAGATACAAACAAAGTGATTTAAGGCAGTCCCTAGAGGGATGATATTCGTTTGCAAAAAGAATTAAAATAATACTGAAAAGTATAAAATGAAAACTAAAAAACAAAACTCCAAGGTACCGTTTTTTTTGTTTGTTTGTTTTGTTTTCCCAGCTAGCAGTCTGAGTTGCAGTTTCCCCTCCACGTTGAAAACGGAGGCTTGCCAATTAAAGGAAGTGGACTCTCTTTGTTGCATTTGCGTTGGCTGACGCCAGTGTGGGTGGGAAAAGTTTCAAGTCGTGTCGTAAGACGGCGGATCCTCGAATCACACAGAAGTTGCCAACATTTTTTATCTCGCAAATACCGGTTCAGTTATCACGAACAGTGTCTCACTGAAAGGGTCACGTTATATCCTGCAATATACTGGCTCTGTGACTAATATCATTGTTTATAAAGTATGTATATGAAGGTCGTATCACCAAATGTTTTGTGCTCTATTCAGTTTTTGATTGCTACCAATTTGCGTATTTGTGATATGCGCTCCAAATTGTTAGAGCTATTCAGACTTGATGTCAGTAAAGTGCCAGTGTCAGACTGAAGGGAGACTGTTTGTTACAGTGCCTCAGAGAGCTGGATGGAGAGAATCAACATAGTTTGTTGTGTTCTTTTATTTCAGTGGGGGAAAACACAGCAGGGGTTTACCAAATCTCAGATATAAAGTGCGCAGCACACAGTAATACTGTGAAATAAATACAAATAAAAAATACCTATATAGCATATTTCAAAGATAAACAACTTTTCTTTTTCCAGTTTTGGTTTTACAAAGAGTACAATGTCTCAGGATTCCAGCAATAGTTAGAGCAGTTTTAAGTTAGTCACCAACAACAACTTAAAAAATGATGCCGTAACTGAATGGTGTTAATACAGTGTGGTTGTCTTATAGTAAAAATAAAAAAAAGTCACAGTGGTTGCTACAAAGAAGAAACAATTTTGGTAAAGAGACAGCCCTTGCAAAGTATCAGAGACGCAAGTCAAAATGAGAACTAGAGCAGGCACCCAACTCTCATCAAGCACAAAACCTCATTTTGTACCTCAAGATAGTTTTCAGAATGCAAGGTTCACGCTGCGAGCTGCCGTTTGCGGGAGACACACCCGATATGTTTCAGTTGGTCACGCCCCTTAAATCGCTCAGAGCTCAGAGGGCCAGGCTAGCAAAGATATCAAGAGTTCCTCTCTTCCTTCAACACAGCAGGAGGCTCATCCCTTGCACAGCACGTCCGTCTCGAACTGCAGCAGCTGGCCCATAAAGGCCAGATTGGGCGAGATGACTTGGCGCCGCTGCTTCACGAAGTCGAAGGCCTCGTCCAGCTTGACGCGTCGCGTGTGCATGAGGTAGGCCAGGCAGATCGTGGCGGAGCGGGAGATGCCTGCCTGGCAGTGCACCAGCACCCGGCCGCCGCTCTGTTTCACCGAGTCTGTGGTGGGAGATCACAATGTTGCACTTTATTATAGGCAGAGGCAGTGGGTAAATTAAAAATACTTTGTTACTGTTCTTAAGTAGACTTTTAAGGCATCTACACTTTGAGTATTTCTTTTTCTGACAACTTTTTACTTTTACTCCACACACTACATAAAGATCTGTTCCTTCTATCCCTTACACTGGAAAAACATGCTTGTTTCTTTTGTGTTGATATATCAGAGAGTGATCACTTTAAAGTTCCTCGGCTTTGCGGTCCCTGTTCAGTACAGTTTTAGTGCACAGAAAAAAATAACCATACAGAAACATTGGTTACTGTTAAAAGTGTGAACAACCAATAATGGCTCACTTGTTATAACTACTGACCACACTTTGGTTGTGCTCACTGATTGTGACTGAGAGTACCAAAGGTGTTAAAATATTACCCAGATGCACCTGCAAGGACCCCTGGTCAGTTCAGTCTAGATTATTCTCTCACATTTTTTCATTTTCTCAACAAATATATTGTTTCATCAATAGTATTTTTTTTTCACTTTTTATGGAGGTACATTTCACAACCTGTGCTTTACTACCCGAGTATCTTTTTTTTTTCCACACAAGTAGGCCTTTCCCTACTTTTTTACGGAATGTAAATACTTTTGACACGTCTGATCATAGGCCAAAAACGTACGTGCGCTGCTCACAGGTTAAAAGACTAACAGGAAACAGCTCAAACTGATAAAGCTCTTTTCTGCAGTTTATCATAATCCCGTTGTTCGGTAATCAGAAGACCAGTGGGGAGCCTCAAGACAAGCTGATTACACTTAACACTTCTGGCACACTTTTCATTAATTAATGTGTTAATTAATTAATATATATATATATATATACATATATATATATATATATATATATATATATATATATATATATATATATATATATATAGACACACACACACACACACACACACACACATATTTTGGTGAGCTGCGCGGCACAAGACTCACCAATGAAGGCTATGGCCGTGGAGAAGCAGGCTCTGATGTCCGCGGCCAGGCTGTCCTCCACGGTGAGCCGCAGGTACTGCAGCTCGCCCTCGAAGAAGTTGGGACACGTGGAGGAGACGTTGAGCACCGCCGTGATGCCCGAAGCTGCCAGGGTCTCCCTGCGGGACGAGTGGATGGCGCTGCCGAGGAAGAGGAAGGGGAGCAGCTCCACCGGGCCGCCCTGCACAATTTGCGCAAAAACAGGTACGTTTAAAGACTCGTCGCGTTTTGTTCTGGCAAACAAACAAACAAACAAACAAACAATCAATCAATCCAAAACACAACTAAAGGAAAATCCCTGTTCTTACCTGGTCGTATGCTGGTGTGCTCCGGCCCGTGGCTGTCTGCTCTGGCTCGGCTGTGTTGAGGTGGCTGCTGCTGGCAAAGTAACACAGCTCTGGGTAGGCCTCTGAAAATCTCTCAAATCCACCTAAAAAGCAGGTCACGGAGTATTAACTCAACAAAGCAGGACGACAATGCCCAAGCTATTCATCATTCCGATAATTCATATTATTTTGCAGTTTTAAACTTCTTTTCTTTTCAAAATTTTTTTATTTTTTTTTTTAATAAAAAATACTGTCCCAAAAAGTACACGCTGCTGCCTTAAAATACAGAGTAATTATTTATCGACGGCTTCGTACCTTGTAGAAAACAGATCTGAGTCTGCGCCTCGTTCTGCAGGGCGCCGAGCAGCATCCGGACCACGCTCTCGGCCTTGAGCTCGGCCAACGAGCCGCTCCTCTCGTCCACCACCACCACGGGCGAGAACTCGGCGCGCCGCAGCCGGCCCAGGAGCGCCTTGTCCGGGATGAGCCACTCCAGGGCCACCACGGAGCTCTTGGATCTGCGGCGCAGCATCGAGTTCCAGTTGACGTTGCGGGACTCGCCGATGTGCGCCAGGGAGTAGTCCAAGAAGGGCCTGCAGTCCAACACCACGCACCCGCCCGACGCGTACCTGTCCCGCGGGGTGGTGAGGATGTGCACCAGCTCGCCGCCGGTGATCTCCAGAGGTTCGCTGCCCGACTCCATTGTTTTTCAAAGTTTGGCTTAAACAACGGAAGAACTAAACAAATAAGGACTGAAAATCCCCCTCTTAGCAACACATCAAGTGATAGAGGTGAACACTGCTTGGAAGCTGTCTCTGGTTTCTAAACTTAATTTTAATCAGTGTTGTTGCGGGATATCTGTTTTCCCGTCCCTGAGTTTTAACATGGAGATGGGTGTCAGTTCTCCATCCGCGCTGTCAGTATCTGCTCTCAATTTAGAGTTTCACTTGTTTCATTGATAACAGCTGGCCAAGAGGAGGAGTCGGCGAGGCCCCTCCCTCTCTTCCACGGAACAATCGACGTCAGAGGGGGCGGAAACGCCATATTAGGGCTGCCCGGCACTCCTCATATGGGCACTGACGTCAGGGCTGATTTTCCTATGGCGCACGTGGTCCTTTGGGGTTATCCCGTGTTTTGGTGTTGAATGACGTTATTGCCCAGAGCGAGAGCCAGAGTGTCTGTTGTTCTGCTTGAACTCAACCACCAATTCTCGAGCCACATGCCACCAATACTGTAAACTCCCCTGCACTCCGCTGCATCCTGCTCCATGCAGGATTTGGCAACTATAAATGGTGTGATGGCAGTTGATGACTGGCGAGGGACCAAAGACCGTTTTCTGAAGAGAGTTCTTTAACAGGACAAACACAAATAAACTGCTTTAAGGCGTGCAATGTTATTCTGGAAATAATTACTATTCTATAATACTATAATTACTATAATAACATTTTAATTACTCAGACATGAGAAATACATTTGAATTATACACACACACACACACACACACACACACATACACACACACACACACACACATATATATATTAGTGAGTTTAATTTCTCCCCCACATCTTTATTCATTGGAAATTACTTGGTATGTTCGTATTGTTGTATGGTCTCATTTCCTTTTTTTGACTGCAGTAGTTTCACTAATAATTTACAATGCAGAGGAATAATGTTATTTATCAATGTATTATTTTTTTGTTTTGTTTTTCATTTTTGCCTAATTTCACAGTTGTTTGGAGTCTGATGTCTCTTTACCCACTTCCTCCTGACCTACATTAAAATATCCCTGCAGTCCCACGCTGTCGTCCACTCAAACCTCTGACTCCACTGTTTTCATCCCCCTCTTCCTCCTCCTCCTCCTCCCACTGCTGGCTGCTGCTGCTGGAACCCCTCAGCAGCAAGCAGTTTTCCCACTTTGTCACGCTCCCTCCCTTGCTGAGGCTGCAAATCCAACCAAAAAGTATTGCACTCTCACATGCGTTGGAATACTGTTCGTCATGGCTGTCGGCGGTGTAGCGCTGACGTTGCACTTACACCAGTCTCAACAACACTACTTCTGCATAAAGCCACAGTGAAGTAGTGTGGTCTGTTGAGTCGGAGGACTGTGACGTGTCTGTACAGTGGGTGTCTTTTTTTTTTTTTTTACCCGTCGCCCCCGTCTGACAGGAAACAGCATACATCCTGTCACCATCCTCCTTGACGTTCAGCATCCTTGCGCACAATCTCATATCACTGTCACAAGGGTTTCATATGTTACATAGTTCTCTACCATTACAGAGTATCCATGATTCAAGATGTCAGGAATGTCAGAATTTACCCTCCCACAAAATAAAAAACCCCACAGTGGTGATCAATATGTTTCAGGGGTTAATTTCAGGCTTATTTCCTGGATGTGGTGAGTCATAGAAAACAAACAATTGCTCTGAGCTGTAATACCAATCACATTAAAGTTTCAAAAACGTTTTTTGTCTTTATTTGGTGAAGTAAAAGATCAAGTAGATCTTCGTGTGGTGGAAAACGTCAAAATAAAAGAGAAAGCAAAATATAGAAAATAAGAAGTGAAGGTTGATGACAAGGAGTGGTAGAGATGACGCCACAACTAGTGCAAAGAGCTGTGACTGCTCGTTGACTCAGACGCTACAGGTAAGATATAACAGAAATAACACGGTCTGGTGGGGCAATGCTGCAAGACTTCGCTGTGATGAAACATTACTCACTCTATAAATGCATCTGGGTAAATAAACATTAAAGCAAACATGATGAAAACAGCTGCATGCAGCTTTTTACCCCGGGGCGCCCACCCTCTTTACTCCCACAGGGGATTATTCGGGATTAATTGGATGGCTGGGGCTATTAATCTCCGAAAAAAACACTGTAATCCGAGAGATTGACCTCACCCTCCATTCCTCTCACAAACACCCACGTGACAGCGGCATCACTCCATTGAGCGGGGAACATGTTTGTGTCAGGGTCAGCTCATTCATGTGTGCTGAGAAGGACTTAATGGTGCAGAAACCTGCTTTTTGCATCTGTGGGACATTTTGTGTGCGTGTGGTCGTGTGTGTCTGTAAATCATTATTCAGAATGGCTCTTCTTGCGATTCTTCACTTTCCTGCTCTTTTGGACACATTTATTGAAATATACAGTTTTATTTCAACCGCAGACAGTCCATATCCTTCATGAACCCACATTTGCATGCAGCTAACCCTGTTTTTTTTTTTTTTGTTGCTATTTTTCGCCTCTTCCAAGTCACGACTTGGCACTGCAAGACGGGCAATTTGATTTGTTCACAGCGTCTAAGTCAAACAATATTTGAAGTGTTTCTTCTTCTCATCAGTCTTCGCGCCTCCTCCTCCTCCGCTCTCCTCTGATTTATCATCCGCCTGTGAAGACCACAAAAGCGTTTTTTACCCCCACTGAACACCAACACAGCCTGCCCGTTGTGCGCTCACGCTCTTTCATGACTCCACTTGGCACCTGTTTATTAGTTTTGGCTCAAGTGACTGACATCACTTCCTGGAAGAAGTGACGACACTGAGAGAAAACATGACAACTTGTGGCCTCACTGGAAAAAATGTAAACAACGAGACTATTTCGAGATATAGAAAGCATCACGAGTTAAAACCAAAACTCAGTAAACATGATTGAGAGGCTGCTGCGTGACCATCCGGCCACTTCCGCAACCTGAATCATGTGTCGTGCTCTCTGACCGATTCGCCTCACATCCGTCACCTCCACACTTCCTGCTAGCTTCTCCTCATTTACTCCCTCCGCCCACCATGAGACTCTTACCCCATGAAAATTGTGACTCCTACGCTCACTGCCAGACTGAAAACAGTCACCGCAGACAGGACAGGCAGAAGCAGAGCCTTCACATGCAGAGCAGCTGTGTCATCATCCTCCTGAGGGAGTGTGTAAAGTGTGGGAATGGGTCGTTGAACTGTTGTTGGCACAGGGTCAACTGTGGAGGAGAATTATGACAGAAACAGTGAGTCTTTATGAGAGGTACCAAATATTTTTTTTATCTGAAATTGAGAGTTCAGATAAAAATTGAAATTTTTTTAGTAGACTTTTTTTTTTTTCAAAAGCCAATAATAGACAGAATAAGCTAGAAATAAACATTATCACTTTACCATGACGGAAAAAGAGAGAGCCGCTATTTTCTTTCTGAATTTTATCTGAGAAAAAGTTTTGTAAGAACTTTTCCAATAGCTATTTATTACGTCAAACGCCAATAATATAATGAATAGGTGGTTATATGCATTATCACCTTACTTCCGGATATCGTAGTTTCAGACTGCATGTATGCACGACAACAACCCAGTTTCCTGCGCAGTCACAACCATTTTTTTTTGACAATGTCAAGTGATGAAATAAGTGGATTCATGTGCATTAACGTGATTACACAGCCAGCCTGGCCAGTAAACAAGGACCAGGAAAACCACACACACACACACACACACACACACACACACACACACACACGGGGTGTGTGAAGCAACCTATTATTCCAGATTTCAAACTGTACACAGTAAAACTTGTTTTTTCCTGGTGTTTAAAGCTGACTTTTGCATATAGCTCCCTGAGTGAGTCCTGAGCTGATGACTACTAGGTAGTACTTTCTTAATTTAGCAGCACAGTGTTTGATCTGTGGACTCTAGATAATGATAGGGAGAACTTAAAGGCTTACTGGGGGAGTTAAAGGCAAGATTAAACTAGATAAAATACAAAAAGCCCACACAAGATGATACAGTTAGAAAAACCACCTACCCTTTTAAAGACATTGACACACCCTGCATCCTCCCCACAGACACAAACCGCAAACAGAAACACAAACATATGCAAAGATTAAAAGCCTCACAAAATGTGAGTGCAATGTTTTTCAGCTTCAAGCAAATTTGTTTCTGCGCCTGTAAAGAAAGATTTGGGGACTTTTTTTATGTGAAACCCTTCTACTTTTTTCCCCTGTATTGTACAGTATTGTACAGTATCGACAAATGTGAATTTGATTTTAGGTTAGTCACATTCATTTTGTCTTCCTTTTTAAAATGATATATTAGTTTCTTTTGTTCAAACAAAGATAGAAAATGTGGCTATGCACTTCCCATTCTTGTCTGAACAAAATAAATAATCACACAATGTATGGATTTGATTACGTCTGATATATTTGAATTCTTGTGAAGCTCAGCTCTCACCAGTGAGCAGAAAAGTTGCTTTGAAGAAAACAGTTCCATCACGGTCCTGCAGAGTGCAGCGGTATGTTCCTTGTTCATTCAGCTCAAGTTGATTTAAGACAACTGACGACTCCTCTGTCACCACCAAGACTTTGAAATCATCCTCATTCAGCTGTATACACAAAACATACAGGCCGTGTCTGCTAGTAAGTGGGTGCAGAAGATGGCAAACAGTGAAGATGATTATCTGGAGTCATGTCAAATAAGTGGGGGGCAAAATGGTGAAGGGCTGTACTCAAGTTCTGGTTTACCACTGCATCGTATTGTGTTTTCAGTGTCACCTGTACAGCTCTTGGATCACCAGGGGCCCAGGAGTAGTGGTACTCTGGTTCTCCTAGCAGAAGACGGTGCCACGGGAAAAAACAGTCCAGTACTGCCTGGCCGCCCTCCTCAGCCTGGAGTGAGTGCTCTGGACAAACAGGGAGGCGGGTTCTGCTGCCATTGCATCAGGAATAATCTTTTTATTAGCCTTGCACATGCTCTGTGGCGGCAGTAGCAGCAGCAGCAGCAGCAAGCGCCTCGGTCGGGCACACATTTATGCACTCGTGACAGCGTGTGTTCCCGTACCAGCACAGAACATTCCAACTGCAAAGGTGGGTGTTTGTCCCCACCCACTTCCAGGCAGTTTGCAGTGGATCGCGCAAAAAGAAACAGAAATAATGATAATAAAATATACCTCCACAATCCAACTGAACAGTGGGACAGGTGTACGTCTTGTAGCGGCATGAGGCACAGTCCATTACTCTGCGTTTCAGAAATCCTGTAACGCAAACCACATGCTAACGCATGTGTGTCGCTGCTGACTACACATTTGAACATCTATTGGTGCAACCATAAGGATTTGCACGGACGCAGCGGCAGGGATTAGACAAAGAAACTCACCACACTTGTTAGGGCACAATCCTGAATGAGAGACAGACAGATGGTTTAAAATGAATGCTTCTTGTAGTAGACCTTTATAAAACAAAATGCTCCACACAAAAATACTTGTATTCCTGATATTGCTGTTGTTGATGCAGCTTACCATCAAGGATGAATTTGTCGAGATGTTTCTCTAAAATTTCCCTGCCCTTGTACATGATTTGGATTGTGTTGATGGTTAGAGTTCCTTTCAAGAAAACATTCAGTTATAAGTCCTATATATCTATCTGTCTGTCTAATGTGTATTTTCTTTTGTTTCTTTCTTACCACGGGGTTCATTCTTCCAGAAGTAGTTGAATTCACTCTCATACTCTGTCCTGGCTCTGTACAAAGTAGTGGGATCTAAACAGTGGCAAACACTTCACATATCTCATCTTGGTTGCTGATGTTGTTTCAACAGCCAGATCATGAAAAGCCAAACGTGTGATATCACTTCACTGTTAAACATGCTTGTGCATCCTTTAACAAAATCTGTGCCGTGACACAAATGTTGAAAGAATTGTCGTCTCACCAATTACTCCTTTCCGTTGTTGGCTGGCCTGTTTGTATTCCACATAGGACTGGTCACAAATATGTTTCAAAACAATCTGATCACTCACGGAAGGAGCAGACAGAATCAAATTGTCATGAAGCGTCCTGATCCTGGTGTCACACTGTAGGCAGGCCCTGAATAAAGGAAGGCTAGCTAGTAGGAACGCCAATATTAGCATCCTGCTTTCTCGGCACCCCCAGCCTCCTCCACATTAGAATGAGTCACTTTGGGCTTTCTGATTTTTTTTTTTCAGGCAGCACCAGTTCTAAAAAAAGAGTTGAGAGACACCATTAGCACACATGGCACATGTGGTATTTACAGTGACGTTCCATGCACTCATCACTCCTGTATTTAGATTTGCCATATGCCAAAAGGCAAGAATTGTTGTTGACTCATTTCTGAGAACGCGAAGCCACAGTATAGTGTGTTCTTTATTTCATCAATTTTTTAAGGCTTTATCATTTTTGTTTGATGCTCTGATGCCATTACTGCACAAGTAGTAATCACGGGAACCATGTATCCACTCAATATAAAATCAATCTCGTAAAGATTTATAGACACAGGAAGTTGTGCTTTTGTCCATCTCATGGTTGACAGTTCCAGTCAGATTTTGCCACTATTGTATCCTAGTCCCAACCAAGGAAATGCTAACACCAAAAATGCCTACATAATGGTGATATGCATATATTGTTTAAATAGAATATGAACTGGCATAGGTTACAATATGAGTATTATTTTAAAGAAACAATTAAACTAACCTCAAAGGTTCATGTTGCCTTCATAATATAGCTGTTGGGGTTTGTCTATCAGTTGATGAGCAAAGCCGTACCTAAAATAGAGACTAGATGACATGGCCCAGAACAAGAATCTAACCATCAAAGCATCACTAACTTCAAAGGTGATGGAGGTCTGGTCTGGGTGAGGTCCGCCCCACCAACACTTCCATGGGAGAGAGAGAGAGAGAGAGAGAGAGAGAGAGAGAGAGAGAGAGAGAGAGAGAGAGAGAGAGAGAGAAGTCTGACAATTAATAAAGTGAAATTTGTGAAAATGGATTTTTGAGGGTCCAACGATAATCTGTGGTTTTATTGCAGAATATTGGCTGGCTATGTAATTCATCATCACGTAGCACAGAGAACTGCGTCAAACCTGAGAATGGAAAATAAAATGTGGCTGCAGAACACAGCAGCTAATAGACTGGGGTGGGCGGAGGGCCGACCACCTATGGAGCGATCCAATAACCTTTTGAAAACGCCGTATGTCGTCGGTGTCCCACAGGGATCGTTGTAATCTGCTGACATCTGCTGGCTGTTGGGGGGTACTACTGGTGCGGATGACCTTTCGGGTAAGGTTTTCAGAAACCCATATTCACACATCTTGTTCTTTCCTAATGAAAGGTACATACATATCCATTATCTTTCCCTAACGTCATAACTACGGAAGCGTATTGCATTCACTTGGCGAAAAATAAATAAATGTGTTTTTCAGTATAATTATTTCTGTTTTTCGTGCTATTTTTTTCCATCGCAGTTTTTCGTGCTAATTTTTTTCTGCCCTATTTTTCGTGCTCATTTTTTTTCCAGCCCAGTTTTTCGTGCTCATTTTTTTTCTGCCCTGTTTTTCGTGCTAGTTTTTTTCCGCCCCGTTTTTCGTGTCAAATTTTTTTCCATCCCAGTTTTTCGTGCTCATTTTTTTCCGCCCCGTTTTTCGTGTCAGTTTTTTTTCCATCCTGTTTTTTTATTTTTATTTTGAAATACCGTGAGAAAACAGTAGACGGGTGACTCTACGGCATGGATGTGCTCTACGGTGGTGACACGTAACCAGTCTGAATGCACTTCAAATGCATCATTTTGTATCCATGGAGCCATGATGCCATATTCATCCAATTGATCCCGGAGAAACATTGCGATGTCGAGAATATCTGAATGGGCTTTCCTTCGAAACAACCGCAAGTCCTCAGATGCCTACGTAAAGTTGATAAACTAATTGTAATGCCATCTATGTCACTTAAAGGCAGGACTATTTCCCAGTGTCTCAAACCCATGTCAAAATAGAATTTGATTGAACTGAACAAGCTGGCCATGTTTGCTTCCATTATATGTTTGCTTCCATTATATGTTCTCAATGAAAGAATGGAACTCGGGGAAAATAGGGCGGGAAAAAAATTAGCACGAAAAACAGGGCGGAAAAAAAATTTGCACGAAAAACAGACATAATTACACTGAAAAACAGTATTTTATTTTATTTATTTATTTATTTTTAATGTACTACGTATATAGTTCAGAAAGATACCAGGACGCCCCCCGCTCGTGTGACACGGCACTGACAGATAAAATAGACCAATGGGCTTCGAGTCTGTGCGACGTTGGGCGGGAACATGAAACTTCAAACTGTTCTGCGGCTGCGCAGTGGGCTGTTGCGCTTACAGCTGTTCACGTTGACGACGTTCCAGAGTCCGACGCAGTGGTAAGACAACTCAGTTTCTACGGCCACACAGCGGTACAAATTATGTTCAGTGCATTTCAGGACGCTTATGCTAAGTAAGCGAACGCTATATTCAAGGCTGTTTTTCTTTCAAATCACACACACACACACACACACACACACACACACACACACACACACACACACACACACACACACACACACCACCTTTTTTTTTCCCAACACCCATTTTCGTCGCAGCCCGCACAGCCTTGTCAACTGTAATGTCCCGTTGCAGCCTCGACAGTCGTGTCGAGCCGCGGTGGTGCCCGTGTCTACCAGACACACCGGGGGGGGTTCGACTTACTTTCCTTGTCACTCATGCGGATAATAACGTTGCCCTGGAATCGCCTTTTCAAAGTCAAGCGAAGGCTCTCGACGAACGTCAACGCGGAAGAACGCGCGATCTTATCTGCGTTTATGAGCGTGTTGCACACCAGCCTGCTGCCGTCCTCCTCGCCTCGGTGTTCCTGCTGCTGCTGCTGCTTGCGAGGGTCCTGCCAACAACTTTGCATGGCGTGTATTCACCGGCTGTGTCCGTGGCGTAGGGGCTGTTGGACCTATGGACGTAGCTACACGCCATGTTTGGTTCCATTTTGGCACCGTGTTGTATATTCCCAAATCCGAAATCAATATCAAATGTGGGGAAGACTAAAGAGTGACGCTGGATTTTGTTAGGAGTCGTTAAAGACGTTTGGACACCAAATCCAGACGAGTTATCACACCATATTTGAAATGAACAGCACATACAACACTATGGGAATGGGAATTAAAAAAAAAAAAAGAATATGTAGTATTAACCAGCTAAATACTACTTAAATAAAAGTGAATTGTTGGAGGTTGTACGTGATCCCGGTCACTGCCGAGAGCTTAAATGTAAGAGCTGGACATGCAGATGTTTCGTAAAGATGTTGCGTAGATCTGTTCAGGTGAACTCAAGGGCCACTTCAGGGGGTCGGGGGGGGGATACATTTCCCTGCTGGGTGTTGATACCCCCAGTGTATCTACTCATCCTCTTTGGATGAGGGGTGTTACATCTTCACTGGCCTTTTTAAAACCGGTTTCTAACTATTCCAGCAATGGATGACTGTTTCTTGGACATGTGTTCCTTTCTTGCAGCATTGCTTATAGGTTTCATGTGAGTACGATGAAACCGCTGGCCTACAGCATAATGATACCCATTGGAAGGTTAAACACACTTTGGCTCTGGATAATTGGTTCAGGCTCATCCTGAAAACTGCAGGTCTTCTGCAAAGCGGTCACTCGAGGGCTGGTGCTCTAAAGTGGTGTTTACTCGTTTCCATGATGCTCTTCCCTGAAAGATATATAATTGAATGATGCTGACATGTGTCTACATTGTCTGATCATAGCCTGTTGCACTGGTTCCATCACCACCACCTGAGCAGCCACAAACATCACGTTTCCCTGTCATTTTCCAGAGTAAAACTTCTGTGCTCTCTGCAATGGATCCAGAATGAACCCTCATTTCAATTTATTGTCATGTGTTTTAGTAATAGAGTGTATCAATATTCTCATAGTAATAATTATAATTAATTGTAATATAATATTGTATTAATTGTTTATAACAAGTCTTTTTTTTGTTGTACAAATTGTACAAAACAAATTCACCATTACTGAAATTAAACAATGCCATCTTGTAGGGCTTGTTGTTGAATTATTTATGCCAGATACATACTGTAACGTATGAAATATCAGTCAGAGGCAGGATATTGTTTGCAATATGCCTTTTTTGCTCTGAAATGCGGTATGTATTGTACTATTTCTAATATCTCCTTTATTTATACAGGCTTCCATTTACCTTATTTAATTATTGCAGCAATTTATTTAGCACTTTAAACAATGTTGATCATCAATTGGGGGTAACTATTGATGTGTTTATTTATGCCTTCCTGTCTCTACTCTGCAGGTTTGATCACACCAGGCCTCAACCTGAAATGGAGTCCTCGATAGAAATTGGCAGGTAGACGTCAGGCTGCTGCCACCAGAAGGAACAGACGCCTTCATCTCTGCTGGCAACACGATACACGGCAGTCATCCTGTCCCACCGCTACCTCTCAAAAACTTCTTGCGCTCCCCACGATCTTCAGTGGTCAGCATGTATCAGATTGTCCCCGCCGCTCCCGGGGAGCCGCAGACCCCCGGTGGAGCCGCTGGTTCCCCAGTGAAGAAGAAGCTGAGCAGTGAGGGCCGTCCTCTGGTGATGGCAGGCATGTTTGGCTGTGTGTTGGTGCTGGCAGCTGTGGTCGCCTGGTGCTACTACTCTGCCTCCCTGCGTAAAGCCCAGCTGATGAAGACTGAGCTGCTGAACCTCAACAAGGACGGCTTTAATATCTACAACCAGGAGGGGGCAGTCATCTTCAGCATGGCTTTCAAGTAGGTTTGCCAACAGGATTCTCACTGTTATGATGAAGCGCTTTGCATTCACTGGATGAAAATTTTTTTTGGTACCTTATCTTGTGATTCTGAGAAAATATCTCAGAATTACGACAAAAGATCTTGGAATTATGAGATATGCGCTCCTGATCTCATAATTCCGAGATCTTTTCTCATAATTGAGAGATAAAGTGCCTAAAAAAAATTTCTTCTGTAATGATGCACCTGATTTGTGCACATTTTATGTTGAGGTGAAACACGATAGACAACCATGACAACCATCACAGCTAATTTCCACAAACTTTGCTTTTTCCGTGATACAAGTTTTGAGATTTTAACTCATTGCAGAAAAAAACAAAAACAAAAAAAAAACTGAATACAGAATACTCAGACTTGAAAAGATTTTAAACAACCTTAATATGAAGACACAGTACTGAGCGACAATCACCTTAAGTAAGACGTTCCACTTGAGCAATAAGGCAGGGAAGTGATTATGCATGGCATTTCACACTATCCTGTTGATGCTGAATTCATTGCTGTCATAAGACAACGGGACTATGAAAGTGTGAAGATGTGCACATTCTTTTCAAGGCTGTGCCTTTCCTGTGGTCACACGCTGAGTTTGGGCAACCAACAGTCAGTCTTGGCTAATGGGAACCCCAGCAATGGACTGCATTTCATTTGTTCCACAGCACAGTTGTTGTTCCTCTTTGTGAGTCGAGAGTGAAGTGCACTCTGCCACCCTGGATGGGTTAATGGAAAGTCAGATGAGATAGACACATGATTGCACCCTGAGGGAAGACAGATTTAGTCGTTCTCTTTATCACCAGAGTCTGCTCGGACAGAATTAGCCACAGCACGGAGATCGAACATTATCTCTGTTCCGGGAGCGAAATAGAGCAATTCAATATAAAACTGTAGTGCAATAAAACACATTTGTTGCTATGTGACAATGCACGGTGGTCTTGGTATCTCTGTCGCAGTACACAGTTTTCCTAGTTTACTGCCGTGTGTGACAACAACTGAAAAAATAATAATCATATTTGTACGTTCTTGCTCAGGTCCGGCACTCTCGACCTGGACTCTTGCTCAAAGGAGGACAGTATTCTGAGCTGCACGCGGTCCAATTCCGGGAAGCTCAACTTCTTCATACAGACGGTCCACTCCAAAACGGTGATGTGCTACCGCGTCCGCTGGGAGGAGCTGCAGGAGAAGCGCTCGGTGGAGCACGCCATGGCCTACAACGACTCCCACTGGTACGGAGGGGCGGAGACGGCGGCCCAGTACTGGCCCATCAGGATGCAGGGCGAGCAGGAACCTCAGCCCTTCGTCACTGGCGACGTCTACGCCAACCGCAATGCTTTCGGGGGAATCTTGGAACGCTACTGGCTGTCGTCAAACGCAACAGCGATAAAGATCAACGACTCGGTGCCATTTCACCTGGGCTGGTCTGAAAAGGACAGGACGTTCCGGTTCCACGCCCGTTACCAGGACTCCACCTACAGACCGCCGGAGGGTGTGGAGCCCTTTCCTGAGCTCAGCTACAGAGTGTGCGTGGGCTCTGACGTTACGTCTCTCCACAAGTACATGGTGAGTATTCCAGACTGTCACGCCTCTTTTATTTCTTCACATTTTTTGCTCTTTCTTTTTATGTATTTATTTATTTATTTATTTTATTTTATTTATTTATTTCACATTAGACCTTCAAGTGGTTGCTTTTTGTAAGACGGTGTTGTTGGTTTTGGAAAGTCTTTCATTGTCATGACTATTGACATTGCAGTTTGTCACTGAAGGCATCATAACTACATATGAACACACATGGAATTATGTAGGAAACAGTAAAGTGTTTCTTCTTAAAAATATGTCCAAATATTACACACTTAACCTTTAAGGCTTAATTTTCTCCGCTGCCTTGACGTTTTGCTAAGTAACCTGATTAGAGATGTAGAGCTGACGTGAACGCGCCTCAATCCATGTGTTTCCCATGTGTTTGTCTTAGGTGCGCCGCTATTTTCCCAAACCCATCAAGGTGCCGTCCACCGAAGTCTTCAAACACCCTCTGTGGTCGACGTGGGCTCTTCACAAAACAGCCGTCACCCAGGAGAAGCTGCTGCGCTACGCCGCCGACATCGCCAGCCACGGCTTCACGTGCTCCCACCTGGAGCTGGACGACCGCTACACCACCGACTACGGGGAGTTTGACTTTGACCCGCAGAAGTTCCCCAACGCCAGCGGCATGTTCGACAAACTCCGGGAGGACGGCTTCCGGGTGTCGCTCTGGACGCACCCTTTCATCAACTACGACTCCATCAACTTTGGCGTGGCTGTGGAGAAGGGGCTGTTTGTCCGCGAGCCCAGCGGCGAGCTGCCCGCCCTGGTGCGCTGGTGGAACGGCATCGGCGGAATCCTGGACTTCACCAACCCGGAGGCCCGCGAGTGGTACTCCTCGCACCTGCGCGTGCTCAAGCTCCGGTACGACGTGACGTCGTTCAAGTTCGACGCGGGCGAGACGAGCTACCTGCCGCGGCAGTTCAGCACCCTGGTGCCGCTGTCGGACCCCTCCACCTTCACCCGGCGCTACACGGAGATGGCCATCCCGTTCAGCGAGAGCGCCGAGCTGCGGGTGGGCTACCAGAGTCAGGACATCTCCTGCTTCTACAGGATCATCGACAGAGACTCGGTGTGGGGCTACGAGCTCGGCCTCAAGTCCATCATCCCGACTGTTCTCACCATCAGCATCCTGGGCTACCAGTTCGTCCTGCCCGACATGATTGGAGGGAATGCGTACCCCAACCACACAACAGGTACGGTCCGCTGTCAGATGGGCTTGTCTGCAGAGGGTTGAAGAGTCAGCCGTGAGCTTGACTTCAGTGGTGCATTCACGTACACACACACAGGCACACACACATAGACAAACACATAGACACACACATTAAAACACTCAGCCTTTACACATACACATAGTTCATTGTCTTAATTATTTATGGTTTTATTTGGTTTTGTGTGTGTGTTTATCTTATTCTTTTTTCTTCATGAGTTAATATGTTTCTTATTTGAATTAGGTAATGTCAGTTTTCTTTATTTCTATTTGTCTTTGATATATTTTTTTCTTCTCCTTACACTTCATGCTGCTGTAATTATATAAATTTCCCCAATCTGGGATAAATGAAGCCATTCTAATCTATTTCAGGTGCTTTGTATGAGAAAGACGGGCTTCCGGACAGAGAGCTGTACATCCGCTGGTTAGAGCTCTCGGCGTTCATGCCTGCCATGCAGTTTTCTATACCGCCGTGGGCCTACGACGATGAGGTAAACCAAGCTGAGTGTCTGCCAACATGTTCCATGTGCTCGAATTTGAAATTTGAAGGGACACTTTGAGCACCAATTGCATGCAAGTTTATGACATGCTCACTGAAGATTTTATGTGGTAATCTGACTTTTTATTATGTAGCCAAGTAACATGTTGAACACTGTAACTCCAACTAAAGACGTGAGGATTACTTGTAAGCACTTTTTATATTGTTCCTCTTTACTGTATTATTATTTCTTGTATCTTCAGTGTGGAGAATCCTTGTGAGAAAGCAACGCCAAAGAGAAAACTTAAGCTCGTATTTTACTTACGTAAATGTGTAACGCAAACGCTCAACGTGAGTCTTTCTACATCACAGGTGGTGCAGATAGCGACAAAGTTCACGGCGCTCCACGAGACGCTGGTGGCTCCGAGGGTTCTTGAACTGGCCGGTGAGGTCCTGGACACTGGCGACCCAATCATTCGGCCCCTCTGGTGGATCGCTGTCAATGACGAAGCAGCCCACAAGATAGACTCTCAGTTCCTGATCGGGGACGACCTGATGGTGGCCCCCGTGTTGGAACCAGGGAAGCAGGAAAGGGACATCTACCTGCCTGCAGGACGGTGGAGAAGCTACAAAGGTGAACACTATGACAAGGGTCCCATGTACCTCACTGACTACCCCGTGGACCTGGATGAGATAGCATACTTTACATGGGTTCACCAGTAAAGCGAAAGAATGGAATACTAATATTTTACTGCGCATGTACGTTTTAAAAGGCATTTATGAGGGAAGATTGTTTTTTTCTTTTTAAAGGGAAATCACCACTAGGGACCTTTGCAGCATTTTGGGAAAGGTAAAATGTCAATAATTGTGCTCGTTTTCAGGTAAAATTTTTATTTTGATTCAAGCTCCATTGAAGCAGTCTCGTACAATGAGGTACCCCAAAAGCTTCACACGTCAACAGAATACCATTTATTCAGCCCTCAGTTTACAACCTCCAGTGCACCTTCTTGATTTTTAGCTTCCTGCCAAAAACTGTGGAGTTGTTGTGCCTTCCGCGTGTTTGGGAAGAGGCAAAAACGAGGTGCACCAAGAGTTGGTCTCAGAGGGAGCGATAACCACCTGGTTGGGAGTTCTGTCACGATCCTGGAAGGGCTATTAATAAGGTGTCATTTCCAGGTGTTGACAAGATATAGGCCAGGTTCCCGGAATTGTGTTTTAACATTCTGAAAGTTGAAGCAAGGAAAAAAGGGAAATGAGTTGCTTGGAAGTTCAATTTCTAGGCTTGAGGCGCATAGTGTAATACGGTTTGTGACTTTAATACGATATGGGAACGTCTTTTGTCGTCGTTTGCAGTGTTTATTAACCTTGAAAACTAGTCCCCTGCTGATAACTACCGTCCATCTGAAGACTCGGAGTGGAATTACTATTAATTTCAGTGTCTCCTGGTCCATCCTTGAGCTGAGCTGATCCTCATCCTCATGTGCCTTCCACAGACAAGTAGGGAAGGTGAGCCCCTATCGGCTCGTCATCCATTTGGAGCGAATCGTGTTCAATAAGCAAACAGATGCCGGTGCGAGTTGACGACATATGATTCCGTTAGATCGTTCACACACTCCATAAAACCTTTCACACGTGCACTGTTGTCCTGAACACACCTATCTTGAGTTTACCCGCGGTGTTGATGTCGCCGTTTATTCGACCCGGATGCAGCCCTGTCAGCACCAGAGTCTTGCGTTTGCTAAAAATGCACGTGTGCAGCGCACAGGAATGAAACACTGAGACGGAATCACATCGACTGGGTGCATCAGCGATGCATTGTCCTCCTTGTTTGTGCAGCTTTAGTTGAGTTTAGTAGTGGGGCAGCTGTGCTGTGCCCCCCCTCCACACAGCTGACCCACCATCTGGTTTGATCTGATATATTTGATGTACTTTATTAATCCTTATGTGTGATAGGAGGCTCATGTGATGTAAGCTTCTGGGTTTTATTTGAAGGTTTTTGTCGATGTGTAAGAACAAAATGTATATGTTTTAATTGTGACTTGATAAGCTTAGGTTGGGCACTGGCAATACCGAAACATGCACTCAAGAGTTGGACGCGTGATGTTCACCTCCAACGTTTGTTGCTCTCTTCACTACTGTCCTGTTGGAAAATCTCCATCAGCTATTTAACATTAGACTCATCCCTCTTTTTGTGGATATGTTTGCTTTTACACACAGTGACCCGCTGTGACTCTTGAGTTGAAGCCAAGTAGATGGCAAAATGACATGACTATTTATCATGCCAACTGTTGAATTTAATCTCTAGTGCCATTCAGTCGTTTCTGTGCCAAAGCCTCCGACCACTGTTTGCTGACATCTCCTGCACAAGTTCCATCTTCAGCTCAGGGGAGACGTCAACGAAAGTGACTCGGACTGATTTTTACTGAACAACAGGAAGTGGACCTCTGTGATTGCTTTGCCTTGTAAGACTCCATGCCAGCCTTGTGACTTTATTTGCCTTACCAGCTGAACTGAGCTATGCCGAACCTGCGCAAATAGAGAAGCACACACCGATGCGCTTGATGCTTGACAGTTTTAAACTTGTCGGGCCGATACTGCACACTACACTAGGACTTATATTCTACCGCAACACTCACCGTCCGAGTTTGTCTGCCTGCTCTTGCACATCTCAATGTCTCGCTCTAAAGTGACAAATTGGAGTCAACACTCCTTTTTTTATGGCAATATTGTGAAGTTAGAGCACATTTTAAATTGTCCTTATAATTTTATGTTGAAAAAGTGATTTGTCAGGCTGAGAATTCCTGCTGTGAACGTATTTGTTTTGCTTTTTATTGCCGTGTGTTCAAAACTCATAAAGTCTCTGACACAGTGGGAATAAATGGCCTGTTGGAACAACATCTATGAAATAAACTCTCCGTTGAACAGTCGATCTTGCATTTGTGTGAATTCATGTCAAAATTATTGAGTAATTAAGTTTCCTTATTCTCAGTGCTATATTTTACAGAAGTGGGTTGGTCACGAATGGATGGTTTCAAGTGTCAGCTGTTAAACCTGTGTGCCAACACCTGTTAGAAAGGGAACCTTAAACCAGCAGAAGAAAGTGGGGACTAGCTAAAAACCTCAGCATCCTGTCAGCCATCACATTGTCAGTTCAGTTCAGACAGACTGCAACTGTGTGTCGCGCCTTGCGCAGCACCATACATGTGGCATGTGTTACATATCCTATTTTAATTTTATGCCCCCTAATTAAAATGTTCTGTAAAATCTGTAAAAGTAATTCCGCAACTAAATGGTGAATCACTGTGCTTTTATTAGGTATTATTACCTAAGTATAAGTGTTACAACTGTGAATTCTTTGTTTTTTGGTCTTTTTTTTGTTTTGTTTTGTTTTCCGATTCGGCTGTAAACCGCAGTGACATGTTCTGGAGCGCCTCAGAGAAACACTGCGAAGATGGCCGAGGACACCAGCATGAGGAGGACACTGGAACTGGTGGTTATGGCGCCGTTGCACCAATCCCCCTCATCCAAACTTCTATTTGTGACCTACTGGGAGGTCACTTTATTTTTAAATATATATTTTGTGTATGATCAAGTGCATGTGTGTTTATTTTCAAAATAATGTGTGAACTTTTAATCGATTTTTTTTTTGGAGGGGGGGGGTTTGCCAACTTCACTTATTGTAAAACTCTATGCTCATTTGTAGTGAATTATGTCAGAGTTACTCAAGTTAAGCTCCCTTATTCTCAGTGCTATATTATACAGAAGTGGGTTTGTCATAATTGGATTGTTTTAACTGTCAGTGGTTAAACCTCTAAGCCAACACCCGTTAGAAAGGGAAGTGGGTACCGGCAAAAACAAAACAAAACTGAGCATCCTGTCAGTCATCACGTTGTCATTTGTTGCATATCGTGTTTTCACTTTATGTCCCCTAATTGCAATGTAATGTAAAATCTGTAAGAGTAATTCCGCAACTTTGTGGTGAAATCATTGTGCTTTTAATAGGTTTAATAATATTGTTTCTTGGTCATTTTTTGTTGTATTTTTTCCGATTTGGCTGTAAACCACAGTGACGTTTTCTCGAGAGCCTCAGAGAAACACTGTGAAGATGGCCGAGGTCACCAGCATGAGGAGGACACTGGAACCGGTGGTTATGGCACCGTTGCACAAATCCCCAGAACAGCAGTCGACGAGGGATGAGCATGTACTGCTGAGGGCGCAGTTCTTGGTCATGACACCTTTAACGTGCCGCAGCAAAACGAGAGACAAACAGATCATACACTTTGTATATTCTTTTTAAGATGTTGACAGTGGGGGAAAACCTACCGTTGACCTTTATAGTGACGCAGCGGTCATTCTGCTCAGGGCAAGCTTGAGGGTTGCAGGGGAGGCCTGGTCCACAAACGTAACAACTTAACCCGGCCACTGGGAAGGTAGTGTGTTGTTGCAATGAGTTTCATTCGAACATGAATTGCATGGCCCAAAATTGTATGTAAAACTTAACTTTAAACAAACAAACAAAAAGTTAAGGAGGATTTTATTGTGATTGAACACTTGGAGTAAAGTCCGAATGAGAACCGATTTTAAATTTTTAAGAGATTGTATTTGAAAGCAGCCGTAGATTGCAAAACAAACGTCAGCGATAAAGTGATGCAGAATGACTCATGGCGTGTCCTACCTGTCAAAACAGTGGCCATCAGGACGAGAACTCCAAAGAGCTTCATGGTGAGGATGGACAAGTCAAACGTCTGAGCTGGCACGGGAAGGATACTGTCAACTAGCGCGAAGCCCTCCCATTTATACCCAAGCCTCCTTTCCAAAGCTGACCGGAAATTTCAAGTGTTTGACACAAGATCAGGTGATTGGGGAAACTGTCCAGAATAGAGAAATATTTGGCTAAAGTTAAGACAGAGAGAGAGAGAGAGAGAGATAGAGAAAAAAAGGATGTGGTCCGGTTGGTTCTCTCTGATTGCATAAAGCGCTTTGAGACACCTTTGGTTGTGATTTAGCGCTGTACAAATAAAAGTTTATTATTATTATTATTAAATAGCGCTGAAGTACCGAGGACCCGCGGAAATATCTTCACGACAATTAGCTTGAGTGAACTGGGCTGACCAACACGAATGGCATTATACCTCAAATTCAACATTGTCTATCAATGTGTGCGTCTTTGATGACAATGAATTCCCTCCAAACCAGGCATGGGCAAACTGCAGCCCCGGGGGCCATATGCAGCTCATTAGGCTTTTTACTCTGGACTGCTGAACTTGAAGAAATTATCAATTCATATAATTCTATTAATTTGTATATTAAGTAAGTTATAAAATAACTATATTTTATCTTTTTTCCTGTGTTCTAAGAGTCATTTCAATAACGAGCTAAATATCAAACACAAATATTTTGTTATCACGCTTTTCTTCATTTTCAATTGACATTAAAGCACGTTTTCTACATTTCCCAATATTTATTTCTCCTAAGAGGTGGGTCACCAAAACACTCCATCCATCTGCTCCTGCTCCAGCCCCTCTGTCAAATTTTGCAACCCATTGTGGCCCACCAGTCAAAGTCAAAGTTTGCCCACCCCTTCCCTAAATGGCATCAATTCCAAGTGTGGCAAGGCACAGACGGCCCGGGTGGACTCCTTGGTAATAGTCATACGCGCTAACTATTCGGCCAAAGGGATATCCCCTTGGCTAAGCACCTTTCTGTAAGGACGAGAGGTGTGGCGAGATCTTGTGATGACATTTCTAAAAGTGGATGGGAAGCTGTCTTGAAGGACACAGGCCAGAAGCACAGAGCCAAAAATTTACTTTCAAACTTCTATTAGTGACCTATTGGGAGGTCACTTTATTTTTACATTTTTGTTTGTGGATAAACCATCAACCATCTCGTGTGTTTAACTTCAAACTTATGTATGAACTTTAATCTATTTTTTTTTCTGGATATTTGTCATCGTCACTTGTTGAAAAACCCTCTGCTCACTTGAAAATGCTACAATAACAACAGGTGATCAAAACTGTTGATAGTTTATATTCTATCAACCATTAATCTCTCTCTCTCTCTCTGTCTCTCTCTCCCTCTCTCTCTCTCTCTGTCTCTGTCATACACGCGCCTGCACATCAGTGTTCCAACCACTTGTGGGAGGAAGCTGTTGCGCAGTCAACGTAAACCATTGAGAACCACGCGTAACAGGAAAGTTGTAGGTGGTTCTGTTGCGGAGCTCTGTGCTGATGTGAAAACTGTGCAGTCCAGTAACAGGATACCCTCACCTTCTATATAACAAAGAATATAGTGGGGTTCTTTCTGTCTCTTCAGCAAAACTCCCTCACTTCTCAGAGAAAAAATGAACTGAAACCAGTTTTAGAAACTCTCCTCTCTTTGAGCTTCTCTGACTCTGTTTCGTATCCATTACTCATTCTTGCCAGAATAAAACTCTCGTGGCCATTTCATTGTCAACAACCTTTATTCTCGCAGTATTTTGCCGTTATTAAATACAATTAAAGCAGGTAAAAAGAGCGGACAGCTTGTACTCCATGCATATTCAGGTGAGGTTTTCTTCTTGTTGGGTTAGCTGCTTTGAGTCAGAGACAAAGTTGGAAAGCCTCAGAGAAACAGCAAGGTGATGGCCGAGGACACCAGAAGGAGGACAAGACTGGAACCAGTCGGCATCCTGGCACTGTTACATAAGTTCCCTTCACAGCACCCCATGGAACTTAAACATGTTGCACTGGACTGGCAGCCTTTTGAGACCATTTCGTAGCCTGAAAGACATGAAGGGGAGTTGGGGGGCAGTGATATTGCTTCCCACTGCTGTTATGTGTTAATATGTATTTTTAACACATGAAAAAAACATACCGCCTGCTTCCACTTTTATGCTGTAGCATCGGTTGAGTCCGTAAGCACACTCATTGATGTCCGTGCAGGACCTGGGGTTAGCAACTGTGCATGAGTAGCATCTTAATCCACATGCTGCAAGCAGAGACAGAACACAAAAGCAGATAGTAATCCACTTCTGCTCTGTATCATACTTATCGGCAGGCAGAGCAGATACTCATGTCCATGGCAATGTCACAAAAGTGAATACTGGTAGGCTATTGAGTGTCACAGGAGGACACTGAAGCAGAGCAATATGAACGTTCATGAAATGCCAAGTCTTGACCCAAATGCTAAAAGGCTACTCTGCTGACATGTGTGACATGTGATAAAACAGAATGTAAAATATTTACTTTATGGATCCCAAATTGGAAACCTACACTGTTGCAGCACTAAGAACAATACAAAAAAGTAACTGTATGGTAATGACAGTAATTACAAAAATGACTAAAGTTTGATGTACAGACAGTGGTACGTGGTACTTTTGTTTTGTCCTTTCAAGTTGTGACTAATTAATTAATGTACTTTACATGCGAAAAAGTACAATTATATAGGAAATAGCAATAATATGACAAAGATGAAACAACACAATTCTACTCAGAGGGAATACAGGAGGGAGTATAAAACCCATTCTCTGTAGAGAAAATGAAATGCTGCTAGTACAAACAGTTCTCTGCAGACAAAAGAAAATGCGGTTAGCAGAAATCTCCTCTTACCTGTGGACAGACTCAAAAACACCACCAAAATTCCAAAACTGTGCATTGTTGCCGCAGAAAGAAGAGACTGAACGACAGAGAGAAGTGTGTGAAAGAAGTTCTCTTCCTTTTCTGCCCCTCCGTAAGCAAGCGTCTTCATTAGCATTTTCTCACAGAGGCTTAACACTTTGGTTTCAGTTCTTTGTTTTGACGTGCATTTTGACATGTTTTTCTGGTTCAAACAGTTGTCGTGGGTTGTTTGAAAAATGTCAAACCTATGCAAATGAACTTTTGTGTTTATTGAACAAATTACTTGGTTCACAACAAATTCTAGAAATTAATGCTCTCAGTGTTGTGAGGTTTGGTCGAATGAAAATGGATAGTAGGTTAATAAATTGTGTAGTTTTGTTTCCTCAACTACACTCGGTAGCCAAGAAAGAATGAAAAATAAGTATCACTTCCCTGTGCAGTTCTTAAAAAAAGCCCTCCCAAATCTGCTGATATCCAGTTTTTTTTTTTTTTTTTTTTTTTTTTTTAAAGAATATCAGCCCTCTCTCATCCCCTATAACATTTGAACAAACAAAGAATCGGACCTTCTGGGGGGGTGGGGGGGGGGGAGAGACACTGAAATTAAGTTTAAATCGCTAAAAGTATTAACTCTTAGAATGTGGAACCAAATATGCAGCAGTTTTGCCAGTAGTTGGATACAACATTGCAATCCAATGGAAGAAGTCTGAAGAATTGAAACTGCACAACAGGAAATGACTAAATATACAACTGCAACTGAAGAAAAAGCGAAATATTTAAATTATAAACATTTATTATTTTGCTTCCAACAAATTAAGCATTTATTTCACATTGGACCAAAAAAGGCACATGATAATGATATCAGCTTGGCTTATAAGGTTAACCTCAACGATGTTTAGAGAATCTAAAAAAAATCACAAGGCACACTAAATGCAGAGTTGGTAAAAAGCATGTTGTGACAAGTTGAGACAACTGAACGGAACGTTGATGCCTGTCAGAGTAATGGGAGGTCCGACATAATATTTTGTTTGGTCGTGTGCCATGGGATTTCTTTAAATGTAAAAAAATGTGCCATGGCCCAGAAAAGGTTGATAAACACTGCTCTGAGGCTGTGTTTCAATTTAGGGTCTGCACACTGCGAAGCATGCGTTTGAAGGCCAGTTACGTCATAGCACTGCTTGTACCAATTCACTAAAATTCGAAGGACGCTCCAAATGTATCCTTTAAATGTGCCCTTGAAATGCGCCCTACTTTTAGCCGATTCGAACAATGCATCGCTAGAAGGTCCTTCGCGTCCTTCTGTATCCCAGGATGCCAGCAGCAGTTTTAGCCAATCCAGTGGTCTGGCACGGACCAGAGGTCTCTACTCTCTACCACTAGGATGCTTTGCGTACTGCAGCTAAGCATCCTAGGATCCTGGGAAGTCAGCTGAAATGGCGGCATCTACTTACAAATACATGACGTACAAATTTAAGAACTCAAATTTCACATGAAATGCTAAGTTTTTTTTTTAACGCAGGGTTTTTACTTAATAGAACATGCAACGCCATGGTTGGATGGCGAACCAATAGTTAGCTTGATGTTATGAAAACGTCACGTCCGGGGTTGGCCAGCAGGAGGGAACGGCGGTGACGCAACCAGGAAATACGACGAAGGCTAGACCGTTCCTTGCATAGGTGCCATGTGGTTACTGGGGAGTAACTTAGTTTTTGTTTTGTTTCCCCCCTATTTTCTTCATATAATACACCCATGACATCATTGCATTTATCATAAATCGGCGTCCGTAGTTGGGGGGGGAAATGACGTAACCAGGAAGTAGGCGGTGTTAGCCTCAAACCTCGAAGTTTGTACTGAAAGTCCTTAAGAGAGAGGGGCGGGAAAAAAAGAAAAGAAAAAGCAGCTTTCTTTTCGCACTAGGTCCCTCCTCTGCTCCGCCCGGTCTGTTTACGTTGGCATGTGCACACACCAAAGAGTGAATGAATGATGCCAAAGTGTGCGAGCAAGTCCCGCAGCAGCCAGAGGACCATCAGCAACTACTTCACAGGCGTCAACCAACGGCCCGGAGCGAAGCAGGTGAGCCGCTTCTCACTCCACGTCCTTGTAGGTAGCCAAAACCCTCTCACAGACTGCACGGTTTCAGTGTTGACACACACAATACGGACGCGTGTCCTCCCGACAGAAGGTCTCCACCTCCACCGATGATGGCGGCGTTGGTGCTCCAGCAAAAAGAGCCAGGCTGCAGGAGGAACCGGGCTGTCAGAGGAGTCAAGGTGCCGCTCCAGAAAACCCGCCACAGTCATATATTTCACCAGCCACACTTGTGTGCGCGAAAGGTGACCCTGGTGACTAGTGATTGTATTGTTTATATTGGTATTTAGTTGGACTCCTGGGTCAAGGGACTCATTTTTTTCTTTACACAAGTAAATTGTTAATCAGAGTGCTTTTATTTATTTTATTGAGTGGCAGTTTGATTACTGTTACTGGTGTGAATAGAGCTTCAGCCAATATGTGATGTTCAACTCTATTATAAACTCTATTATTAAGACATGCTAATTTTCCTGAAATGGGGCACTCAGGGAGCAAATTCCCAGATACCTTCAATGCAAAATCTGGTCAAAAACAGGTCCTGAAGGATGAAGGTTGATAGCCCAGAACATTGACCCAACAGCAGAGCTTTGATATGAGTGTGGGAGCAAGTTGTGATTTTTTTTTCTTTTCTTTTCTTTTCTTTTCTTTTTGGCAGTGAATGTTTAACAGTATTCCTCTGTCTCTACAGAGGCCGTTTCACCATTGAGCCGAGGGGCCGCGGGTATCTGTTCCTCCACCTTGCAGAAACTGAGGGGCTTCACCTGTCTGTCGGAGCCCAGCGTCGACACCAGTTACTCTGAGAGGGAACAGGAAACACATGGGGGTTCTGGCAAGAAAGCAAGCGAGCTGAAAAGTCAGGTTCTACATCCCCCCAATGTCACACAACAACCTGTTAATAAAAGCAGCCGTCGCCAGCTAGAGCAGGAGAACGATGATGAAGAAGAGGAAGAACAGGAAGAAGCCAGTTCTCGACAGTCTTCATCCAAAAAGGTGCCCATTACAGAAGATGTCAACTCTCTTGCAATGTGTTTGTCGCACAATTTTTAAGGTGTAAGGCTGAACGATGGCAAACCATGCTTGAACTGTCTGTCTGTCAGACAATATTATACTTATCCATATCATGGGACTCCAAGGTGCCAAGTGTTGCAACATTTGGTACCACATTTACACAACACTTGAACACCCCTATTGTTTTCAATTTTAGCCTTGTGCATATGACTATAATCTGCATCATAATGTCATAATATCCCATATGGTGCCTGAAAAAGCAAACTCGTAGCTTCATTGGCGCAAGTTTTAGTACTAAGGTTCTAATTCTCTTTTGTACTGTAAATGTTAGGCATTGAGCCTATATGTTAGGAAAAGAGCAATTTTTATATAAAGCTGGAGCTCTTTTAGATAAAACCGAATCTTGTTCAAGAGGCGGTCTCTCTCTGTCTGAAAGGACTGAGGTAGTTTCTGTTGTTTACCCTGTGCTTGCAGGGCTTCTGCTTCTCTCAGTTTGCCAAGTCGGGGGAAGACGGAAGAAGAAAAGGAGGAGAAGAGAAGCCAAAAGAGTCAAAACCTCCGTCAGACTCCAGGCGTGTGAAGAGTGTGTACACTCCCCTGGAGCAGCAGGTCATCCAGCTGAAGCAGCAGCACAAAGATGCGCTGCTGGCGGTGGAGTGTGGCTACAAGTATAGGTTCTTCGGGGAGGATGCCGAGGTGAGTAGTGTCGTCCTCATTGTGTGCAAGCGGGGTCGGGGTTGGGGATCTCTACGCTGTAGGTAACTCGTCTTTTTTACCCCTCTGCGCGCAGATTGCCGCCAAGGAGCTGAACATCTTCTGCCACCCGGATCACAGCTTCATGACGTGCAGCATCCCCACCCACCGCTTGTTTGTGCATGTCAGGCGCCTGGTGTCGCAAGGGCACAAGGTGCGGGTTTTTTAAAAAAAATTTTTTTTAATGATGCTGATCCACGCACGTCTTCTCTATGAAAGGGCATAATTTCCGTCTCTTTGTTCATCCGTTCTCCAGGTCGCCGTGGTCAAGCAGACGGAGACATCCGCCATCAAGGCCTCGGGGACCAATAGGAACGCTCTGTTCACTCGCCAGCTCAGTGCTTTGTACACCAAGTCCACTCTGGTGGGAGAAGGTATCCTGATTGTGTCTGTGAACTCTCTCCACACCCCCAGCACGCACACACACCATCCCACATTAGAGATTGTAACCAAATATTCAACCACTAGGTGGCACTAAATGACCAGAGGACACCTTTGGTAAAATCATGAAACCCTGAACACATCCATGTGCTGGGCCAGTGTTAACTTTTGCCTTAACAGTTTGACTTTGAGATGTGAACCCAGTCTGCCGGCTGGGAGATGTGGAAGACGGCTCGTCTGGTGATGTGCAGTCAGGCCCTCCTGAGAGCTTCCTGCTGTGCATCAGTGAGAGCTGGGACAAAGTGAAGAAGCAGCTGACAGTAGGGCTTGTGGTGAGTCTGTTCTCATTATATTGTTAGCAATATGATCATTCTTCTCCTTTTTCTTTGCCCTCGCCTTATCAATGATTTTTATGTCATAGTTAATATAAATGTAAGTCATGAGGGATAAGACATGCACATTTTATTATCATTTTAGTTTATTTATGTATTTTCTTTGTTTTGTATTTTCATGACAATAGGTGCACTTCTTGTATCGTATAATGTTGGGCTACAACATTCACTGACAATAATAATAATGATACACTGATAATAATACTGTAATTATTGTAAGGTTTCAAACACCACAATCCAATTTACTTTAGTATACATAATCATTATTATTTGTCAGTTGTGAGCAGCATCAGTGCTAGTATCACTCTGGGAAGCTGCACTTTTCTGTATTCTGTTCTATTCGGTTCTATTTTGTATTCCCTAAAATATTTGCTCGTTAGAGGCCCAGTGTTTAACATTTAAAGGGAAGTATTAGGATCTATGAAGAATACTCAAGGAGGTGGCCATAATGTATGGATGCATGAACGTGGCTCAGTGCTGCCAAACGATTTCTCATTTCCTGGCCGGTGTGTGTTGTGTTTTTAGGCTGTTCAGCCCAGCACAGGTGACGTGTTCCTGGACTGTTTCCCTGATCGCCCGTCGCGCTCTGAGCTGGAGAGCCGCGTCCTGAGAATCAACCCGGTGGAGATCCTGGTGCCTTCGGACCTCTCTGATGAAACGCACAGACTCCTCCAGAGCATCAGCAATGCCAGGTAGTTTTCAATGCGGCCACTAGAGGGCAGTGTACACATAGTCGTTGCACGGCTGAGGCCCTGATGGCTTGAATGTAGATTTCCCCCAGCAGGGAGCCTCTTTCTTGGAGCTGTGTGTGGACCAGGGGATCAATGTGGGCTCAATGAGACCCCACGTGATAATGGTCCTCAAAATGCTGTTGCCCTCGGCAGGGGTGAATCTGCTTTCAATAATCAGCGGCTGAATTTTCTCCAGGTTTTTTTTTCCTCCCAAGCATCATAAACTAATGATGTGTGCGTGCAACAGCCCCAAAACATACTTTACTTTACTGAAGGTCAAAAAATAAATAAATAAATAAAAATCTCATTTTGTTTTCAAACTGTAGCTGAATAATAATAATAATAATGACAGAGGTGACACAGTGGTACACAACAAGAAGGTTGCAGGTTCGATCCCAGTCCTGGAGCCTTTCTGTGTACGTGTTCTCGCTTGTGTCTGCCTAGGTTCTATCTCGGCTGGGTGTATGTTTGTTCGTCTTATATATATATATATAATTTCCACCAAAAAGATGAAATCTTGAAGTCTTGTCATTCATTTTTAATGAAACATTAACTGGAAGCTTAAAAGAGACTATTTTACTTAAAAGTATTGTTTTAATTTCTTAAGTTTTGTATTTTCCATATATATATATATTTTATATATTGCCATGGTTTCTGTCACAAATCAGATTAATCCATTAGCAAGCATCTCTTCATTGGCTGATGTGAGCAGGAGGAATCATAGCATTCAGAAGCCATTTTATTGCAGCACTTGACAGCTGAACTGTTGTGAACTTTCCATTGAAGAACCTGGCTGATCTCAGCCCAGGTTTTGGACTTATACATGTCTACATTGATAAATTATACACTAATACAGGCCAATTTGACAGACTGCACTTTGCACCCAGCGCTCCTTGCACCAAGTCGAGCACTCAGCTTTCAGACAGATGATGCACTAATGCTGAAGGCAAGCTGAGCAGTATTCCGCAGACCTGTTGCCTCCCGTTGGTCCCAGCAGTCTGCACCCAGCGTGCAGCACACCAGCGGGGACGTCTTCCTCCGGGAGCAGCCCATGATTGCATTATGTGGTGGAAATGAAATGAAAGAGCGCAGGCGATTTGATTAGATGGCCAGAGTAGGATAAATAGGAGAGAATGTGCAGCGCCGCGTCTTCTTTTTGCCTTTAAATGAGGAAAATGGTTGGTTTGTAGTCTTGCCTTCCTCATCCTCCCTCTGTGTCAGGCGTCTACATTGAGTGATTATGTTGATGATGGACCTGTGAAGGCCAGTCCAATTATTGTGTTTGTACGGCTCTGCTCTCCAGCCTCGTGCTCAACACTGTCTCACCAATGTGCAGCCGGTGCTGTTGAGAGGGGGCATGAAGTCGGCATTTCTGATTTTCCTGCTCAAGCAGAAATTGGATCATGTAACAGCCGTTGTGGGTCATCACTGTTGCTTTTTTTTGTGTTTATCTGCAACCCTACAAAATCACCCATTTGTAATTTCATTCCGTCCCTTCTAAAGCTGCCCGAGTGGACTCCCTCCAAAGTGGCCAGTAAGGAATGTATTTTTTCAACAGCTCATGGTGGTTTCTGATGTTAGCGCCACGTTGTCACGTTGTGTCTCTGGGGTGGTTTGAAGAATTGGGCTCCCCCGCAGCCCTCCGAGTAACAGCGTTTATGTGTGTCCATGGTGCGGCAGGTAATGAGTCCCTGGGAGGTTAGTGGTAGCTAGGTGTAATATCAGCAGCTTTTCTCATCCACAGCCTAGAGTCATAATCAGGATCACAGCAGTGGAGGGATTAAAGCACCTGGATGGCTCACCTGCGGCTTGCGCCGACACAAACGTCTAGCTGGCTGTCTTGAAAAGGGATTGTAACACCACGCAAGTTCATGGTTATGCAGCAGACTTTAGCGCGCAAAGGCATCAGCCCAGAAATACAAACACCCTCCTGCGCTCCAGATAGCGCTCCAGATCGCCGTGGGGGCTGGGCGATTTTGGACAAAAATAAAATCCAGATTTTATTTCTCTGACAACTCGATTTTCGATTTTAATTTTTTGGTAAAACTACACAAGACAATGGAATAAATTATTTCAATTTTTTTTTTTTTTAAAGAAAAATTGCAAACAAATCTTCCTATTTGGGAATGAAGTGCAACTGAAAGATTCTGTAAATCCTCCTTGGGTGGAGTGAAGTGACAACATTCACAGTCTTCTTGACCAAACAAAGACGAATCCCTTGGGATTAATGAAGTGAGAACCTCACTTTCACCAAACTTCACTTGAAAGTGAACAGGTTCTTCATGAACAAAGATGAAGTTCCCTTATTTGGGAATAAAGTGAAAACTTAAGAACCAAACACAAAGGAATCCCACTGTGGATAAACCTTAACTGTCTTTTACCAAACATCACTTTCAAAATAAATATTTTTCTATCATCTTGAACAATGATGAATGATAAAGTGCAAATCTATCACATTTCACATGACTAACGTTATGACCAGAAGTCAACCCAAGTAATAGTGAAATTCAATGAACCTCCTGTGAAATTCAGACGGCAGGCTTCACACATCTGCTGTGATAATGCTCGCCGCTGTCGAGGTTTTTGCAGAGATGCCACACGTCGGATCAATAAGAGCAATTGTCTCTGTTCTGGTAAACCCCGTGATGTGGTTAAATTGATTGGCTCCATGATTAATGGGTGTAGTTTTACTGCCGGCACAACATGGAGTTTATTGATCACTTTTATAAAAGCCTCGCTCCCGCCTCAACGAGTGAACGAAGTGAAAGATTAGCCTTCCTCTTTCACGTGTGTCTCTTTGGTGTCGAGATTATTTAAAAAAAAAAAAAAAGACAGCAACAACAAAAAATGTAATTGCCTAGAACAGGAGGGAAAAGATGAGAAATGGCTTTTCACTGCCACGTGTTTACCTTGGTTGCCCCGGCAACAGCAGAGCGAACAAAGCATCCGGGGCATCCTTGAACGCAGCGGTGCAGACGGAGAGTGAATGGAGCAGAAATGAGGTGTGAGTTTCATGATGTTTTATAAGTGCACTGACTGTGTCTGTTGTCTCCAGAAATCCACTCAGACATCACAGATCGGAGTTTCCTGCTGCCTGTGCAAATTCTGCCCGCGTGGCACCGCTTACTTTTTCACGTTGTCGCCATTTCGCCTCAGTGCCCAGGCTGACGACAGAGCGCGGCTGGAGACCAGGGACAGCGCTCACTTCGACTTTGCCTCGGCGATGAACACGGTCACAGAGTTCTACTGCAGCAGCCAGGAGGAAGGTGTGTGGCTTTGCCTCAGTGCCGTCTCCCCCGAGACCAGGCGTGGACAAACTACGGCCCGGGGGCCATATGCGGCCCTTTAAGCTTTTTAATCCGGCCTGCCAAACTTGAAGAAATACTATTAACAGTAAATCATAAAATAGCTGTATGTCATCCATTGTTCATTTTCAATTGACATTAAAGCACATGTTTTCTACATATCCCATGATATATTTTTGCCTCCTATGAGTTGGGTCACCAAAACACTCCATCCATCTGCTGCTGCTCCGGCTCCTCTGTCACATTTTAGAACCCATTGTGGCCCCACCTGTCAAAAAGTTGGCCCAACCCTTGACCTTGCGCTTAATGTGCTGCACCCCAATCACACCCCGAGTGCCTCATAGCTTTTTTTCTTTTTTTCCTTCATTTTTAATCCAACGAAGCGTGTCGTCTGTCCTCCAGGCTCTCGCATGCTGTCCAGCGTAGCGTCCCTGGAGGGGCCGGTGATCTGCTGCCTGGGGCCACTCATCCACTACCTCCAGGAGTTCAACTTGGAGAGAGTCCTGCGGAGCGAAAGGTAGATGGAAGGCGGGAAACGTGCACCCCAGTTGACACACAAGCCCCCCGCCCGCCATTCCCTCACCCCCTTTTCGTGATCTGAACCATTTGTTTGGCAGTGCAAGTGTGTTTGCGTGAGTGCTTCCAGCTCTCCAAAATGTTTCTTTCCAAACATCTTGTGTGTGTTTGCGTTGCGAGTCCGACGCTGCATTATCTCCTGGCAACGTCGGAGCCAGCGTTCAATCTTTTTTTTTTCCCAATTAGCCCATTCCAGCGTCTGTCCTGCGCCTCAGAGGGGATGAAGCTCAGCGCTGCCACCCTCAGGAACCTGGAGATCCTCAACAATCAGGTGAAAGCTCACCCTAAACTTTTGCGTCATGCTCGTTCTGCTGAAGTCCGTCAGCACAGCGTGAAGCCCATGTTTCCCCCCCCCCGTGCTGCTGGCAGACAGATGGCGGGGTGAGGGGCAGTCTGCTGTGGGTGCTGGACCACACTTGCACCCACTTTGGCCGGAGGCTGATGAGGAAGTGGGTGAGCCAGCCCCTCACGGATGCTCAGTGAGTGTTTTGCCTTTGTTTGACCTTTTCATGTGTGGCCGCACATCATTAATACCACCGACACGTAAATGTTGTGATCTGGTGTAAGTGTTTATCAGAAGTCAAAATATATATCCAGAAGTATCACCTATGTGTGATAATTGCAAATATTCCACTGCAACCCATCTACATAGTGATGCACCGTGCCCCAAAATTGACTCTTTCTGGTCTGGTGTTTTTGATATAATGTCCAAGGTTTTAGGAGTTACGATAAAGTCAGAGCCCTTACTCGTCATCTTTGGGGTTTCTGAATCCTTTAAAAACTTAAACAAAGCACAACAGTGTTTTATTTCAAATGATGGCAAAAAAAAAAATACACAGCCTGACATAATGGAAGAGTGTACACCATCATCTAAGATGTGGCTAGAGGAATTAACTAATATACGTCATCTGGAAAGAGTAAGATTGAAAGACAGACTCCAACATTTTGAAACAGCTTGGCAACCTCTCATACAGTCCCTTGCTAATACAAATCCAACTTCATAATGAATGTACTATGCACTGCAAGGTTCTTGTGATACTTCTAAGAAGTCATCAAAACGATGAATCAGATTGCTTAAGTCCTGTCCGAGCCCAGCCGTCCCATTGCCTCCATTCCAGTGAAGACATTTTTTGTCATTCAGAAACTCTCATGGCAGACTTGCCTTGTCAAACACTGAGTGAGCAGCGCCGTTCTTGGGTGACAACCATAAAAAACCTCCCAAGATTCTCTCTGTCCGCAGCATCATGTATATTCAAGGCGTTAAACTCCACCACAATCGGTTGTGTTTCTGTGGAACTGCGCATCACGTGACTTGTGTTGCATGTGGTGAAGTCTTCCATTCATAATGCATATGGTACGACTCTGGCCATGTCAGACTGTAAAGTAGATGTTGCAGGAAGGGATAATTTTTTAAATATTAAATGAAACATGAATATGTCAGTGTTTTGTTGTTGTTGTTTTTGTTTTTTGTTTACAAGTGATGAAGATTATCTGCGCTCTCCCTTCACTTTATTTCCACCCGCAGAGCAGAAGCTCCTCTTTTTAGAGAGGCTGCAGGGTAAAAACACATACAAAGTGCTCTGGGGGCGACCTCTTTAAATATAACAGCTGAAACTGACTCACAGCAGTGCTGCTACAAACAGCCACAGTCAGTGCTCCACTAGTTCCAGTCCAGGGACTGTTTCAGTTCCTGGTGAAGCTCTTTATTTTATTAGATATTGATTCTGTGTACGTGTGCGTGTTTGTGTGTTTGTGTGTGTGCTCCTGCCTCCCACAGCACTGGGATTAAAGTTGTAGTTTACATAATGCTCTGAGGTTGTTTATTGCATTGGCTAACCCAGATTATTTACTGGTTAGTTCATGATATTACTTCATTATATATTTGAGTGTGAATTTAATGTCCATATGAAAGCAACTATTACCCCATCTCATTTATTTACATTTTAATATCTACAATTAAACTTATGTTTTTACAAGCTTGTAGTCATTGATTCATTCATTCATTCATTCATTTTCTATAGCCACTTCTCCTGCACTCAGGATCAAGTCGACACTTTATCATTTACCTGAAAAAACCCTTTGGAGAAAATAGTTTGTTTGACTCTATTGAACAAACACGGAGCCACAAAAAAGGCAGCACGGCAGGTGTTTGTTTATGGGCGTTGACTTTCTTTAACTGAAATCAGTTCATCTCTTTGCCTCCTCTCCCCCTCCAAACCCTCCTTCTCTCGGATCCTCAGGCGCATCCTGGAGAGGCAGACTGCTGTGCAGGAGATCCTGGAGTCCAACTCTCACACTTTGACTTCCGTCCAGTCCCTGCTGACACATTTGCCAGACCTGGACCGAGGCATCTGTAGCATTTACCACAAAAGGGTAAGTGGTAAATTAGTAACAACACACACACACAGTAATAGTTTAGGTCCAAGATCAGTGGTCCTCACCTGGTGGAGTCTCAGGACCCACATGTTTTTCTTCATCATGAAGTCACGATCCAAATTTGACAAAATTTCGTGAATAAATAATTTATCATCTTCCGCACATTTTAGAATCTTTAAAAAAAAAAAAGAAAAAGAAGAAGAAGAAGAAAAAAAGCCACAACCCAATCAAAACAACTCTGCGACCCACCTTTGGGTTGCGATCCACTAATTGAGAAACGCTGTCCTGGATAATAGGCCAGTGTGCAGTGGCCTGAGTCCATGTCAGCAGTGCCAAGGAGCTGCTCCGCGTCTGGGATCTCATCACGGAGCTTCTTGGCAGGGTTTGCCGACACCAGGGAGCTTTAAAGCTGCAGCGCATGATTGATACTGTGAACAGTCTTCAGTGGGACTCCCATTAACCTTTCATGGCTGGGGATGATGCTGTGACATCATTAACGGTAATATTAAGTCAGCGAGACCTCCCCGGTGAGGTGTTACCATGCAGTGCGTCGATCGATCGCTCGTTGGCTCGTCTCCTCCTCGCAGCTGCTTCGACTCTGAGAAGGAAAACAAACCAAAACGACGCCAAACAAGCCCCGCCTTCTGCCGCTGCGTCTCTAGTTTTGCTGCTCTGTCAGGGACGGTGGAATAAAGCCGTGACCTGTTGCTCTGCGACGTTTTCCCCACCTAACGCAGAAAAGCAGATGCCGTGTGTTCTTCTTTTCAGCAGGGAGTTTTTTTTATTATTATTTTGCCGCCTGCTTTATTGTTAAGATCTCAACAGCCTGTTGCTGCCTCTGCTTGTGCTGCTGCTGCTAATAATTTATGTCTCTCAGTGTTGCCTCTAATAAACGGTTGCTCTTTAAGCTCGCCAGTCACAACCCGTGTGGATAAAATTTAGTGATCCAATCTCGGCCGTTTACACAATCCCTCAGTGAAGTGCGCGCACGGGCTGCCGCTGTTTGAAGAACTGCCCCTGAAAAGATTACGCAACATCACTGGTGGTAGAAGGGGGTGTTTCTTTTTATTTTTTCAGAAAGCTTTTCATGGCTGCTGTCACATTACTTAAATGAAGCTGTAACGCTAGATTTGTTCCCACTTAGGTTGTGATTAATGTGTGAAAATGTATATGACAAACGTATATGACATTTCAGAGCAGTGAAAAGTAAAACATGCACACAGTGTAGAACAATTGAATGTGCAGCAGTGTTTCTTCAGCACAGTAAACCGTTGACTGTGCTTTTTGTGTTCTACGTGCTCTGTGGTTCTTGTGCCCGACGTGTCGCTTGTGTTTTCATACAGATGTCGTGTCGTCGAACGAATTTGAGCACATGCAGACATGAAAGTATTATCGTCTAAATCTAAATGACATTGATATTAAAACTGTAGATTTCTAAACAAACACACAAACACACAAAACGCACACAAGTGTAACGTCCCCGACCTGTCTGCTTCATTTGATGCGAGCCTCGTGTCTCCGCTTCAGTCGTCCACCCAGGAGTTCTACCTCATCTGCAGCAGCCTCTCCCGCCTGGCGCTGGAGCTGCAGGCCTTGCTCCCAGCCATCCAGTCGCAGATCAGCTCGCCCCTCCTCCGGGACATCCTATTGGACACCCCGGACCTGCTGGCCCCGGCTCACGGCTTCCTCAAGGTGCTCAGTGAAAAGGCTGCCAAGTAAGTATCCAAGAAGTCTCCAGAAAAATCCAAGTCAGGTTCATGTAAGGCTTTTTTTTTTATTGAAGGATTTAGTTTGGCTAGTCACCTTTCAATAATTAAAAAGTGTTCATTATTATGTTGTTATTTTGTTTTGCACACTCACACTAGACCGTTTTAGTTGTAGATGAACCCTGAAATATTTTTACACAATAAAACAATTTTTTGGGGCAATTATTGATAAAATAAGAATGAAAAAGAAAATATTTTCCCTTATACAGCCGAACTCACCAGGCAGGCATGTTTTGTTTTTGTTTTTTTTCATTTTTGAATGAGGAAGAGGCTGCTTGCATTTCATGATCAGACTCCAGCCACCTCAGTCTTTATGGATAATCACATCTTTCTAAGGTTGTGTCAGCTCTGGAGGCTCGCCTTCGGCCAAAAGCTATCTCACTGGAAGGTTGTCTTCCTCGTTTGTTAGCCTGGCTTTCTGATGTACGTGCTGATCATCAAGGAGCGCAGCTCAGGGACCGCCGGAGGAATGTGACAGAGATTTGAATGCCCCACATTCGATTGGGGATGCACTCCACGAGGGCACCCTTCCACAATGGTGCTTACTTTCTCAGACACAGTTTTAAGGGTTGTGTAATTGGTCAAAGAACATTCACAGCGTTCCGGGTTTGCACAAGAAGTGGAACATAAGTGGGGTCAGCGGTGCCCTAGAGGCCTTGAGAAGAGCTGGAAGGCGTTCAGTGCATGAATACCTCAAGACAATATTTAGCTGCTTTCGTGAAGGTTTCACAAAATTTATCTGGATGACGTAACCTTTGGAAAAAAATCTGATTCAGAATCAAATTCACGTGCGAGCATCAGAGCCAACTATGTGAGAACATTAGTCGGTAAAATAGTGACGAAGAGGAGCTGCAGTTTCTCGAGATTTACTGTCCGTTTGTGATGTCTCTTTAAGGTTCCGTGTCATGTGAAAAATAATCATAATGTCTGTTTATAGTCTGTCAACGAGCTCCTGACAGATTCATCCATTACTTCTTTTGCTCGCTCTACTTCTGGGAAAGTGTGCACTAAAACCATGGATGTATTCTAAGAACTGGATACCAAACTGGCAATATGGCGGTCACCTCTGCCAGGTTTGTCCCCCTTTTCATTCGTGGTAGCTGAAACGAAGCAGCAGTTGGAGCAGCAGGCTAGAAATGAGCGTTGGTGTTGAACGCAGGACCAACTATCTTGTTTTCTGGAGATTATAATTAAACATGTGGAGATGCTCCGCTGGAGCCTCGGATTGAAGTTTAATATCTGAGAATGGGCGTCATTTGAGGCCCTTTAAAGCGACTTTAATTTTTGAACACATTTTGAAATTTGAAACTATTTTCTTGCTCACTGGGTTTTTCCCGTTCCGTTTTGTCGTTGAAAAAAGTGAAGAATTGAATCAATGTGTGTTTATGATGACACCGGACACACAGGCAGGCAGCGTTTGATGATTTATCACGCTTCCGTCTCCTCTTTGTGTTTGTTTGTGGAGGTCAGGCAATAAGACGGAGCTCTTCTCAGACCTTTCCGACTTCCCGGTGCTGCGGGAAAGGAGGGAACAGATCCAGGAAGTCGTCGATGACATTTACGAGCACCGCAAAGAAATCCGCATGACGCTGAAGGCCCCCGCGCTGGACTACACTGCCGTCTCCGGACAGGAGGTACCACCTGTGTGTGTGTGCGTCGGTGAGAGACTGGTGGGAGGAGATTGATGGCCCGAATTGGGTGGATGACTCAGTCGCAGCGATGATCTGATGTCCGCGCGCATGTGTGTTTAATCAAAAGTGACACGTCCTTTCATCCGTCCCTCCCCTCCAGTTTCTGATTGAGGTGAAGAACTCGCTGTCCTCCGCTGTTCCACTTGACTGGGTCAAAATCAGCAGGTAGGCTGTCACACTTTGGGACACACAGGTCACAGACAGGACGCTTCTCCAATGTCTCCAACTCCCCGAGTCCCCCCGCCTCCTCCTTCCAGCAACTCAATAATGATGCTGACTTTTATTTCAATGCCGCGTTAAAAACGTCTCAGCTCCCTTGATGCCAAAACGGCAGTGAAATTCACTCTGACAGCTGCTTTCTTTGCTTGTCGCTTTTGTTTTGTGCGGCGCTGCATTATGTTGGAAATAACAAACTTGGCAGGAAAATTGTCAATTTCTTTTTAATTTGTGTCTCACAACCACATTGCGGAGCGTGTGTTTACTGCTTTTCCATTTTAGAAAACCATTCCAAAGTACATTTAAATTCCCAAGTGCAGCAGAATAGCTGATCTTTCAACCGTTGCTCCATCTTACACAATCTTAGTGTTGTGTGAACAGCCTGCAACCTTCCCCAGCAATCTGCCTTTATAGACTAGAGGGGAAGACAAAGAGGAAATCCAAGAGGCAACCGTTAGTCTAGCTGCTGCTAAAGAGATTAGCAAACCATAGAGGTTGTTTTATGAGAACTGGATCTCAATAAGATAATTTCAATTTTCAATAAGATAATTACAGAAGCCACACACACAAAAAAATGAGGCTCCGTATCACGTTGTGACGTGAAAATTATCACAAAAAAACGTGACAGTTTCACGTTAAACGTGAAACTATTACGTTATTTCATGAAAGTTTTGTTACATGATAAGGTAATTGCAAAAAAAGATGCAATATTTGTATCTCAAGACAAGATAAGATGAGATATTCCTTTATCAGTCCCACAGTGGGGAAATTTCCAGCATTACAGCAGCAAAGTGGATAGCAAAAAATAAGAAGCATCAGTAAAAACAGACAGTAAATAACAAATAATTGATATAAACCAGGACTATAGAAAAATCTGAACAATTTCAACAATTGATACTACAATATAAGTAATATCTTCATAAATTATGAAGTGATTCTCACAGTTAAATGTTCAGGTTCGTGCAGACTAAATTTTCCCCGCAATCCCTAAAACTGAATGTTTGAGTTCTGTTCCGTAAGAGCCTGACGACCACGTGTGGACCCCTCTGAATAGTGCTTCTGTTATAACTTCAGCATGTATGCGCTACTGTACGGTCCAGCATTATTTTCCCCATTTACCTCACACTTTTTTTTCTTTTTTTTTTTTTGCTCCACCCTCTTTTCTTCAGCACCAAGGCCGTCAGCAGGTATCACTCTCCGTTCCTGGTGGAGCGCTACAAGAAGCTGCTGCAGCTCAGGGAGCAGCTGCTGCTCGACTGCCGGCAGGAGTGGATCAATTTTCTGGAGTAGGACACACACACGGGCGCAGACAGAAACACAAACACACACACACACACACCTCTTAACCCTAAATTCATGTGGGGGAGCAGTTTCTGGATCACAAGCTCGTCTGCGGTTCCGAGCTCTCTGCCAATCAGACGCACTCCCACTGAAGTGCACGTCGGTCTGCTCGGGAGTTGCTGTGCATTTAATGTAATCAATCGTTCTTTCTCTCCTATCCTCTCCCTCTTTTTGTAGTCAGTTTGGGGAGCACTACCACACCATGAAAAGGGCTATTAGTCACCTAGCAACCATGGACTGCCTCCTCTCATTGGCCGAGGTGGCGAAACAAGGGGACTATTGCAGGTGATGTCCACTCACAAAGGCAGCAGACACCGGCGGCTGTTGCGTTGCGTTGTGTTGTGTTGTGTTGTGTTGCTTTGCGTTGTGTGTTTGTACGCTGCTGGTGAGTGTGACGTCTCCGGGACCGCCGGTGTGCGTCTGCGTGTGGGTGTCCTGTGTCGTGTCCTGTAGTCTCAGACAGGCTGTGTGTGGGTGTGTGCAGCGGGCTCGGCAGCACGCTCAGCCAAAACGCCAACGTCTCTCCCACTCACTCACTCACTCACTCGTGCATACACACACACTCATCATGAACACCTTTATATTGTCCTTTTCTGCTTCCCAATCATCTCCGTCCTCCAGCTCCTGTGTTTTTTTCTGACCTGTCATCCTCACCTCCGTCTCCAGCTTCCCTCCTGCCATCACTCCTGAATTTCCAGCTTTCTGAGGAATATTTTGACTTGTGCTCGGGTGTTAATATGTATGAGGCTGCAGCACAGCAATTCCAGAGTTGAGAAGTGTTAAAAAATAAAAAAATAAAAAAAAAAAGATTGAAGATGAACAGCCTAACAAGCTATTTAGAGTGATATCAGGGTTATCCAGAGTTTGCTTGCGGGCCAACGGGGCAACTACATTAGAAATGTGAAAATCAAGTTCAGGTTCACACAGCAACTATTAGCATTTTAGCACAAAGACTGTCCAGTTTGTTGAGCGACTCAGTTAAGTGCAGAGTTGCTGTAATCTGATTGAAGCAGTGAAGTGTTTTCCCAGTTTCCAATTTTGTGTTACGGTGAGATATTTGTTTCTTCAATGTAATGAAAATGTGTGTGTTTTCTGTGTTCAGGCCAGAGGTGTGTGAGAGCCGGCGTCAGATTCTGATCAGGGACGGTCGACATCCTGCCATCGACTTATTGATGGGAGAGCAGAGCCAGTATGTGCCCAACAATACTGACCTGCAGGTACCACATGCACGCACGTGCACATAAACACACGCACACACACAGGCCTGTTCACGTGTCTTATTCAGTTAGTCGCTACACTTACAGCGCTTAACAATTTGAATTGATGACCACCTGCCACTAAAAAGATTTGTTTTCCAGTAATGCATTTGAATACATGTAATTTGACATCTTAATCAGCGCATGCTTTGCCTCTTTCTGTTTTTTTTGTAACACAGTCAATTTGAAAATGCCTTTAGTGCTAAAATGTAATTTTAGCACTAAAGGCTAAAATGTAATTTTAGCACTAAAAATACCATTTTGCCCTAAAGGGTCTTTATACTGGTGTATTAACCACTGCACAACCATAAAAAAATGCTTTTGTTATTTAATTTTTTGTTGTCTTAATTTAGGACAGCTGAAATTGGACGGTGGTCTGTTCAGCGTTGTATGTAACGACGCAAATGTGTTGCGCAGGCACCCGGGTTGCACAACAGCACTGCACGCTCTCGCGCTTCCTTCGCTCTGGGCTGGAATGGCTCCGCGTTATTGTACAACAAAACCACATGCCAGTAGGGACAAAAGCCAAAGCTCTCCATCCACCCACCTCCTCGGCTGTGCAGGACAAAAACCCAAATTATCCCGTTCTCTCCTTCATCCCTTTCTGTCTGTAGCCATATTGTTAATATCTCCTCTCATCATCTCTCCTCTCTCCTCTCTCCCGCTCGCTCGCTCGCTCGCTCGCTCTGCTGTTTGCAGGGCGACGGCAAGAGAACAATGGTCATCACCGGTCCAAACATGGGGGGTAAAAGCTCCTACATCCGTCAGGTGGCCCTGATCTGTGTCATGGCTCAGATGGGCTCCTACGTCCCAGCCACAGAGGCCAGTGTGGGAATACTGGACGGTATTTATACCAGGTATGTGCACACGCTCGAGCGGGAAGGTTTTTGCAAGAGGTTTCCGTGCAACTGGCTGCTGCAGCGTGATTGCATGTGTGTGTTTGAGAGAGAGAGAAGGCGATAGATGGAAAAGAAGAGATAGATAGATAGCTACTTTATTGATCCTCAAGGAAATTCAGTTTTTCAGTTGCACAATCGCTCATCAGCAAATCAGTTTAGGAAAAAAAAAGTGTGAAACAAAATGTTTTTGCAGTTGAAAAAAAGTGACAATAGCCAGTGGAACTGAAGTTTTTTAAAAAGGAAAATTGCTGAATTGCAGGATGTGAAGTGCAAAGTGCTTACGTGTGGGACATCATTCAGCTCGCCCCCCATGCTCCTCCCCTCCCCAGTGTTGCCTTCAAGAGCCTGATGGCGCTTGGCAGGAAGAAGAAAGAAATGCTGTGCGCTTTACATACAAGACAAGCCTCAGTGAGCAGTTGAACAGCAGTTAAAGTTTGTTGGTTATTAGTTTGGGATTGTGGTGGGCGTATCCAATCTCAAGATCAAATCAAATCAAATCAGTAACTCACTTAGAAACGTGAAAGTGTTATTAATGTGGAGATTCACAGTTGATGAAACGAAAAATTTGACTGGGAGACACAGCCACCTAATAACATCGTAGAATTACTGCAGCACTGATGTTTGAACTTGTTTATTTGTTTGCTACCTTTATTTAATCTCGTTAACACACTGAGGCAAACCTCATTTACAGTGCAGACGAGAGTACAAAGCAAAACAAAAATTAAAATACAGATTAACACAATAAAATACAGTAACAGAGATGATCAGAGAAAACGCTTGCACGACGAGAACAGAGAATATGTAAAGAACGTGCTTAACTCCCGCTATTTTTTTTTACTGACTCATTAAAAAAAAAAAAACATTCCCAATTCCCCCACGCACACACAACATTTTCTATCTTGTTTTAAGCCAGACTAATCTGCTCTGAAGCCCATTGGTGGATAAAAAGCTGAATTGGAGTTGCTTCTCCAGACTGGATCTGTGTTCCATCACTGTCTGGTGTGACGCTGAACTCCACGAGGTTCCCCACTGTGAGCTCTTGTCGGAGAGTGCTGACAATTATTCTTCTGTGTTTTCTCTCTAACGAGCGTTAACGGTAAACCCTGCTTGTGGTTTCCAGTGCCGGGTGACGACACATTAGCACGGGGCAGAGGCCAACGTACGGCCTCGGCTATTCTGCGTGTGCTGCGCTGTGATTAGACCTAATGGCTTGCAGATGTGCGCAATTGTTCTTTTTTTTTTTTGTGTGTGTGTGTTTTTTGTGGGGCTAAGCATGTTCCTGTGTGTTAACTCAGTTGGAGCTGCAGACTTGTCAGCACACTGTGTGCGTGTGCGTGTGCAGTTAAGTGATTTAGATAGAAACGTCCTGTCCTGTAGGAAAGAGAAAAATGTAGTTTGTATTTAAGGCTTTCTTAAAATGTGTCGCTTTGGTCCGACTCAGTCTTTTTAGAGTTAGTCACTCGTGTCGTCACCAATGCCGGCTATCAGATGAGCTCATAAATGTTTTTCAATGTGCTTTTTTTCTGCGTTTCTTAGGCACCTATGTGCGACAAACCCCGTTGAAAACACCCTGGTAACATGACACTGTATATCAGAGGACAAGTACGAGAATTACGAAACCGCAGCATCGCAAGCGTTAGGTATCAACCTAGCAATGCTAAAGCCAGCTAGCTTGACCTCCAGCAAGCTGCACTGGCCCCGCCCCTGGCCCCCAGAATCCAAGATGGCGGCCCATTCATTTCAGTGAAGTTGCTCTCCCAGCGCACACGCCGAAAAAGTTTTTGACCTCCACATTAATGGGCCCATAGAACAGGCGCAGTGGTGTCACTTCCCATCATGCCTCTGAAACTCATGCGATCTATTTGGCCAATCAGAATGATGCTGGAGAAGGTCACTTACAGGCACAGCAGGACGCAGCCAATCAGAAGGAGCTGAGACACAGCAGCACCTACGACGTTGTGACGTCACGCTGGGAATAAACTCTTTTCTGGTGATTTTCTGGCCTTCATCATCGACTAACAGACCATAACTGATGGTCACCAAGGTGACCACCATAACAGTGGCCACCTTGAGTACTCACATCTGGACCGCCTGGTCAACAGCTACAGTTGGAACACATCAACATTGATCTTTAGCTTTGATAAGGATAATAAACGTGCAACGGAAACAGTTTACTCGTGTCTGCGCTGAACCAACTGGTAATGTTATAGTTGCATCACAAAGAACATCTCCGCTGTGCCTTGATGGACATATTTTTTCCAGCTTTTTTTCCCTTCCTGCTGAATGTCTTTGCAGCGCACTGCGTCCTCGCTTTCTTAATCTAAGTGTCCGACATTTTAATGAAAAGAACGCCTACGTGGCTGTTTCTTTTTATTAAACCCAAAACATACCGAGGCGCTGCGGAACTGTGGGTGTTTATTTTTCTTGTGTTGCTTTGAAATAATTCAGAGGTAAATATTTTTCTCGGCCAGTCAAAAACAAACCCACTTAATGTCCCCTCAGAGAGCTCGCACTCTGCTGCTGCCCTCCGTGTCCGAGGGTTTTTCAATCGGTCGGCGGAGGAACCTTTTGTCACCGAGTGTGAACATTTTTACGGTGAATTTAACTCGATCAGTTCTTACTTTTGAGTGGACGGCGTCAGACTGAAATCAGAATCTGCCTCATGTTTTGCTGGTGTTTGTGTTTTGCCGACTCACAGCATTCAGTCAAAGCTCCCTTACGGTAGCTGAGTGCTAACGTGTGTGTTTGTGCGCTCATGTGTGTGTACTTTCAGACAGAATAAGCTGGAAGTGCTGTGTGTGTGTGTGTGTGTGTGTGTGTGTGTGTGTGTGTGTGTGTGTGTGTGTGTGTGTGTGTGTGTGTGTGTGCGTGCGCGTGCGCGTGTGCGTGTGCGTGTGCACGCTCCCGGGCTACAGAGAGATGCATATGTGCACACCGAGCCGCTGTGTGTGTTTTCTTGTCTCTATTGAGTCCTGAAGGTTATAGAGCACATTCTTCCATCCCCTCATGGTTGTTATGGAAACAGCAAAGGTTGTAAAAACTGTGTTTTGCGAGGGGCCGACGGACTCCTCGCAGTGATCAGAGCGCATTTCACCAAAGTCTTTCACAGGCTTTTTCCCTCACAAAACACAAGGAAGCCGTTTCATTTTTTGCAGACAGCAGTAACGCCATCGCAGCTTTTCTAGACTGGTCTGATTAGTCTTCTTAATACGTCTCCAGCCACCGTATTGTACCAAACCTAAAGCTTTGCCTTATTAGATCAGTGTCACAATAGAAAACTGGTAATGGAAACACCTGAACTTGTGGCTACAAGGTTTTTACGCTCTCATGAGGTGGTTTTCCAGACGTATCGTTATAGAGGTATATTGCAATTCCCCCCCCCCCATTTTACACGTCACCGGATGTGACGTATAGGGTCAGGTGACCAGTTCACTTCTAGCGAAAATGGTGCGTTATGTTTGGACAGAGGAGGAGACGGAATATCTTTTACTAGTAATCAAAGAGAAAAATAGAACAACCTTTCTTGACAGCAAACAAACAAAAGCAAACGTGATTCTCGTAAAATCTCGCAGGACAACATTTTACGATAAATACGGCTTATGCGGCTTCACACCATTCAATGGAAACGCCTGCAAATCGCAATTGTACTTTGTCGAAATTTTAGAAATCTCGATTTTATTTTGCGAACAACTGTAATGGAAAATGCAGCCAGTGTTGCAGTCAACTTCAAAGCCGTTTATGAGCTCTGGTCATTGGACTTGGATGACACTTAATAAGTTCCATCGGTCATCATCATGGAGTTGCCGACCAGCCCAGGACGTCAATGCGCCTCCTGAACCTGCGATTTATCCGGTTGGAACCTCATGTGTGCTCGATTGCAGTGGAGTCCAGTCATCATGACTAAATTATAGCAGCGTGTTCAATTAAAATTGACTAGACCCCGGAGAGCGTTTCAGGTCTGTCGGTGTTCATTGTGTGTTTTTACTTATGCTGCCCCACAATCCCACACACACTACACTCCATATACCACATTAATTCTATTAATTCTGTAGAGTTCTACCAGGAGAAATTTTCAAAGTGTACATGCAATTGACAAGGCCCCAGTGCACTTCATGCAAAGTCTGGCAAGAACCTTCATTGGGGATCTAATTAGCTGAGATAAAGGGCCAGTGCCCTGACGTTGGAATCCTTCTTTCAGGAATTTAAGTTTTGCTGTTGAATTCTGCAATTAAGGGGACGTTCTTAAACAGACCAACAGACACAAAAGCAGTACTGGAACCCCGATTGGATCAGAACTTTGACGAGTGTCCATACCGAGGCTTGATCAAAGATCAGAGATCCGTCTCACTGATGACTTCACTGTCACGCCTTCAGCTCTTGTTGTTGTTGTTGTTGTCTTGAATCTTTGAGGAACACATATTGACGAAGAATCAATCCGTTCTCACCTTTGAGTCCGGACTGATGAGCTGTGGTTGTCAAAGACAATTCCCTGAAAAAATGAAAATCGCTCTAAAGAGGGTTTCTAACACTGAATAATTCTAATAGTGAAACACGGTAACTAGGAAGCCGTGAGTCATGTTTTTGTTTGGGTTGGTTGCGGGGATCTGTTTCTATTACGTGGCTCCAAAATTAAGACTTTTAACTAATTATATAAAAATAAAAAAACTGGATGGGGCAAAAAACAAAAAAAGTGTCCAATCTGGGCGCACAAAAAAAAACCCACGAGTGCTGGAGAAACACCGACGATGTGTGTAAACATGTTTTCAGCAGAGGGAGGTGGAGAGAGAGACGGGATCAGATGACGGCCGGACTATTTTCAGAAGCAGCGTGTTTGGCAGAATGGAGGTACTGGGTGGAAGCAGCAGGACGCCCAGCTGGTGGAAGGACTGTGGCGCTGCTGAACGTACACCCCCTCAACCCCCTCGTCCCCCGCGCCCCTCCCCCAATCGGCTGACACACACGGCAGCTTCTATTTATTTATTTATTTTTAATTATCAGATTTTTTTGCCGCTCAGTCTGTACACATCCGAGCGTCATCATTTGCCCGGAGTTACGCTTTGCACGTACGCACAACTTCCTATTGGCTAATGAAATGCTGCAGCATGTCGGCAACCACCACCACCAGCAGCTCCCCCCACCCCCTTTACCCTGGAAGGCTTGTGGCGAAACCATGGTAACCCTGAGTTGGCTGCTCTCCTCCGCCATTCATTGATAGGCGCTGGTGCGACGCTGCTGAAGGTTGGTTTACGGTGGGAGCTGGCGGATGTGGATGTGACTGTCAGTGACGGGGAGACGGGTGTGATGTTCAGGGTGAGAAATATTTCTGTCTCGGCGTTGAAGGTGGTTTGTTTTACTTTAACTTTATTTTTTTCAGAAAATAAAACGTACATATGAGTTGCAGAAATCCATCCTTTGCTTATTTTGCTTGCTCTGCCTTTTTAAAGAGTGCACTGAAGCACACACACACACACATCTGCCTTAAGTGTCTGTGATGTTGTCTCTGATGTCACAAAGAAGAAGAAGAAGAAGAAGAAGAACTTTATTGATCCCACGATGGGGAAATTTGCATAATTACAGCAACAACAGAAAAGAATAAAGAAATTGGCTAGAGTGCAAAAGGTCAAGAATTATATTAACTGAAGATATTGACAAAAATAAAATATTTGTAAGTATGTACAGAAAAAAAGCAAGATAAAAATCAAGATATTTACATATTAAACGTTTGAATGTACATGTGCTACATGCTCTGCTAAATAGTTTCTATTGCAATCTACATGAGAAATTTACAGTTAATGTAGATTTTGTTTTTGTATCCCAGTGGATGCAATTGTACAGCCTGACTGCTGTAGGCAGGAATGACCTGCGGTAGCGCTCTTTCTTGCACTGAGGGTGCAGCAGCCTCGAGCTGAAGGAGCTGCTCAGGCTCTACACAGTGTGGTGAAGGGTGTGGGAGGTGTTGTCCATGATGGACGTCAGCTTGGCCAACATCCTTCTGTCCGCCACCTCCTGGATGGAGTCCAGTGGACAGTCCAGGACGGAGCTGGTTCTCCTCACCAGTTTCTCCAGTTTCCTCCTGTCCCTGTCCGTGACTCCACTCCCCCAGCACATGATGGCATAGCACACTACAGAGGCCACCATAGTGTCATAGAAAGTCCGGAGAAGGATCTTGCTGACCCCGAAGGACCTCCGTCTCCTCAGCAGATGGAGGCGACTCTGGCCCTTCTTGTAGATCCCTGTGGTGGGGGCACCACTGCCCCCCCTAGCTTCGTAATAACAACCCTGGCCGGGTGTTCACTCTGTCCAACATGTTTAAATCCCATTGAACTCATCATCTTTGAAGCCAAAAACAACTTGAGGCGAAATATTCTGTTTTCTGAAGTTCATTTGGATAAAGTTGATGGAACCTGACATGAAAGATGGAATGTTGCAGAGCCATTGTCCTCAGGTTTTCTTAAGGGCCCGATTATGAAAAACTGACTTTTCAGCTCGTTGGTAACATCTCTGGCATGGCGATCAACACATCAAGTACAAAGAAAATGACATATATATTGGCTTTTTCTGTCTCGCTGCGGTGAAATGAGTCGAGCTCTCTGCATCACAAGTCGAGCTGATTATCACAGTCACGCCTCCGCTGACATTTTTTAATGTGGAAGAGGTGTCACTACATGATAGCTCGTTGCCATCTACCTCACAAGCTAGCGCCAACAGTGCATGGCTGACCAATCAGAAACACTTATTTCGTGAGGCCTGTACAGCTCAAACTTGGAGTTTTTTCACCAAACAAACCTCGTTATTATTGGAAGTAGACTGCCAAAATGAATTAATTACATCTGGAATTGGGCCCTTTTAAGTTGCCTCCCATTCCTATTTGTCTTCTTCTGTAGTTTTGACAGCTTGCATCATTCATTTCTGCATTTATAATAATCAACACCAGACTTGAATACAGACCAGCAGTCAGGCTGCTTTTCTGGGTTTGAAAGTTTCGAGGTGTCATAACCAGCTCATTTTTCCTCTGTTCTGTTGGGTTTGAGGAACCGGGCGGTACATCCACCGTCTCTCAGTTTGTCCATTCGTCCTCTTCCACACCACTTTCTTTGTCTTCTGCTCTGCAGGAGAACAAATGCGCTCACTGTTGGCAGATTCTCTATTTAGACGTCTGTGGGCGGTCACTGGAAGAACATTCCAAAAAACAACAACATTGTCGGTGTCTTTAGCTTTTGCGGAAAATCAATGCAAACACTAGAAAAATTGGAGAAAAAAAAAACTAAATTCCTCTTGATCTTTGACTTTTTGACTTTTTTCATGCTACTAAAGTTGACCTCTGGTGACATACCCACCGCTTGGTCTCACGCACACTTTCACTGCGTTTCAGTCCAACTGTCGGCACAGTGGTGAAGAACAAAGATCAGAATGCTCAAACTTCCATTTCTAGCAGGACTTACGCTTGGACTCACAGCAGTTGACGCCATTCTCGGTCCTCTCGGTCAGTTTGAAGGTCCACCATGAGGTCTGCCATCCAACGTGAGGGATCCCTCAGGTCATGTGCTTGCGTTAGGGTCCCACTAATGTGAAAATTCCATGGCCCTTTACTGGATTTTTCCTAGTCGTTCATTGCAGGATCCTCAGTTTTCATGAGTCCTAAAGGGATAATTTCTATCCTTCATCCCAAACCTTGTGTTGTGTAACTTATTCATAATTGTGACGCTGTTCAAAGATGAAGAAGTGTGTGGATCCAAGTCTTTTGGGAGTACGGACAGTAAACCTTTAATCTCCATCTCCTCCTCAGGATGGGAGCCTCGGACAACATCTACAAGGGACGTAGTACGTTCATGGAGGAGCTGACGGAAGCCTCACAGATCATTTCGAAGGCAACGGAGCGCTCGCTGGTCATACTGGACGAACTGGGCCGAGGGACGAGCACCCACGACGGGATCGCCATCGCCTACGCCACCCTGGAGTACTTCATCAGAGACGTAAGTCTGTGTTTGTGCCTCCTACGTCGACATGGATGTAAAGGGGATTAAAATACTGGAAGAGGTTGGATTCCGCAGCTTATTAACCCTCATGTCGTTAGGTTGCCCGTCCCTGTGTTGTTGTTGTTGTTGTCTTCAGCGGAACACGAGGCTCCGGGGGTGAGAAGCTTGAGCAGCAGAGCAGCCCTTTAACAGCTGAGCGTAATTGTGGACGAGCTTTGATCTTAAATGTTAATATGGTGTTGAGAGGGCAAGCTGCAGCGGAAAAGTTCGGATCTCCAAGAGGTCCCTGGATGGCTGCTAGTTGGAGGGTTGCACGCTTCACTGCAGCAGCCTCCACCAGGGCCAATAGCAGCCTGGCCAGTCTTCCTACTGCATCTGTGTCCACCAGCTCCAGGCTTTAACATGTCTCCTCCTCACTCTTTCTCAGTGTTGAGAGTGACGTGTTGCAAAGAGAACTGGTGGGTTAAATTATTAATTACCCTTGCCTGCACAATTAACCTACAAAATTATGTATTTATGTTATGTTAGTTGTATTTCCATAACAGTGTTTCGCAAAATAAAAGCGATATTTATAAAATTTCGACAAATTAGAATTGCGATTTGCAGGTGTTTCCATTGAATGGTGCGAAGCGCATAAGTAATTCTCGTAAAATCTCGTATAATTAAAATTAATGAAATAAAATAATATTCCTAACAATTAAACACAAATAGATATTATATGTAAGTGCAAGTACATTTTACTCTTTGTTCCTGCGCTGCATTTCCAGAGTATTAAAACACATTGGCGCCATGTGCTACTGTGCAATGGCAGCAAGGTTTTCATAACTGGTAATGCAAGAGTGCGGAAATCGCAGTGATACTGTAGCATAATTCATGACTTTGTATTGTATGACTGAATCGTCTCTTGCTCTGCCTGTCACCGTGAGCAGCCCTTACCAGCTGTTCCTGCACCGACGGTCCGGTTTTAGCCCCACTAGGCATGAGGTGAGCCGGGCTTCGCCGAGGTTCGGAGCTCCTATATTGCTTGTTACTACCCTTCAGAGACGCTGCGTCGTTTCATATACATCTGTGTTGGCATTGAGCAAGTAGATCAATACGACAGTACGAACAGGCTTCTCTTTTTTTCTCCTGCATGACTATTTGACCAGTCTTGGTGTTTTCGCATTCAGAGTGTGTCGGCTGTCCCCCTGCGAGAGCAGCGTCTCAGAGCACCTGCGAGGAAGCCCCTCCACTTTGTCACATATCTTACTTGCTCTCTAATGGAACACGGAAAATTGCTGGAGTCGGAGGTCTGAGATCAGGGTGACTGCGAGCTGTTTGAGTCACACTTCATGATTCATGCAACACTCATAAATTAGAACTGTACAAAGGTTAAAGTTGATCTTCACTCTCACGTCGCTATGTGTTGTACATGTTTCTGCATCATCATATCCCATCGCCGAGGAGTATAAGAAGACGATAATTACTCGAATTAGAATTTGCTTTAAAATCAACATCCATATTTCAAACATTATCAGCCGCCTTTGAAAAAAAACAAACAAAAACGCATCATACTCTGGTTTCACCACCTCGTCATTACAATTGTCTTGGTTTAGTGCTGTAGGTTAGTGGTGCAAATTGATTGAAAGGCTCAGAACATGGTTTTTCTTTTTTTTATTATTGGATTTGTGCATGTTTTATTGGCTTCCTCCAAGCCTCAATGGAGCACGATGATTTGTGAAATCAGCCAGTGCACCAACGATGACCTGAAGGGGAGCATAGAGTTATTTAATCTGAGCTACTTGGCTTGGCTGGTGATCGAGTTTAAGCACGCCAAGAGCTCCAATCAGCTCCAACCTCAGCTAGAGGGATGAATTAGTACGCGGCTTCTTCTTTCATCTCACTTTGACAGAGTTTGTGATGGAGTTTCACCTGAACGCTGTACTTCCTGCTTCTTCTTCCAGCCCAGTGTTGTGGAGTAACGAGTTAGATGTTATCCCGTTACACATATTAATTACAAAATAAAGATAATTGTTAGCAGGGATTTATTTGGGGAAAAATGTGTAATGAAGTTAGAGTCACTTGTGAATTTATTCATGATTACAATGCTAATTACGTCTAAACCAATTTTTTACAACAAAAAAGGCTGGGCTTTGTGTTTAGTAATTCTAATTTTGTTGCTTTGCACGGTTTTCTCGTGCACTGACTTGGCACAAGCACCGTCCTTATCTGTTTCCCTCCGCAGAGCAAAGTTTGATACTATTCTGATGCTTCTGATTGGCACTCCTGTCAAGTTTGGAATTACGGCGCCCCCCCACCACTTGCGTGCCAGTTGAGTTGTCTCTCTCTGGAGCATGACAGTCTGAGCAATTTCGAATTGTAGTAAACAAATTTAGAAAAGTAATCTCAATGGAATGAAATGTAGTGAGTTACTTTGAGTACTGCTGGAGTTGAGAACATTTATTCAAAAGTTAGGAAAGTAATGAAAATGTAATTAGTTACATTGCTTTGATAAAGTAATGGAAATTGTCATTGTCGTGCCAGTTCCCCATCAATCGCTGGACGGAACCTCGGAGTTGCGTAATCCTGCTGTAAAAGCAGAGCGTGAAAGCGTTGTGAGTCGCGCTTCCACGGGAGGAAGCTCTCCAACCACCTGTTGTGTAACACGCATTGATTGGGCTGAGAAGCGCCGCTATTGAAAGAAAGACAGACAAAAAGAAGTTGTGCGCTCCGGCGGAGGGAGACTGGGGGTCCAGCTGCTGGGTCTTCGGCGCTCAGCTCCTCTTCCTCCCGCCGCCACCACGTCTGCTCCCCTCCCCCGCCCCCATCCCCCGACCGGTCGCGTCAAAAAGTCGCTGGGCTCCCGCTTGGATCGGGTCGCCATGGCAACGCACCTCTTTTCTTTTCCTTCCGCCGTCCCCGACTCTCACCTGGGAGGTGGTTAAGAATGCAGATGGCTTTCATAACGGCGCCTCGCTCAATAGATAGAATCCTTGACACAGGCAGAGCGTTGCGGGAGGGAGGGAGAGTCGCTGAAACAAGAAGTTGCCTGGTTCACCGCTCGCTCGCTGCATCGGTCTGGTTTATTCCTGGCTGCGTCGTTCCGCCCCTTCCCGTCCTATTCTCGAGCCGTTACTCAGCGGCGGACTCACTCGTGGCTCACTTTAATCGGCGCCGACAGCAGGTCCGGCCATTAGCTCTCCACTACGCGACGTGACTCAGTCTCGCTGGTGACGGCGCTGCTTTTTCCTATTCGGCCCGCTGTTAGCGGCCAGACCCCGGCTACACTCCTCCGGCTCTCGGCGCAGAAAGTGAAAAAAACAACTGCAAAAAGAGTCTTGTGGCTGCAGGCTAATGGGTAGATTTTCACCAGAACGTGCTGCCCCACGTGGGCGTAAATGGGTCTGATGTGTTCACACTGATGCACAAAAGCTCCGGCCAAGACTTTCCTGCGCTCCGCTGCACCCGAGCAGCTCGGTTTCCTGTAGTGTACGGACCAGATGTTCAAATCCTAATTTAAATTTTTTATTAATTTTTTTTCACTGATCGTATAATAGAGGAAAAAACCTCCCACGACTCGGGATAATGGCCTTCCTGGACCAGAAATGTGTCAGACAGTCACGGAAGTCACGGCCATATCGAATGTGGATTTTTTTTTTTTCCTTGTCAAGGTGGATGTTGCAGCTTGAATAATTTCAGTAAAGATTATTTAAAGCAGATCTCGGAGTGATCTTGTGCAAAAGATGGTGACGACTACCACCACCATACTGCCTCATGCAAATTGTAGGCGTTCATATTTGCAATGCATAAGTTCAGGGAGTCAGAAAACAGCTGGTGTAGATCGATGTAGAGGAGGTTGCCAGCGGTGGAGCCAGAAATGTTACTTACATACTGTATGTTTCATTAATGACTCACATTGGGGTGGCAATAAGTAGATACCTGAAATGACAACATGACTGATTTTTATTATTTCTATTTGTAGCTGTAGTTTTTTGGATTTATTAAATGTTTTCAAGGGGACCTCTTCACAGTCGGCCGGCCATCATTCATTTAAATTATTGGACAGCAAATCTTTACCAATGTAGACATTATTAATAAACCTTTATCAGCCTGTTCCTACTCTCCTATGATTAGGGTTAGTGTTACATTAGATTTCTGCTTCATCAAGTCAGAAATACAGTACACGATACATATTAAATACATACATACAGACACTACCAGTCAAAAGCTAGGACACACCCTCTCATTTCATGGTTTTTCTTTCATGATCTTTTTATGACGACTATTACCATTTGGAATTGTGTAGTAAACAAAAAAAAAAGTGAATTAACTGAGACACGTTTCATATTGTAGACTTTTTAAACATATCCACCCATCTTCATCACCCACCTTAAAACATGTTTAGCCATTTAAAAATGTTTTCTTTGCTACGTAGTTCCACACATCTTGCTCGTGTATTTGATGTCTTCAGTATTTCTACAATGTAGAAAATAGTAAAGAAAAGGCAAAAAAAACCAAAAAAACATTCCAAACCTTTGACTGGTAGTGTATATTAATACATTGTTGGAAGAAGATGCTGTAAATCAATTGACAAAGATATGACTTGAGATGCTGTAGTGTGGATACCCCACCCTTGCACACAAACACACACACACACACACACACACACACACACACACACACACACACACACACACACACACACACACACACAACCCAGAGTCGTCACCTGCAGTTCCTTACAAATTAGTGTCAGTAATGCCAAGCAGTCAATTGGCAGGTGATTATTTGCAGTCATTGGTCAATTATATCTGTGTAAAGAAAAGAAAGAGCAAAAGTCCAAAACCTGCAGCTTTTTTCCCTCCTCTCTTGACTTTTTCACTCTGATTGTTTCTGGACATGTTTGATTGGTTTGTCCGGTCTGGTCCAGGGCAGCCCGCTGTGTTGCGCTAATGAGCTACCATTAGCAGCTATTTTGTGTGTGCAGGACGGCGGCGGACTGAAGTAGCTGGTCGAGCTCTGAGACGTCTGTGCGCGGAGTTTGCGCGGGGTCGCTCGGGTCGGTGTCTGTGTGCGTCTTTGTTTTGGAGCTTGTGTGGGAGTTCAACCCGGCCTGTCTCCTTTTGGTGAGAAGCATCCGTACTGACGTGTGACCTTTCTTAAGCCAAAGCGGTTAAACCGACCGACCGACCGACCCTGCAGCGGTGATGTAAGACCCGGTGCCTGTTCTCAGAGCCCGACCATTATTTGCTGCTGATGTTTTTCATCCTCGGAACCGATTTAGTACTGTTTAAATTTGCGCCCCTGTGTTTCCAGTTTCCTACTTCCCACTGTGTTTTACGTAAATGCAGCAATCCCCTCCTCCTACGGTCACGATGGCTCTGTGCAAGTTGTCAAGAAAGGGAGGTGCATTTGTTTTGACGAAGAGCTCTCAGCAGCCGTCCTCGGAGCCTCTCGGCGCGGGAGACGGTGAGGCCCACGGAGGGAGCGGCATTGAGGCGGCAGCTTTTCTTTTTTCTTGTTGTTGCAATTTTAATGTGCTTAACCTTAATGCCAGAGTTCAATCACGTAGCCTTGGGGTGGCTCCCGAGCTTGACGAGAGATTAAAAAACAGCAGGATGAGGTGAAGGGCTCTTGCTTCGCTTAGTCTGAATCAGCCGCGAGCCGCGATTTGCTGCGGAAGGCAGGAAAACAGAGGGAAATCTCAAGGGACCGCAAAGAAGAGCAAGATTTCTTTCAGCTGCTATTCTTGTCACACGGGGTCTAAAGTGGGGTACGTGTGTTGGATCTTCCGTCTTTGACCCTGTAAATCCACCAAAGCGGTGTCTCAGATAAAGTCAAACTCCTCCTGCCATCACAACGCGCTGACGGGTTCCCCTGACTGACAAGGTGATCTGCCGAGGCTTCCGTCACGCTCCTTCAAAGGGGAGCAACTAGATTTTTTTTTCACTGAACAAGCCACTTTGATGGTGGGTGCAACATATAAACACGTGATGCAGTGCAGTGTGAGCTGCCGTTTACGCAGAGTTTGTGAAAAACCCGAAGAAGACGTCGTCTCTCTGGCGTCTGCAGGAGTTACTTCATCACAATATAAGTTGTATTTGAAAATCTGAAAACACTTTAGATTGGAGCTTAGAAAGATGGATGGGCGAGATTTTGGAATTCAAATGGGTTCTGCGCGGTTGTGTGCGTGCGTGCGTGCGTGCGTGTGAACAATTAGCTTTTCAGAAACCGTGGTGTCATTGCATTCCTTCTGAACACCATGACATTTTTTTGATCACCACAGAATATTTTTGCTGTACTGGTTCGCACCTTTTCCGAACATCTTCCAAATCTTTCAACAGACCCGTAAAGTCCTGGGGTGCAAAGTGGCCGTGTGGTGGAGGCGTTGCCGCTGCTCGGCTCTCTTTGTGATCAGAAGATCGTTTTTTTTTTTGTTTTTTTTTTTTCTTCTCTTCTGACAGCCACCGCGCTACCCCCTCGGCGGCGGCTGTTCTTTTTGTCGACGAAACACACAGGAGTTGTCGGGCGCAGGGTCCCTGCCGGTGACACAACCGCACAGCCTGTGCTAACTTTTCACCGAGCGGGAAACACACACTCACAGAAAGTCTTTTTGTCACAGCACCGGCAACATTTCACACATTTCACTCAGCTCAAATCAAACTGTTACATGGATGCTGCCATCATTTACTCATACCCGAAGAACGCCGTGCTAGCTGTGAGTCTCGGTAGCTCACAGTTGTGTCCGTTTTTACATTTCTGACCAATCAGCTGACAGTAGCGAAGCACATCTGCAGCTGTCCGCTGAGGAAACTCGCTAAATTGAAGACCAGGACAAGGTGTTGTATCGCGCTCCAGTTGTTTTGTTATTGTGCGACGAAAGAGGTTAACCGGAAGTTAACACGCTGAGAAGACTGACATCGCCCCCTGGTGTTGGGGAGGAGGACACGTTCCCGTCAATAATTTGATTTTCTCAGTTGCATGTAAACTGGGACAAGGAGAGAAGTCCGATTAGACAAGAAAACCGAATTCTGAGAGTAACTCAATTTACCTCTGCATATAAACGTAGTCACAGTTCACACAGTTGACAGTGAGCTGCCCTCAGTGACGAACCTCAGCGGCCCTGGTCGGCAGCGTCAGGGGTGAACCTGAGGTGAACACGTTTCCTGATGCAACAGGTGGTTGGAGCCGCTGAGCTCCAGCACGCAGTGTTTTCTCCCTGGGTGCCGACACCTCTCCGCTTTCCTCCCCGCAGGTCAAAGCCCTGACCCTGTTCGTCACCCATTACCCTCCGCTGTGCGAGCTGGAGCGGCTCTACCCTCGACATGTGTCCAACCACCACATGGCTTTCCTGCTCAATGAACCCGACGCCGCCCCTGCTGACGCAGACGGTACAACGTTTTGTTTTGGGTTTTTTTTTGTTTTGTTTTTTTAGCAATCTAGTCCTTTGTTTAACTCTTTTTCATTTGATTTAATTTAATTTATTTATTTGAGCAGGTTTAAAGAAAAACATACAATAAATAAAATATGTAAGCATGCTCAGGCAAGAAAAACCAAAAACAAATGTGAAAAGACAAGTCTCAAACAACATTAGTTACCACTCCATGTTCAAAAGGGTGGAGGATGAAGTTCATAAAAATGTATCAATGTCCTACCCCCGATTTAAATATTAATCAATCAAAATTAGTTAGTGAGTTGACCTGTACAAGACGGTGACGTTTGGAGTCACTCACTCATTTCCGCATTCCCATTTGTCTGTGATCATTATGAGTGCACAAAATTAAGTCAAGATGTGCTTAACAAGTATGGGAACATTCTAATGGAGCTCAATGGAGAAATGGGTCAATGACCCCAAACCTCTGAGTGTGTGTGCACATCATCATCTCTTTCATTTAATATTTTACCACGAGAACTTTGACGGCCTTTTAAGATCCGACTGTTTCACTTGTTCTCAGACGAGGAGGTTCGGCCAGAGTTCATCACCTTCCTGTACCAGCTGACTGAAGGGGCGGCGGGGCGGAGCTACGGCCTCAACGTGGCCCGGTTGGCCGACATCCCCGATTCAATCCTGCACGCGGCCGCGCGCAAGTCCCGTGAGCTGGAGCGCACGGTCGATGCCAGGAGGTGAGTGTGAATCGTCTGCGGGATGAACCTTTTTTTTCTACTGCTTCTGTCTTCTTCCCCTTTTTAAGGCGTTTCTCAAAAGCACACGAAATACAAAAAACTGCTGATCCCATAATATATTTTACTCTTCTATGAGGTGGGTCACCAAAACACTCCATCCATCTGCTCCTGCTCCGACCCCCTCTGTCAAATCTTAGAACCCATTGTGGCCCACCGGTCAAAAAGTTTGCCCGCCCCTGCCCTAAAATGTTGCACTTGTTTTTCGAAATTTCTTTCTCTTTGTTTTTTCCACGATGAGTTGAAGCACTAATGGAGTTTGACAGATAAAAGCCGGACCTGGTCCATGAAGACGTTTGAACACGGAGCAGCTCCGCTTGCACTGAAACTGTGTGTTTATTGAAACTGGATCCCCTCAAGTGAACTCGATTAGAAAGTCGTGCCATTGCGGCGGAGAACGTAAACGGTGGAAAAAACGAGAGTGGGTGCAGATTAGCGGCACGGCTCAGGGCCCGACGACCTGAATTCTCCACGTCTGGCGGGTTCATGACGGGAATCGTTTGCCGTTATAAATCTGTGGGAGCTCTATTGGACGTCCTTTTCAACGCTTTTATTTTAATGTCTATGTTTAAATTGTATAAGCGGCTTTTGCCGACGGAAAATACTTTTCTGTTGTCTTTACACAGCCCTTTTTTTTAAATCCGGATTTCCATATTTCAATGTTGCCTCACAATGTATTTTTAGTTCCATTTAATATTTATTAGCATTTACCGTTTCAGTTCCAGCTTTTGCGAGTGTAAGAGTACTCGAGATTGGTCTTGGTTTCAAGACCGATTTTTAAGGGTCTCGGTCTCGGTCTGGGAGGACTCGGGATTTTTAATCAAGGCCGGTCGAGACTCAGCCAACACTGCAATGACAGATAAAAAAAAAGAAAGATTTTGTTTAACCCTAGAGCCATGCAGAACTTTGAGGTCTTTCACAACCACCATGAGTGAGGTGAGTGTATTTTTAGTGTTGGGCTTTGTTTATTTTGACACGTTCAGTTAAATTATTCCTAATTATTATTATTTAATTTTATGAATCAAAGTTGTTTTTTGGAAAATGCTTCAAAACAGCTGTTTTCCATTTATGAAGAAACAAACTACCGGTCATTTATTCTGTTTTGTTGTGATTCTTCTCTGATACATACAGCCCTGGTCTCGTCTCGATCTTGTCTTGCCCTCGTCTTGGCAATGTCTTGGTCTCGGTTGGCGCGGCGGTCTTGACTACAACGCTAGCTTTTGCCACGATGCACCTTCTCCAGCCTTCGTTCTGCTTCCCCCAAATGTCTAGAAACGCACATCCAGGCAGCCGGCGGAAGAAAATCGATGTTTAAACACCAAATTAGTCACTTTCTCTTGTTTTTCCTAGTGGGGTGACCCAGTGCCAGGCACCCTCGACAGAGTTGGACGTGGGAGAAAAAAAGAAGAAGAAAAAACGTGGCAAATTGTTCGCCTCTCACTGTCAGACTGCCGGCACGTTGCCCTTTTTCTCTCAAGTCCTCCGTCTCTGTAAATTTGTGCTCAACGTCTCCTGGCGGTGTAACAGACAGCCTGCTGGGAGTCGAGTGCTGCTTGGCCTCTTCCTGAGTAATCCTCCACCATATGAAATATCTGTCACCGAGCGCTTACTTACACACACACACACACACACACACACACACACACAGAGCCACGCTTCTCTATCAATGTAATCCTCCCTATATGAAATGTTTGTCCTTTGTTGGAGCGAAGCCACACTGAGTACACAATAATCGCACACAGAGGAGTTGAGTCGTCGGCCGGAGATTCAGGGCAGGGATTTTATTGTGTCCTTGCACAGTGGTGTGTATGTGTGCGAGTGAGGGGACAGTGCGTCGAGGCCCCGTGTGGGCGTCACTACGCAATAGTTCCTTTTCCTCTGCATTTTGTCACCTTAAGCCTTCCCTTTCGTCTCCCCTCTGCAGGGCCAATAAGAGGCGGCTGGAAGATGTGTGGAGGGTCTCGGACCGATCCGCCCTCCTGGAGTGGCTGCAGTCCGACTGTTAGACCCAGCAACGCTCGCAGGTGGCGTGAGCGAGCAGCGGCTCGTCTGTGTAACAAAGCTCCAGACCCCCAAAGCTGCCATCAATTCAGGACATTTGCAAAAAGGAATAATAATAATAAAAAAAAAAAAGGTGTCTCATAGTGGAGTTTTTAGTGAGATCAGGTTTTCTCCATCATCATGTACTGTACTGTTAAGCTGTAAGTGCACACAGGACTTGTTCCTCAGCGGACTTGACTGATGTTAGTTGGTGTGTGAAGCAATGCCAACCTGTTAGACTTGGTGCTGACTGTCCTCAGGAGGAGTTACTCCACAGATTAAATACAGTATTTCAAAGATTCTACATTTGTAGTGTGATTTTTGTTCATTTGTTTATTGGGGTGTTCTTAGGTAATACTTCTGGCTTACGTATATACAACTTGCTAAAGTAACTTATGATCCTCCACTGCTTATTCAAGTACATATATATATATATATATATATATATATATATATATATATATATATATATATATATATATATATATATATATATACATATGTACATATACATATACATATATATATATATACATATATATATATATATATATATATATATATGTATATATGTGTATATATATATATATATATATATATATATATATATACATATACATATATATATATATATATATATATATACATATATATATATATATATATATATATACATATACATATACATATATATATATATATATATATATATATATATATATATATATATGTATATATATGTATATATATATATATATATATATATATATATATATATATATATATATATATATATATTTATGCACACTTTGGACCGTAGCAAGGAAAGACGTAGAATAGCGAACACGAGAGTTTTTCAAAGTCGAATGTAAACAGCAGCAGCAGCAACAGGTGAGGCGGGCGGGGAGCCCCGCTGGCTCCTCCCACATCCTGACTGCGGCTCCAAGGCAAGTGATGGTGTTGAAGGACGCGCCTGTTTGTGAGGCTGTCAGCAAAGGCACACTGACCTAATCTAGTTTCTCATTTTATTTATTCGGGTTTTTTTAGGCTGCATCCTAACATGTAAAGTGCGCGCTCTTTGATGCAACCTCATTAATAATGCAGATGAGAAGACGGAGCACAACTCGCTCACGCACGCTCCGCCTTTAATTGCGCCAACTCCAGCCTCAGCGCTAGAGAGAGAGGGAGGAGGGAGGGAGAGACCTTGTGGGCGTGTGTGTATCAGAGAAAGAGAGAGAGCGAGAGCGTCCTCCACGGTCAAAGCCGATGACACTCGATCAGGTCTGCGCTTCTGTCACTCCACGCGGCTCTCATCTCTGGGAGCCACGCACCTCTCGCGCGCATCTCCGTGCTCGCTTACTGAATCCGTAGGTGCGCTCTATTTTTATTTTATTTTTATTTATTTTTTTCAAGTTTTTTTTTGTTTGTCTTTTGTTTTTTGTTTTGAAAGAATGGATTTTATTGTAGGAGTGATTCGGCGATCCGGACCATGAGTTCCTCCGCGGGAGCGCGCCCGCCATCAGCCGGGCAACTTTTCAGCGCGCAGCGGCACTGCTGAACCGCGCGTCTCTCACTCGTGGTAGCGGTGGTGGGGAGAAAGAACAAAAGTTTAACGGGAGCGCCGGCGACCATGGGCCTGCGGTGAGAGGCTCGAGAGAAAAAAATATGCAGAAGAGCGTGCGCTACAACGAGGGCCACGCGCTGTTTCTCTCTGTGGTGGCGCGCAAGGAGGGCACCAAGCGCGGCTACCTGAGCAAGAAGACGGCGGAGAACAGCCGCTGGCACGACAAGTTCTTCGCCCTCTACCAGAACGTGCTCTTCTACTTCGAAAATGAGCAGAGCGCGCGGCCAGCCGGGATTTACCTGTTGGAAGGGTGCACCTGCGAGCGCGCGCCGGCGCCCAAGATCTCCGCCACGGGGAAGGAGGCGCTGGAGAAGCAGGTGAGATGGGGACGAAGGGGAGGGGGGGGAGCGAGCGTCGTCATGCTGCTGCTGTGAGGATGAAAAGTAAGTTCCCAGAGAGTTCCCCAGAGTTCAGCCCTGTGACGTCACTGCTGCGGTCACACAGGTGCAGCGGTGGTAGCGCTTGATTGATGGGCAACTTCAACACTTCGACTCTGTCTGGTTTTGGGATGTTTGTGGCTGTTTTCCTCAGTGGTTTAGATGGATGGCTGTTTAATCGCAGGCATGAAAAGTGGCAGAGCAGGTGGCTGGTGATGCAGCAGCAGCAGCAGCAGCAGGCTCTGCAGTTTCAACAAACCCCTGCAGTGCCAGGAGTGCGTCCTCACTGCGCAGGCAGGCAACTGGCCCCAGAAGACTCGTGCATGCTGAAGGGAGAGCGTCCTCAACAGCATGTCTGTTTTTGTTACCAGTCAAAACCAACTGAAAACACGCATTATTCATGCAGCAATACAAAATATTGTCTTTATTGATTGACGTGGTTGATGTGGACATACATCATACCGTCATTAATTTGCTTTCTAGTTACACATAGTTAACTTGTCTTTGAATGTAGTGTCATTTTATTTATCATTTAAATATAAATGCTTTCATTGCATGCAGTGGGGTGTAACTGGGGCAATGCAGCAACAGGTTTGACAACAGGAGCCTTTAACTCTTTGCCTGAAGTTTTTTTTTTTTTTTTTCAATTGCTCAATATTTGTCCAGTAAATCGTCTCTCCGTCTGTCAGATCTCTTGTCTTAGATTGCCTCAATTTGTGTTAACAGAATTTTTGCTCATATTCATTCTTTTCTAATCTCAGGAATTCAGAAAGTGGGCATCCTCTATGTTTTCTTTTCTTTTCTTTTCTTTTTTTTTTTTAACCCTGACGTACAACCCCATGTGGCGTGTTTGTGTAACTGTGCAACACGGAGATGCGACGTGGAGGTCGCTGCTGCAGGGCTGAAAAAGGTTCTTCTCCTACGGCGGAACGCAGGCGCCGCTGGCGTCGAGCCGCTGCTCCAAGTTGCCTCGGCGCTGTTGCGCCAACAGTTCCGTCGATCTTGTTGCTAGGAAACATTTGGAGTCCCGTTTTCACATGCGTTTCATTGAGAAAAGAAAACCAAAAACACGCATGCATTTGGTTGCAAAGCAGCTCCTGAGTCTTTTTTTTTTAATATGTACATGTATGTAAATGCCAAGTGGTAGTGGAAAAACTCCTCCTTTCTTGTGCTCCTGAACACAGCACTTACAATGTCTTTGGTTTTATTCCTTCTTTTCACGCAGCCACGATGGGCTTAATGCGTTTTGCCTCCCCTCCGTCCTCTATTTGATGTTTAATCCGGGTTATTTTCAATCTGAAACACCAGCGAGTGGCTCAAACCAAGTCACCAAAGACTTTCTGGTCCTCTGCAGTTCAGAGATTCTGGCTTTTTAAATCTCGTCCTGTGTCTCTGTGTCTTGATGGGCCGAAGCATCAGTGGGCCTTCCTGTGTTTGCGCCACTTTGCTCTCGCTGCTGCTGCTGCTGCTGCTGCTGCGTGCTGCTGCTGCGGTTGAGTCCGTCGGCAGCCTGCAGCGCCAGAGAGCGGCGGTGCAACCACACAAACGTTACTCGCTCATTGCCTGTTCGCAGACGCAGAGCATTTGAATAATTGGAGGAGCGTCGACGGCGGTCTGGATGGTTTCCACAGTGACTGTGGAGACAATACAGAGTTCTACCTCCCTCCCCCCGTACACACAGGCACATACACACACACACACACACACACAGATCAACAGGCTGTGGGTTGATTATTGATCCCAGAGAGAGAGAAAGACGCGATTCATCAGAGGCCGTGAACCAGGGGAGATCGCATGTTACACACAGAGTCGTGCCTTTCCACATCAGCACACATGTCAAATCGGGCTGAAGTTGAATTCAATGGAATGGCGTTGTTCTCTTGAAAGGCTTTTTGTATTATCGGCCAAAAAAACAAACAAAAAAACAAACAAAACACAGGAGGCAATCAAACCCCGCTGTGTAAATACGCGGCTGTACAGTCTGAGGAAGTTATTTAATGGCGTGTGAGAGCTCGGATTCCACAGATCAATCGTGCTGCAGGGGATAGGAGGGGTCTTCTAGAGAAAGGTCCTGGAAGGGAAACATAATGAGGAGGGGGGTCGAGGGGGAGAGCCTGACTGTTCTTTTACTCATCCACTACAGATCGACAGTACAAAAGAAAAAAGAAAAAGAGAAACTGCTGGAGCCGTGCCACTTTGAGGACGCGTCAAAATGAACGCAGTCAGGTCAAATCTCAGGGTTGGGGTTCCAGCTTCTCCTGTCCACATTCCCAGACCCGTGAAAGAAAGAAAAAAAAAAAATCCACCAGGCCCCATATTGCATGCATAATATATGTGTTTTAGTTTCATGCTTGCAAAATTTAAAACCAGCGACGTCACAAGGAGACGGATCGACCTGTCGTGCACACGCAAAACACACAAAATGCCACAATTCCCATCAGAGGGAATGAGAGATTGATTTTTTTTTTGTTGTTGTTGCTGCTGCTGCTACTGCTTTTAATGTAAAAGTCAGAGTTTAAGTGCATGCGTCGACCATTTGGTCCATTTTAATGTGTGCACTATGTGTGTCTAATTATTTCCCATTAGAAAGCTCTCTCGCTGAATAGCCCTCACAGAGCTCATGATTTTTGTTGCTTAATTGTCTGCAACAAGGAAACAATCCTCATAATTCTGCTGTCTGATACGCTTCGTCTGCAGGCTGCTTCATGTTTTCCTCTCAGCTCTCTGCCAAATGTTACACTCATTATGGACATCATTAAGTCTGATTAGTCTTTCCACCGGCATACTTCTTTCAGGATGACACCCCCAGTGCAAGAGGAGGGTTTATTTATGTCATTCTTTATTAATTCTTACATTTGTTTTTGTTTTTTTTTCATTAACTTTTCATTAAAGATCTGATAGATCAGATTTAGAAAGGATACTACACCATTTCGAAAATCAGGGCACTTGAGCCTGCACACCATCAGCAGAACCTGGCTTGGAAAGTTCTAACAAAGGGAAAAATCTACCCTGGCAACCTCCAAAGTAGAAACAAAGGAGTAATTATAACCTTTCCAAATAAAGAGCCGGGAGCTTCCTCAAGTGTTATCATAGAGGGGTTGCAAAAAAAAACCCCCAAAAAAAAGAGAAGTTGGAAACACCCCAAACTTTTTTTAGACAGTGAGAGTAACGGAGCGTTCCATTAGACCCTGGAAGTCTGAGTTCAGGGCCGACCCAGTCATCAGGAGGAAGCAGCGTTTTGAGCCACGTGAAACGTGCTCAGCGTCGTCCCCAGACATTTGGGGCTTGTAAAGTGTCGCGTCGAAGTTGTCCGAGCAACGACATCCCCACTAACCAGGCTCCTCCTGCCCTTCATTGTCATCTCTGTTACCTCTACGTGGCCTTAAACATCCGTACCATGTCAGAGTGATGACTAATTGGTCAAAAAGAGCATGGATATCAACCGCTATACAAGCAATGTTAGCTGAGTTAGCTGAGTCGCTAATGTGCTATTGTCATTTTGCTGCTGCACTGGCCTCTGACTAGATCAGGGCTGGGCAAACTTTCTGACTGGTGGGCCACAATGGGTTCTAAAGTTTGACAGGGGGGAGCAGCAGGAGCAGATGGATGGAGTGTTTTGGTGAGCCGCCTCATTGGAGGAAAAAACATATCATGGGATAAGTAGAAAGCAGGCGCTTCAATGTCGATTGAAAATGAACAAAAGCAAAGTTAAAACAAAATCTCCTGTCCTTTAAGGCCCCATGGTATTTGGCTATTTATTGAAATGACTCTTAAAACACTGGTGGCGTGTTTGAAAAAGGTGACGTCATTACCGGTTCTATTCCTCTCATTGAATCCCAGCTGGACGTAACGGCGAAATGCACCACTCGCGCCCTGCACAGAGTGGAGCAAACACAAACCTGTTTTTCTCTGCTCCTGACATCCTGGCGTCGCACTTTGCACAGTTGTCCTTCACTCTCAGAATCAACACTGCACTGCAGAGATGGTGGTGAAACGCTCCGCGCTACCTTGTGTCACACAAGTCCTCTTTATGAAGCGAGGGTGCGTTATTGGTTTGTGCCCTGGGGGAGAAGGGGGGGGGGGGCGACGGCTCCTCAGCGGGGCCGACGCGAGAGTCGCGGCTCGGAGACAAGCGCATGTAAAGCCGCCCTAGGAGGAGCTGCGAATTAACCGCGGTGTCAGGTAATATGATTGTCAGGCGGTTGGAAAGTGCCTCTGTTGCTGTTTTGCGCGCCAGCAATCCTCAGGAATGGAGCTAAAGAGATTTAGAGGCTGTTTAGAAGCTTGTTCCGTCCTTCTGAGGGAGTATACGGCGGCAACACTCCAATCTAGCCCGCGCTGCAATAAGGCTGCTAGCACACAGCCGCTACTGACTTGTTGTGTTTTCCGTGAGTGAAAAATCAGCAGTGGAGTTGCAATATCGAGCGGTCAGGTACATCTGAAGCGGACCGTGATGGCCAGTCGGGCCATGGTCGAGTAGAAATGTCTATTTTCCATCACTGCTGACACTCCAGTCAGTCAAGTGGGAGGGCTGCAGCGCATCCCGGTGGTCTTCGAGTCGGCGTCGCGCCCATTGACCGACAGACAGTTTAGAGCTGAGTTGACCCGACGTGACCTCCCTGCTGTGAGGCCACAGTAGCAGGAGCCAAGCAAGGCTGGGTTACAGTTACCCTTTTGAAAATATAATAGCAGTGCAACTGCTTCAATGACTTTATCAAAGTAACATAACTCATTACATTTGATTACGTTTTGATTGCTTTTCTAAATGTTGACCAGATGTTCTCAACTGTTCACTGCAATTTCGAAATCAGTCCTCTTTACCAGATGCTGCCAGACAAACTCATCAAAAGCCGCAAAAGGAAATTCAATCAGGTTCTTATCTCGTCATTCCAGCAAAACAGTTTGGTTACTCAGTGGGACTCAGTGTTGTGATCACGTCAATGCGAAGTTGCACGGCAACCGGTCTTTGCGTCAAACTCAGCTCACCAGCTCGGCTCCAGGATTCACGTTTACCCCCCCCACCCCCCGGGGTAATGAATAATAATAATAATGAAGACAGATGCTGTTGACTCACGGTCATGTGTAAAGACGCAGTCCGCTGTTGTGTTCTCACTCACCTAGCACATTAGTGATACTTTGAACCAGGTACCTGGGTCCTTGAATGAATGGGAAACCTTGAAAGGTGTGCCCTGCCAGGAACAGGTGGTTTGACAACCGGGCGTGGGCAAACCTTTTGACTGGTGGAACCACAATGGGCCAAAGCAGGAGCAGGTGGTTGGGGTGTTTTGGTGTTTTGGTGAGCCACCTCATAGGAGGGAGAAATATATCATGGGATGTGCAGAAAACGTGCTTTAATGTCTTTTGAAAATGAACAAAAGAAAAGTTACCACAAAGCATGTGTCCTTGAAGCCCCGCAGTATTTGGCTCTTTATTGGAATGACTCTTAAAACACTGGGGAAAAAATGATGAGATCCTGCTATTTTCTGACTTACTTACTTACTATTAATATAATTTCTTCACGTTCGACGGGCCAATTAAAAAGCTTAATGGGCCACATATGGCCCACAATGCTCGCTGAGCACCACTAAAGCGTCTCCTAGTTGAGCCCAAAGAGCTTTTCTCCAATAGCTCTGTGGTAAATATACACAGAGCATAAACTTCCCTGTAAGCCCGTTGAGGAGGTGCAGTTTATGAACGCCGTCTGTGCATGTAGTCTCTCTCTTTCTCGTTCTCTCTCTCTCTCTCTCATACACACACACACACACACACACACACACACACCAGGTCTATTTCTCTGTGCCGGTAATTATCACCCAGTGGGACTGGCGATGGCTGAGTGGTCCCTGGTTCCCCGCTGCAGTGCACGTCAGCTTGAGGAGAAGCCCAGTGCGCTGGAGAACGCCACCTCCTTCCTCCCTCAGGATGCAGAACGTTAGAACGAGATCGATAGATTTCCAACTGGTGGCCTGAGTGTGATGTTCCTCAAAGGCTTGGCAGTAAACTGTTCAGTGCGCAGGGTGATTCATCATTTATCACAAATAAGTGCAGAAAAGTGAATAGTTCTCTTGATAGTTGGAAACATGTTTTACTTTTTTTTTTTTTTTTAAATAAATAAATAGTATTGGTCATAATTTTGACCATGTATCACCGACTGATGGAATTTTGAGCACTGCTGTCAAACACTGTCACGTCCTAATAGTTGAGAACATTTATTCAAATTTTAGAAAGGCAATCAAAATGTGATCAAATGTATTTAGTTTCATTAAGCAATTGAAATAGTTACACTAGCATTACAGTTACAAGATGGGTCTCTTGTAACTGTAACGTATTGCTTTTGCAAAGTTATCATCCTGACGCTGGCAGATTTTAACCTCCCTGCATCGTCCCATCAGTCAGAAACAGAGAACTCCTCTTCGCTTCTGCGGAAGATTTGCCAGCTGAAGAATCGTAAAACTCGCAGCCACTTGTCCACCGTCCAAACGTCTCCTTTGGTACACGAAATGACGCACCCTTCAGTGTGTCGTTTCGTCGCTTTTCATTTCCTCATTTTATTTTTTTTTTCCTGTGCTGGCTGTTATTCCTGAGACTAGCGGAGATGTCGAGCGGGTAAATTGCACGCCGTTACGCCCCGACGTGTGAAGCTGCACGAGACGCCCTCCCGTCTCCCTCCACTCTCGCCTTTCCCCTCGCTCTTTATTTGTTTGAATGGAATTTCTTACAGGACAGTGAAGGCCTGGAGGGATGTGGGCTACATTTGGGGCGATTTTTTTTTTTTGAAGGAGGGTTAGCAAGCCACTCGTCTCCAGTAGCGCGCTGCACTCTTCTGAGGCCTCTTCTCCAGCTAATGAGGACATGGTGCGAGCGGCTCCGCTGTGTTTCCTTACTGCCATGAAGTCCGGAGTGACGCGAAAGCCTCTTTTAAGGACGCGGCACCATTAAACCTTAATGATAGCCTCGGGGCAGAGTGGGTCACAGATGCGTTAAACAGACGTGATACCCGGCAGGAGCCAAACACATGATGCGTGTAAAAGCAGCAGCGGCGTTCAGCAGGTATTTCAACACGATGGGTTTTTTTGGTGGCGTGTGACAGCCCTCAGACCTTGTTGACTTCTAGAGGTCTCGTTTGCCTCCTGCAGCAGGTTCCCAGACTGCACAGTTTCAGCTGATTGCTATCACTTGAATTAGGAAATGAAAACTCCAGCTGCCTGCTCATATGCAAACATGCTGTTAGTCTAGTGACAGACTAGATAGACGGCTAGACAGTTAGCTGGGTTTGTCTCTATGCCAGGTGGGTCTCTCTGCTCCTCCACCAGAAGATACGTCTTGATCAGTGCAAAGAGGGCATGGAAAGAAACATCTCTGTGGAGCTTCTTTACAGAGAAGTTCAACGTGTTCGAAAACTGTTCTGACAAAACCTATTGCCTGGATGGACGACGTGTAAAAGGGTGAGACAGCTGTGTATGTCTGATGAGTTGTCTCATGCTACTCTCATCTGTTCCACTCCTCTGTGATCTGCTCCTGCTCCCCCCAATTCCAACCCCAAATACTGAGTGCCAAGCTGGGAGGCAGTGGGTATCATTTTTTACAGTCTTTGGTATCACCCGGCTGGGGATCTACCACGAGACCCCTGAGCTGGTGTTGGCAAGTTGGCTGTTGCTGTGGTGGAAGATCCTATTGTCATCCTCTGATAGGTAGAAAATCACGAAAAGCTAAGTCAATACTTTGCGCACACTGACTGACTGTCTAAATGTGTTGATTTTTGGCTGCACTAACCACTGCACAACTTTGCCAGTTACTTATAGTGGGGTGGTGAAAAAAAAAAACAGTTTCCAAGAATGTGGTGATTTGATATGCCAAGCAAAAGCGGAACATGATCCTACAACAAAGTTCAATGAGTTTAACATCAAATTCATTCATGCGTTCGTTTACATCAAGGTGAAAGGATTGTGAATAACTGCAGTGTTTTCATTTTCAATGTTTTCAACGTCTCAAACTTTGAGCATTTGGATTATTCCACTTCACTTAATTGCGGTTGCTGACGCTGTAAATCCTTTGGCCCCGCTTCATTTCTGATCAGTAATATGTAATGTGCTCCGTTAAACCCAGAGACGTGAGCGACACGCACGTTCTGGAGATTACAGGCAGATTATCTGGCCGGATCCCTGAAATCCGCACTATCAAAAATTGATTTGCTTCCTACGTGCCGCTCCCTCCTTCGCACGTCTAAAATTACAGGAGGCGCCGGTGAGAGCGTTCCATGTACAAACGCTGCTGCGGAAGGCAGAAGGTGGAAGTGCGGCGCGCGGAGCGGACGCATCAGACGCTGCGTTTCCATGGAAATATTATCTTGTTAGGCGGCGGTGACACAATTTAGCGATACGCGCTCAGCTAAGGAATATTATGTAACGGCTCCCTCTCCCCGTCTCAATCTCCCTCTCTGCCTGTCAGAGACTGTTAGAAGGCAGATTATTGTTCACATAATAATATCTCGCTGGCCAGTGAATCGAGATGACAGACACATAAAAAGCAAGGACGGGCGGGCGGAGATGGAGGTTCTTCACAAGTGTGTGTGTGTGTGTGTGTGCGCGTGTTCCAATAACCTTGGTGACTTTGGTCCCTCAGCCCAGAACCAGTGGCGGTGCCACGGCCGTGTCCAGGCTCCTTCAGGCTAAACGTCTCTCCTCTGGGACTCGGTTTGGTTCACTGAATCCTGACTAAGGGAGACGAACAAAGAGATGAGAGTATGAAGGGATGTGGAGGATGAAGAAGAGGAGGAGGAGGAGGAGGAGGAGGAGTGGGCTATAAGAACAAGAGGAGTGAGGATGCTGGCGGAGGAGGAGGAGGTGGAGTGGGATGGTAGGTGAAGTGTAAAAAGAGAGCGAGTCGGGATGGAGGGAGGAGGGAGGGAGGAGAGAGAGGCCGGTTTGCCGGTGAGGAAGAGGAGGCGGTGGACAGAGAAAAGTCAGTCTTAACTAATAATAGCAGCTCTTGTGCTAACCCAGTGCCCCGGGACAGAGCCATTTGAATAAAAGGCTCTATCACTCCGCATAATGCCTGGTGTGTGGGGTGAGATCTACTGTAGGTGCGTGTGCTTGTGTGTGTAAGTGGACTACTGAGAGAAAGAAAATTGAGTATAATAGGGCAGACAGACGGGAAGTCAGAGACAGAGAGCTTCCAGCTAAGAGGCTGCTTTAGTGAGCTTTTAAACACTATGAAACTACTTTATGTGTGTGTGTGTGTGTGTGTGTGTGTGTGTGTGTGTGTGTGTGTGTGTGTGTGTGTGTGTGTGTGTGTGTTTGTGTGTGTTTAGCTCGGCCTGCTGTGTGTAGACACAGTGCGACACAATACGGGGAGGGATCCGGGCGAGAAACGAGCGTGAAGAGCAAATGCAGCGGGAGGAAGTGTTTCCGTATGCCGGCGCCATGTGTTTGATTAGCTGAGACCAGCGATCACCACGGTGCCAGGACAACAAAGCAACATCTTCCTCCCGTGTCTCCACAGCACTACTTCCTCATCGTGTTCGGCCACGATGGACAGAAGCCCCTGGAGCTGCGCACCGAGGAGGAGAGCGAGTGCGACGAATGGGTGGAGGCCATCCAGCAGGCCAGGTACGCACCTGCACGCGGCACCGCGTAGTCAAAGTACGGACACTTGTGTGGAGAATCCCCGGGTTAAAGTCAAAGCACTGAGTCCGAGTCCGAGTGCCCTTGAGCAAGGCCTCCAAAGCCCTGACTGCTCCTGGGTCAAATTCCGAGAATGTTTCCCCAAGGAGACCAATAAACTGAATTATTCAAAAATGATTATCGCGCTACTCGCCTCGACCTCAACTCAACTCAACTTGGTTTGGGTCGTTTTGCTTCAGGCGGAATCATCAGACCGAGGCAGACTGAAAGTCCCTGGACGTCATGGTAAAATGTTTTAGTTTTTTCAGCTTCTCTCAACACACTTTTAGTGTCTGCGGTGGCTCCCGTGAGGGGCCATCAGCTCGGATACACGATCTTCTTTTTTGTTACGCTTCCCTCTGAATTTCTTTCATGCACAGCCGAGCACAGAAACATTGGCACCTTAGACTGCGACGTTTTACTTCCTGGGCATTTCTCTCCTCTACCTCACGTGCAGTACCTGGTACCAGGGAGCAGGTACTGCCACCTAGAGGGTGGACGTCTTCCGCAGGTTAGACTGTGAGAAGTTACAAAAGACTAAACACACACAACACAACCGCTCAGTACATCTTTAACTGCATTCCTCTTCACCAGCTTTTCTTGCAGTTTGTCACAGCTGCTCGTTGGACTTGGTCCAGATCACATTGTGGCTCAGCCATTTAAAGAGCCCAGAGTGGACGGGTGTTATGACTTATTGTGCCATATCAGCTCACCAATCTGAGCCAATTAGAGCGATGAAACCAGTGGGCCCACATTAAGTGGTGCTCTAAAACAATTACCATCATGAGGGAGCGCCTCGCTCGAAGCTGCCCTGCGACAGTGCTGGTTGGCTGACAGCTTCACTGATCACTTCACCAAGCCCCGTCTCTTTCCCTCCTTAGAGGAATTGCGTGTATTTTGACAGCTTAATGTGTTTCCAAACTATGGCTGTGTTTGATTCTCCGACCACAAAAGACTGAAGTGCAGGAAAGTCGCTGATGTGCTCCGACGTTGGCGGAAGGATCCGGTTGTGCACAGTGAGAAGCTGCTTTAGGCGACGGGTTTTCCAATGTTGTGAAGCTTCACACAGGGTGAATCGTTTAAAACTCCGCCTGAAACGCACAGTTTAGCTCAGTGCCGAAAAAAATCTGCCTTTTCCTTCGTCATCTCTCTCTCTCTCTCGCCATCACAACACCTCCTTCATATTTTCTCTTTGAACTGGTTTTTGGGTTGGGTTTTTTTCAGTTACTCTGACATCATCATCGAGCGAGAGGTGCTGATGCAAAAGTACATCCACCTGGTGCAGATCGTGGAGACCGAGAAGGTGGCGGCCAATCAGCTGCGCACCCAGTTGGAGGACCAGGACACGGAGATCGAGAGGCTCAAGTCAGAGGTACCAGCGTGCACATCTACATGCACGCACGCACGCACACACGCGCACACACACACACACACACACACAGCTTTTGGTCATAAATCTTTAAGAATATTTGGAAGTGTTACAAATGACGCTGCGTCCCAAGATTTCTTTTTTTTTTTTTTTTTAAGCCATATCCATTTAAAATATTGCATTAAGGGCATCGTGGAAAGCAGCGTCTCCTCAATATGAGACAGAGCCTCTCGTGCAAGGCAATCACCCCCCCTGTGGTGAAACACCACCTTGTTTTGAGGGCCTCTATGAACATTTTTGCTCATTCCAATCGCATTCAGCGGGCCAAATGTGTTGTCTCACATAGTTTTATTGCCTATTTAACCCTGCAGGTCATTTCCTTAAATGGTATCTGCCGCTTTCCTTTCCTCTTCATGCTCCAGCGGAATATACGAGGTGTGTGTCCTCTTAGTTGGTGTTTATGGCAGTGAAGGAGTGGGTGTGCAGGGTGCTCGCTCACTCACTCACTCACTCACTCACTCACTCGCTCACTCGCCTGCTTAGTGGCGTGTGAAGGTGGACAAGACCGCCGCTCGATACAAACAGCCCATCAACGTCCTGATGAAGCCGCCTCACTCGCAGCCTCATTGAATGCAACACGTTGCTGCTCGCTCTTTCTCTCTCTCTCTCTCTCTCTCTCGCTCACTCACTCGCACAAATCACGGCTGACCCCCCGCGTCCAGCTGCTAACGGAAGCTAATTAGAATTCTCCGTCACACACAGACAAACAGTATCAGGTAATTATCGGTTTATGGAGATGAGATCATTTACCTCTGATCCTTCCTGGGCTGGTATGGAGGAAGAGCAGTGCCAGGGAGGCATCGACGGCTAGCACATCAGTTCACCTTGCCAAGTTGATTGAACAGAACACGTTCTTCTTTTCGAAACAATAAAGCAATGTTTTTCTTTCTTTCTTTCTTTCTTTCTTTCTTTCTTTCTTTCTTTCCTTCATCTTTCTTTCTTTCTCTCTTCTGTTGTAAGTATTGTATCGTATAGTATCATATTGGCTTGCTACTAATGTGTCCAGCGATTTTTTTTTGGACAAACATACATTTTATCGGAATCTTTACTGTATATTGAATGAAACAGTGAAACATGTGAAGTTCTGTGGTTCGCAGCTTGAAATCAAGAAAAGTGAGCGAATGTCGACAGTTTGCACTTAAAGCTCAGTTTGTTCTTGCTTTTCTTTCGTAATTCTAACTGCACACATACTGCAGGTGTTGTTCTTCATCCGTCACATCCATAATAAATCGGTTTCTCCATCAAAACAAAACGCACGTCAACAAGATGATCGACGCAATACTGAATACGTTGAATAAAACATGCCAACACAGGGAACACAGGGACCAGGGACATAACAATAAGCCTGTTCTTGGAAAAGAGAGCCAGAGGACCCTCTACGCTTATCATTTGGCAATAGATAAATTCAGTGAGTGAAACACCGATATATTTCTTTTGTGTACAAGGAACACATCTTTGAGACAGAAGCACTTTGTAAGCCGTAAATGAAAATGTCAGGGACGGTTGTGCGATCAGGATCCAGTGTTGACGTGCAGAAGAGCTGCATCGCGATCGGGCCCCTTTCAGAACTGGGCCCTGCAGGAGGAGGTTTGTTTGTCTGGCTGGCTGCCGCAACATTTTCGTAAATCCCCGCTTCAGTTCCCCACTTCTTGGCTTTGCCTGCGTCAATAACGCAGAGAAGTGCCGCCTCTGTCTCCTGGCAGGGATTACAACCGCAGCTGGATTATCCCGTTACTGCTGCTTTTACTCCTAACTGCCCCTTTGTGCGCGGCTGCTGCTCTCTGCTGTTATTATAACTCATTGGCAGGATGCGTTGAAGCCTGTTAATAATGAAAACGCTCAGCAAAGATGGGTTTTCTTTCTGTTTTTAATGCCAGGAAAACATGTGCCTGTGTTATTGGGCCTCTCATGAAACAGGGATTGGACTCTGCCAGCCACTTGGCCGTCCCTCTCATTAAAACACAACCTCGTTTGTTTGCTTTTTTTTCCCCTGCGTGTTGCTCCACACGCATGAATAATTAAAGGGAGTGTGACTTGTCTTGGCCAGGCAGCCGTTTTCTGTCTTATTTGTTTCCCGTTTTTTTGCACAAGAGTATCAGTGAGGAGGGAAGTGCGGGTGGCAGCGTGTTGCTGGCCTCCTCCTCACCTGCAGCGAGGACTCTGAGCTTCTTCTTGAAACCACAGCAGAAGCGACTCGATTGGTTGGAGTGGGCGTTCGCAGAGGGCGACTTGGACGGACCGGATAATGACACATGACGTGGAGGACTGTACTTGGTACCCGCTGTGCCCTGAGGATAATTACAGCCGATATGAGCGTAAACCCTGCTTCCTGTCACTCCAAGATAGCCCCTCCTTCCTCCATCACTGCTATTTTCTCCCCCGAAATTAAGACCCCAGATTGCCCATCTGTTGCCTTTTTTCGTCGACGGCCTTCCAAGAGAAGCTGACACAAACACGAGAAAATGATCTTCATTTGATGATGATGGTTGGTTCGTGATTGCGATCTTTTCCATGAATGATCATCTCTACCGTCGCTTCCTGTTACACTTCACCTCATTAGGACAGCGTCTCCCCTACACACGATGCTAAAATCCGGTTTGTTCTGCCCGTTGTCAGATCATCGCCCTGAACAAAACCAAGGAGCGAATGCGGCCTTATCATGTCCACCACGAGAACGAAGATCCAGACATCAAGAAGATCAAAAAGGTAATTTGCACCCGTTTGTCTGGAGCTTTGGCCAAGAGCACTGAGCTGAAGCCCGCGGCTGTGTCTCCTCCAGGTGCAGAGCTTCATGCGCGGCTGGCTCTGCCGCAGGAAGTGGAAGATCATCGTGCAGGACTACATCTGCTCTCCGCACGCCGAGAGCATGAGGAAGAGGAACCAGATTGTCTTCAACATGGTGGAGGCCGAGACCGAGTACGTGAGGGGAGTTTGTGGCTGCGTTGTCAGGCTTTGCGGGACATGACGGTCATGTCACTCGCTGGACGCTGCGGCGCTTCCATTCATCGTCAAAAGCAACGTCTTGATATAATAATCCTCCCGCACAACATTTTAAATGCAGTAGTGCAGGAGGTTTGCTCCTGCGCACGCTGAACTTCCCCTCTTATTATCCTTTTACTGCAAAACAATCAACTTCTCCATCTTGCTAAATATTGACTTGTGACACATGTGAATCATTCCCATGGAATAAGAAGGAAAACAGTTGCTGCTGATTAGTATAATGTTTTGTCAATGACACAAATTAAACTTTTCATTTGAATAATTTATGATGGCTGGATGCCTGGGTGAATAAACTGCGAAACAGTAATTAGCACAGTGGAACAAGAATAGCAATAAATTATGAGCTCTTTATTCAATGCAAATGTATTGTAAAAAAAACAACTCTGTAAGACCTCACCTATTATATCATATTATATTATATTATATTATATTATATTATATTATATCATATCATATCATATTATATTATATTATATTATATTATATTATATTATATTATATTATATCATATTATATTATATCATATTATGTCATATTATTTTACATTATATTATATTTTAATATATGTTTGTTTGGATTATATCACCTTAGGATAATTATGGTCATTAATTCCCATATTATGTCATTATATATAAATATATGTATGTGCAGATGTGTTAATGATGTATGTATAACATTGAACATGCTACTGTGTGTCCCTGTGTGCGGTGACAGGTACGTCCACCAGCTCTACATCCTGGTCAACTGTTTCCTCAGACCTCTCAGGATGGCTGCCAGCTCCAAGAAACCCCCCATCAGCCACGACGACGTCAGCAGCATCTTCCTCAACAGGTGTGTGTGTGTGTGTGTGTGTGTGTGTGTGTGTGTGTGTGTGTGTGTGTGTGTGTGTGTGTGTGTGTGTGTGTGTGTGAGAGAGAGAGACAGAGAGACAGAGAGAGTAACATGTTGACTCCAGTCTCTCTCTGAGCTGGATGGCTGAAGTGTTGATCCTGTTGGCTGAGGAAGCAGCGATGGACGCTGAGCGCTGAAGAAAACCTTGCGTCACTTTGTTTTCACACTGCCTCTTCAGCGAGACCATCATGTTCCTGCACGAGATTTTCCATCAAGGCTTGAAGGCGAGGATCGCCAACTGGCCAACGCTGGTGCTGGGTAAGCTGTTACACACACACACACACACACACACACAAATATAGACACACAGTGTGTGCATATACTTTGCAACCATTCAGTGAGCCATTGGTGGCCCACACACACACACACACACACACACACACACACACAAACACAAACACAGGCCCTTATCTTCCCGGACAACAAGCGTGCACATTGTGTTGCTTGACAATGGCCGCGGGGCGTCCCACACATTCACCTTGTTAAAAACAAATAAATAAATAAAATAGTGTCGCCAGATAAGAGTCGCCAGGGAGACGGAAGAAAGACAAGAGGGAAAACATCTTGTGACGTACGCAAAAGGAAAAGAGCTGCGTGTCGCTGTCATCTGACTCGCTTCAGAGAAACATTGCACACATATTTGATTAGCAGTATATTTTTTTTCCAAAACATTACGTGTAAAGTGCCCATACTTTTCCTTGCTAAACTCCGGCAAGATGAAGAACCGTCACTTAACTAACTTACCATAAATGGCTTTGTTGTTGTTTTTTTGTTTTGGTCTGCAGCTGACCTTTTCGACATCCTGCTGCCCATGCTTCACATCTACCAGGAGTTTGTGCGGAACCACCAGTACAGCCTGCAGGTCTTGGCCAACTGTAAACAGAACCGAGACTTTGACAAGCTGCTCAAGCAGTACGAGTCCAACGCGGCGTGTGAGGGCAGGATGTTGGAGACCTTCCTCACGTACCCCATGTTCCAGGTAGAGCTTGGAGGCGTAAAAAGAAGCCCCCAACCCCGTATTTCAGTATTATGAAACGCTACCATGGGCCGCTCCTGTCCTGCAGATCCCACGCTACATCATCACCCTGCACGAGCTGTTGGCCCACACACCTCACGAGCACGTGGAGCGCAAGAGCCTGGAATTTGCCAAATCCAAACTCGAGGAGCTGTCCAGGTACGTGTGAACGTGCGCGCGCCGCAAACCCGATTCAGTCCTGACCGTCTTCTGAACGGCTCCCCCATCTTTGGTCCCGGTGTGCAGAGTGATGCACGACGAGGTGAGCGACACAGAGAACATCCGGAAGAACCTGGCCATAGAGAGGATGATAGTGGAGGGCTGCGACATCCTGCTGGACACCAGCCAGACCTTCGTCAGGCAGGGTACGTCCCCGTCAGCACCCTGATCCACGCAGGGCGGAGCTTCTCCTGAAACCACACCATTCAAAATACATGAGCAGGGTCCGTCCACCGTGTCGTGTGGGTCTGTGGACCGCGATGGAAGCGCAGGTTCTTCATCGCCGGGTTATAGTTCTGCCGAGACACTTATCCCCTGAATGGATTATTCCATTGGATGGTTTCATACGATTCTGAATGGACATTGTTAATGATCTGACTCAATTATCCCACTACAAATTTGACTCAAGTGTCGTATTTCTCAGTGCTGAGACAGTGAAACTGAGCTGAGCAATATAATTAACGAAGATAAATTGAGCCACAACCCAAATATTTGAAATGCAAACCTTTCCTAATTCCTATTTAATGCACATTTCATCACTGTGGTTCCCCATTTACAATTTGATTAATGTGCTGTAAGCTTTGCCGGGTTTGTGGAGAAGATTTTGTTAGCGTGATGGCATCCAGACCTTGCGTCTTGTCCCATCGTCTCTTTGAGCTTTGCTTTGAAATTGACTGATCTAGAAGATTGGTATAATATGCAGCTATTCATTTGACTTTCATCCTTCACTACCCAAGAAAAATGGCACTGAAAGTCGTTCTGGAACGTGTCGTAAATTGTTTTGTGTTTCATGAGGCCCCACATATTCGCCGTGTGGGCGCAGGAAAATCCAGCCTTGTCAGAGTTTTTTTTCTCCCTTATTTATTTGCTCAGTAAGCATACCCTCCCTAACCCTACAGCTTAGTGTCACCGCCGTGAAACATAATGTAATCCCTTTTTGTTTCCTGTCATACACCGCAGGCTCCCTCATTCAGCTGCCGTCGGTGGAGCGGGGGAAGCTCAGCAAGGTCCGACTGGGCTCTCTGTCTCTGAAGAAGGAAGGGGAGCGCCAGTGTTTCCTCTTCACCAAACACTTCCTGGTTTGCACCCGCAGCTCCGGGGGAAAACTCCATCTCCTCAAGGTGAGCGTGTCTTCACCTTAAAGGCCCGCTGTGTAGGATTCAGCGACATCTAGTGGTGAGGGAGCGTATTGTAAACACTATTGATTGTTCATTTAATGTCTGATTGCACATCTTCCTCATACCAGCTGTGATGCCAGGGTTGGAAAATGAAAACCCTCTGGCACTATCCGGTAGCCATAAAAGTCAATCTGGATGCTTTTTGACGACTGCAGTTCCTGATTTTTATTTTTAATGAAGCTGAAATCACACGCATGTGTCACCTCTTCCATTTTATGCCAACAGATCCTGCTAAAATATTTAAGCACTGGGCCTTTAACAGTGTAGCAGGCTTTGACATCTGCAACATTTAATTGGCAATTAAGTGCAAACTCTTGCCATTTCGCTCTTGCAGCAAGGCGGCGTTCTGTCGCTGATCGACTGCACGCTCATCGAGGAGCCGGACGCCAGCGACGAGGAGGGTGAGTCAACCGCAGCCGGCGCGGCCGTGTTTTCCACCTGGCCGGACGCACAGGCGGCTCTAACTGCCTCATTTAGGCCCCTGAGCGCTCCTCGGGGTTAATTAAGTGTCAGATGGTAAGAGTCCAGAAATTACCTCCCTTTTAAATATCACACTCTAACCTCTTCAAATGCCAGCTTGTGATCTCTTCACATTACAGATCTGTTTTTATTCCTCCCCCTCCTCCACCCTCCGGTTGCGATTGATAAAACACCCACACAATCTTACCAACGCAAGTGATGAGGCAATTACACACACGTTCACGTTGAAGCCTCAGGGGTATTTATCATTTACATAGCAGTAGCAGGTCTGCCTAATTCACTGTGTGTCGTTTTGTATGCGCGTCGATGGATTCTGCTATCTTCATTACGAGGAACTTCTGTTCCATGTAAAAATAAATAAATGGAATCTTTCCTGTGCTGGCAGCTAAAGCTGGCGGTCAGGTGTTCGGTCAGCTGGACTTTAAGCTGGTGGTGGAGCCGTCGGACTCCGCGCCCTTCACCGTGGTCTTGCTGTCGCCGTCGCGGCAGGAGAAGGCGGCGTGGACCAGCGACATCAGCCAGGTGTGAGGCTCAAACACACCAGCCAGACTAACGCAGAATAACAAGCCGCTCCAAATAGCCGGGGCACGGCTCCGCCGGGCTTTGAGGAGGCTCGGTAATAAGTAAACACAGACACAGTTGCAGCTCCCCAGACGTGGAGCTCGACACAAACAAAGCGGCGCCGCAAAAGCGCGTCAGGCTGGATTTATTCCAACGAGACCAGCAACACGCATGTGTTATACACAGGGGCGGAGCTACGTGGTGGCCAGTGGTGGCCGTGGCCGCCCCACAGCAGCTGGATAATTTGGCAGCCTTGCATTTCCACACTACAGCATCTCAAGTCACATCTTTGACTGATGTATAGTATCTTTTTTTCTTTTTTTTGACACATAATCTGACTTGATGATTTATCTGGATTGTGTTCTTGGGAAAACAAGACACTCAACAGAAGAACTTCAGTTTAACCTTATCTGTCTGCAGCAACAATCAGAATAAAAACACATGATTAAGAAATTTCAGATGTCTACTTGTTATTATTATCGCCACTCTAAGTGTGGGGCTCAGGTTAGAGTTAGTGTTGGGGTTCAGTTCTGTCGCCCTCTCTGTCTGTGCAGTGCATTGATAATATCCGCTGCAATGGCCTGATGACCAGTGTGTTTGAGGAGAACTCTAAAGTCACTGTGCCTCACATGATCAAGTAAGTATGTTTGTGTTTGGGGGGAGAATACGCATGTATTCATCCTAGTTTACAGTCTGGCCCAGCTTGACAAAATTTACTCAGACGTGTGTTTTTGTAATGGTTAAAGTTTTTGTTCCCTATTTGATATCATTTTCAATGAATTTCTTTGCTAAAAATCTGCCCCACAGAATTTCTTTGTAGTCACTTTTATTTCAATCATTTTATTTGGATTATACGGATGATTTTATTTTGTTCAAATTCATTCTTCCTTTTTTTACTTGGCTGTTTTTTTTATTTTGTTTTTTTTATTTATTTTATTTTTATTTTATTTTATTTTTTGCTTCTGTAACCTTTTCCTTGCTTCGCAGCCCAGCAGTCACCCATGCTTGGTTATTTGTGTGTGTGTATCTGCGTATGTGTATATCCATCAGATCCGATGTGCGTCTCCATAAAGATGATGTTGACATTTGCTTCAGCAAGACGCTCAACTCCTGCAAGGTCCCCCAGATCCGCTACGCCAGCGTCGAGCGACTGCTCGAGAGGCTGACCGACCTGCGCTTCCTGTCCATCGACTTCCTCAACACCTTCCTGCACACGTACAGGATTTTCACCACGGCGACGGTGGTCATGGACAAACTGGCCGACATCTACAAGAAACCCTTCTCCTCCATACCCATCAGGTCATTTGGTGCTAAGTTGTAAAGTCAAGATGAACACTCTGGCGCACACGCATGCACGCACACAAACACACGCATGCATGCACACACACATAACACACACACACACAGAAACACACACACACAAACATATTGCGAACATAGAAGCTAAACAGCACAGTTTTTTGGCTTTAACTCACTTTTTAACTAAAATATATTTGGATGCGGCTCAGAGGTCAGGACTCAGAGTTTAAATGCATATTGAGTTCAATTCGTGAAGGCCAGTGGAACAGATGCTTGGATAGCGTAGGTTGCGAAAGTCTTCACATTCTGTACTTATTTAAAGGTAGTTAATTGTTCTGAAATTGTACTGAAGTAAAAAGTACACACATTCATTGATCATTTTGCAAAACTGCAACAGTTCAAATGGCTCCACTGAAAGCAACAACAACTATGATATTGGTTAAGTGTATACCGGTAAGTCAATTGCTTCAAACAGAATTTGTATCTTTTAACTTAAACGTAAACTTGTTTTTTCTTTTTCAATGTAAGAAGCAGGAAGTGCAGATATTGTACCAATGTAGGGAGTAAAAGTAAAAATACACCTGAAAAGGAAATACTCAAGTACAGCACAAATACCTGAAAAATCTACTGAAGTACAGTGACAAAGTATTTGTACTTTGTTACTTTCCACCTCTGTCGGACAGTGTTTTGGGCGGAGCCACTTAGCTCCTCCTCTCTCAGTGTCTCTCGCTCGCTCTGCATGCGTTACACGGGCGGCATCAGGAGTGTGTTAGCGCTCCCTTCTCGGCTTCATCACTCACACCTGCACACAGTACGTGGGTGAAACTCGCTCACCGGCAGGAGATGTGACTCCAGTTTTTATCCCGGCGTTGCGCTGCAGGTGGGCACAAGTGCATTTTAAATTAAACCCTTCCTCCTTTTCTTCTCCGTATCCACCAGAGAGCCGACTTATAAAGAAAACATCACATATTGAATCGCGCCGTGTGTGTGTCTGATGTGTGTGTGTGTGTGTGTGTGTGTGTGTGTGTGTGTGTGTGTGTGTGTGTGTGTGTGTGTGTGTGTGTGTGTGTGTGCTCGGGGGCCATGCCAGCGTGCCCCTGGGGAACCTTACAGCTCCGCTTGGTTCTTCACTTCAGCTCAGTTTCCCAGAAGTCTCTGCTAGCCTTCTCAACTATAAAAAAAAAAAACGTTGGAAAAAGTCGCAATATTTTGTGCGAAATAACATTTTTCACACGGATTAGTGTTGCCTGCTTACACCGACTCTTGCTGACAGGCTCGAGCATAAATATTCAGTGCCTATTTTCTTTTTCCATGCTCGTGTGTTTGTCTTCTGAAGTCTTCAAATGTCCTGTGATCCACAAATGATGTCTAAATCTTTGAGTGGTTTCAGGTTTTCCCATACATAAACAACAAGATACAGTTTTTTTTTATTTATTTGGGCATGTTGGATATCGCCGTTGCGTCTGTTTCAATCACTTTCTTCTTTCACTCGGCCACACGTCAGTCACCTGGTGGACTGAACGCACCCTGGCCGTTCCGGGCCGTCGTTCCCCCGAACGTGTCGTCGTCTCACTTGCCCAGGAACCTTGACTGCCGTCTCAACCCTGCATCACATCGCTGGGCGTAACTCTCTGCTCTGTGTTGCTCTCTGTCCCCGCCCCCGTCTCTCTCTCTCTCTCTCTCTCTCTTTCTCTCCCTCTCTCTGTCCCTCTCTCTGTCTCTCTCTCTCTCTCTCTCTCTCTCTCTCTCTCTCTCTCTCTCTCCCTCTCGCTGTCCCTCTCTCTCCCTCTCTCTCTCTCTCTCTCTCTCTCTCTCTCTCCCTCTCGCTGTCCCTCTCTCTGTCTCTCTCTCTCTCTCTCTCTCCCTCTCTCTCTCTCTGTCCCTCTCTCTGTCTCTCTCTCTCTCTCTCTCTCTCTCCCTCTCGCTGTCCCTCTCTCTCCCTCTCTCTCTCTCTGTCCCTCTCTCTCTCTCTCTCTCTGTGTCTCTCTCTCTGTGTCTCTCTCTCTTTCTCTCTCTCTGTGTCTCTCTCTCTCTCTCTCTGTGTCTCTCTCTCTGTGTCTCTCTCTCTTTCTCTCTCTCTCTGTCTCTCTCTCTCTCTCTCTCTCTCTCTCTCTCTCCCTCTCTCTCTCTCTATGTGTCCACTCCGACTGCAGGGCGCAGCACCACTCATTTGACCGTCTCTCCATCTCATCCATCTGTCCCGACTACAGTCTGAAGATCAAAAAGATAGCCGTGGATCAGTCCAAGTAACCAGCTCCTCCCTCAACCCCCCTACACTCACACACACACACACACACGCACACACACGCACGCACGCACACGCCAACCCTCTCTCTTGCTCCCCCTGCCTGCCTCTTCCTCCTCCTCTTCTACTGGTCTTGGTCTGATCTCTGAAGATGCATGAGCTCTGTCTCCTCTGTGGCCTCCTGATGCATCTCACTTTCCCTTCCCCCGCACACACTAGCCGAGCATTTGCAGTTGCATTGAGTGGGTTCACGGCAGTGGCAGAGAGGAGCTTCTCCTTCAAGTCTTTGCATGGTCTTTCCTCTTGGCACCGTTTTAAATCCTTAAAAAAAACAATCACGTCCACTTTCTTTTGGATCCCTTTCTCAACCATCTTCTGCTGCTTGTTTCCTCGGCGACCTCCCTCCGTCCGTCCGTGCTTGCCAGCCCTCCTCTCTGATCTCTCCGCCCTCCTTGTCTGTCTCCTCCTGCTGAGCGGTGCCTCCTGATGAATGCTTGTGTGACTGATGACGTCTTTATGCATGATCGCGTTGGCCTTCGTCGGGCTCCGTTCGCTCGGAGCGGCGTCGGCACCACCCAACAATTGATTGCCAAGATTTGTGTTAGATAAAGCTCTTCCCGCTTGCATTTCCGAGTAAATGAGGCGTTTTAATGGCTCAACAAAGGCCCGGTGAGTTTGGGGGTTTTTTTTGTCGTTGTTTTGTTTCCAATTTGAAATCTACAAGGTTGTCGGATTTCGGTTTCTCTCTTTTGACTTCCAGTCACGTAGTGAATTTGCAGAGGGTGCTTTCACAACTGGATCGACTGGAGAGGTGCCGTGTCCTCTTTGGTTTGGTTTTGCCTGGAAAACATGACAACCTCACCCTGAGGCTGAACAAGACAACTGAACCTGGATCACCTTAAGAGGGCGATCGAGGTTTATTTCCATTCCAACTTTGGAGCGGTTCATGAACAGTGAAAACACAACACGCAACTCAGTGACTGGAACAAATAGCAAACAATTTGTTAATTAGTTCATGCTTTTCACCTCCTCGCTGCACCAGCAACTCATTCTGTTCTTGTTGTTCTCGTCGTCGTGACACTGTCCCGCAATGCAAAGTGCTACCAGCAGGCAGGGTGTGTAGTTTGGCCTGCTTGACAGTAGCCCAGTGTGATTGCAGGTAGAGTCTCGAAGGGAACATGCAAATTGAAAGAAAAAAAGAATCGATCCTGGTGTGAAAGCAGTATTTACTGTCAACATGCTGTCACATTTTGACTTTGTGGTTTTCTGAAAAAATAATCCCAAAGAAATCATTATATCATATTTTTTATTAGATTAATAGACCCAATGCTAAACAACATGAGGACCAGACTAGAGTTAAAAGGTGCCTGATTTTCCTCATGGCTTCACATCTCGGCAAAGTGGGAAAACATCTGCGTTCACTTGTGCTTCATGTTCTGTTTACTCGATCGCTTTCAGTCCTGGAATCACTCTTATGTTCTGTTTTCCCTTCCATCGTGTTACTCCGCCAGTTTCTGCGCCAATCTGTTGTTGTTTTTTTTCAGGCGACCGAAGTGCTCGTTAAACATTCCGTTATCAGGGAAGTCGGCGTCGTAACTTTCTGCCGGGAAACCTTGGGAATGCTGTCAGTCTGTGCGGTCAATGGGAAGTTTCGCTCAAACCAGATGAAGGAAACTGGCTTGCCGTTTGAAGTTCCTCTCATACACTGCTATACACTCAACACCATGCTTGCCCTCTTCATGCATTCTCAACATTAGGACTACCAGTCACTGTGACCTTGAAGAATAATCTACCAGAAATATCTTGCATAGCAAACCATCCACAATCCAATGTGTCTCCTCCTCCTGATCCTCCTCCTCCTCCTCCTCCTCCTCCTCTTCCTCCTCCCAGGTCCTTGGAGCTGTTCTTCGCCACCAACCAGAACAACCGAGGCTCCGAGCACATGAACGACAAATCGCCCCGCCTCTGCAGGAAGTTCTCCTCGCCTCCTCCTCTGTCCATCCCCTCCCGCACCTCCTCCCCGGTGCGGACGCGGAAGCTCTCCCTCCACTCACCGGTCACGGCCAGGGTCGGGGGCCTCGACCTGACCAGTCCCCCGTCCGGCCAGTCCCAGTCGGCGACCAGCAGCCCCACGTCCTCCCACGCCCCCCAGACCCCAACTCCCACCACCACCTCCCCTCCGCTGCCCTCCACCTGCTCCCCACAGGAGCAGCAGGCCCCTCCCATCCCCTCGTCTCCGGACCTGAGCCCCTGCTCGCTCGCAGAGGGGGAGGAGCTTCCCAAGATTGACCCCTTCTGCGGCAAACTGAGACGCAGCATCCGCAGAGGTAAAGCGGACGCTCCGCACACACATAGGCATTGCAGATTGGCTCTAGTCTAGTGTCTCTCAAGCTGTGGGTCGCGACCCAAAAGCGGAGCTGTTTTGATTGGGTCGCGGTTTCGTGGGTAGTTTCTCCCCTTTTTTTGAAAGGGATTTCAAATATTAACATAATAGAAAATATAACATTTATAGAGAGAATGTAAGGGCATTTATTTTGCAGAACACACAATTCATTTCAGCAATTTATTTAGTAGACATGATAGAATGTGGGCTAGCATTTTTATTCAAAAGTCTGAATTTAATTCTCACACTCTTCCCTTGCCTGGACCTTGGCTTTTTGCACACTCATACAGTGTGCATCACATTTCCGCTTCAGGACATGAGCCTTGTAATTTCACCATAATGCTTGTGAGGTGTCAGGTCATTCATCACCGTCCACGGTGTGAAGTGCCCACAGTTAGAGGAGAAGATGAACGTGTTGTTATGATGTGGCGACATCGTTATATCTTGGCCTTGGCAGCTCTCTATCACACATCCTCACATCCTCTCATAGTGCTGTTGAGTTGTTGAGAGACTGGAGAGGCAGAGAAAATACGTCCGGTGCATGAGGAACCTGCAGGTCCTCATTAGCATGTCCATGCAGCTGGTGTGTGATGCGACGGCCGCTAACCTCTCGCCAGGAGACACTCATACCATCTCGCTCAAGATACAAAAACCTGCTTTGCACGATCGTCATTTATGTGCACGCAGCTCTTTGTGTGTTCAAGAGTGAAACTGTGAGCAAAGGTGAAACAGGAAAAAGCTTCTTCTTTTTTTTTTCTCGGATTTGCAAGAGAAATGTCAAACTTCTGTACCAAATTAACAGGCAGGCGACGAGTCAAATAAAGTGGAGACAGACACTGTTGAACCTTTAAGTGTCGATTAGTTAGTTTGGCTCACATTATTCATTCATCATTCATTTTCCATACCCGCTTAGTCCCGAGCTCAGGGTCCTGGGGGTCTATTGGAGCCTCTCCCAGCTGTCTTAGGGTGAAGGCAGGGTGGCATCCTGGACAAGTTGCCACTTCATCGCAGGGTCACATAGACACAGACACACTCACATGCACACCTACGGACAATTTAGAGTCTTCAATTGACCTCACATGCATGTTTTTGGAGTGTGGGAGGAAGACGGAGAACCCGGAGAGAACCCGGAGAACAGCAAACTCCACACAGAAAGGTCCCAGGCCGGGGGCCCGGAATCGAACCCACAACCTTCTTGCTGTGAGGCGGCAGCGCTAACCACTGCGCCACCGTGTTGCCCCTGGCTCACATTAGTTTGTGTTATATATTTTTTTTTAATTCATTGAGGATATTAAGTGAAATTTAGTTGGAATAATCAATCGGTTTTAGTTTTAAATAACTCAAAGCAGAAGTTCAACTCTGTCGTTAATCCACACCGTCTTTTCACAAGCAATCTCTCTTTTTCTGTAATCTGTAATGCTAATGTTTTTAGCGAGCTCCTACTTCTTCAAACACAGCGTGCTTCAGGTCTTCTTCTTCTTCCTCCTCTTCTTCTTCTTCTTCTTCCGCATTCAGGGAAATTCGAAAATGTGCGGTCTCACAAAAATCTGTCTCTGTGTAAACAGCCCCTCAGGTCCCAATGCATTCCAAAAATATCTAACCAGTGAAATTAAAGAAGACAAGAATTGAATGTAAATCGGCTTTAAAAAGAGAAAAACTGTCGAATAAATAAATACATTTTCTTGCTTATGCTCAAATGTCAGTGAAGTCTGTTAGCATTCAAACTGACGCGTGCTTGTAACAAGACCAGACAATGACGGCCAAACCTGAGCTAAATAAATGAGTCCCGCCCTCAGCCGGAGTGGAACAGGCAGAGTAATTGCCACCATCACAGCCATCATCATCATCATCATCATCATCATCATCATCATTACCATTATTGCCAATAACGACTGCGGCCTCTTCCTCTCTTTCATTGCCAAGCTGTTCTGGAGTCGGTGTCGCTGGAGAAAATTATCCCCGAGTCTCCGCAGAGCAGCGAGGCAGGAGACATGTCTCCGTGTCGCTCGCCCTCCACACCTCGACACCTCCGCTACAGACAGCCTGGAGGTAGGTGACACACTCAGTGTGTGTGTGGGTGTGTGTGTGTGTGTGTATGACTCACGCACCAGGCCACGGTGCTGCAGACAGACAGACAGACAGACAGACAGAGGTCTCTGCGGGCAGCACTTTGCCCACCGGCAGACCTTTTCCACACAGCTGAACCAGGATAATGGGCCATTTTAAGAAGCTGTAGGAAGGAAAATAAAATAACAATTTTAAAAGAAAGATTTGTTGTTTTTCCTTCCTCTCAGATTCATCTCTCATTCATGTGAAGCCAAAGAAACCAATTTATTTTTCACAAAGAAACACTCCCAGTACTTGACCTGTATTTTAATATAAAGGCCTTTTTTTTTTTTTTTTAATCTTATGCATTATTTTTGTTTTATTTGTATGCTAATGCTATGAGCAACAGGAACAGGAACAGAAAATTGAACCCAAAACATGACCCGTGTTTTAATTAGTGGCCTGTGTGAATACTTCATGCGTGTCGAAGCGTTTGTATGAACATGTGTGACTTGAAAAGTGATTTGTTTTTTTTTTCCGCTTGTGCAACCTTGTCCTACCTGTGCCTGTGTTTCCTCAGTCCAGTCAGGGGAGAACTCACGCTGCCCCGTGTCTCCGGCCTCGGCCTTCGCTATCGCCACGGCAGCAGCAGGACACGGCTCCCCTCCAGGTACACACACACACACACACACACACACACACACACACTCCCATATACTTATAGTGACAACAGTGAAACCAGGTAGACGGTAAACTCAGTCACATTTGCTTGTTTCGGTGCACGCAGGTTTTCGCATGAGCATCTTGTTTTGCATGCCTGTTTGTTTAGCTGACAAACTCTCTTGATAAATGAGTATGTGAGATAAGAGACCTGGACAGTTTGAAATAAATGTGTCCTCACATGCCAGTCTGTCTCCCATTCCTGGCAGTTTAACATCAAGCTCACAGCATTTTATTTTTTTTAATTTTTAATTTTTTGATTACTAAAGCTGTTTAAATTATGACAACCATTGCGTTTCTCCCAGTTGAATCGCATTACAATGGGTTTCCATTGTTTTCCTCTCAATATCTTAATCCCATGTTAAACAGTTGTTGTCCATGCTGATCCCACTGTGTCAAGCTAACAGCAGCTACGTCCGACATGACACTCCCACGTTTTTGCATATTTTAAATGTGTTTTCCAAACCTCCTATATGACACATGTGACAAATGAACACACGGAGCCCACAGAAGCTGCAAAGCAACCGCTAAGGACATCTTGAATCTACATTTAAATTTTTCCAACAGTTTTTACAAACTCCGAAAGGACCTGCGATAAAGATTTCATCATCCGCCGCGCTGCGACGAACAGAGTCCTCAACGTGCTGCGGCACTGGGTGTCCAAACACTCTCAGGTCTGTGTGTGTGTGTGTGTGTGTGTGTGTGTGTGTGTGTGTGTGTGTGTGTGTGTGTGTGTGTGTGTGTGTGTGTGTGTGTGGTCCAGTGTGTCTGCTCTAATGATTAAAGTCTGCGGTCTTATTAAGGCAGGCGTCTGCTCCACAGCTTGGCCACGTAAACATCCATACGTACACCCAAGAGTTGCTGCCTTGTCAGACTGATGAGTCTTTTCACTCCACCTGCCTCTCATGAATTGAAGATCGCCGTAATTGCCTCGCTTCCCTGTTAGCCGTTGCGGCGGCATTGATCCCTTTTATGTATTTTTTCCCCCCTCAATAGCGTAAAAACACTGTGACGACAGGCAGCCGGCTGGCCGGTTCGTTAACGGCAGGAGGGGCGGCAAAGACCAAACAACAGTAACAAGACGCCCACCTTTATTTTTCTGGTAGAGACCAAAGAACAAAGAGCTTGTTAGTGTTGACCTTTTACTCAAGAGGTCAATTGGTGCAGGGATGGGAAGGAAGGAAAAACGAGATGCATGACCACCTGCGAGGGATGAGATGAATGAAGAAAAGCTGTGATTGATGACGGACCGCGTTGGGAAACAGTGGGACACTCATTATCGGAAAGATGGTAGCAGAGAATCATCACGATTTATACTTTAGTGGCAAGTAAATATCTGTTACCTTCAGAGGGATCATTGACCCAAAATTGCACTTTGGCCTTCTGTTACTCACCACAGTGTTGCTGGAGGCTCTGGCGTCATTTGCAAAACGTCGACAAAACGTCCATTTAGTCCAACTTTTCTCTACAGCCTGCGAGACAAGAACTAAAGTCACGCAATTGACGACATTTCCAGGTGGCTACAACATATTTTGGCTTAGATCGAACCACTGATTACTGGAAGACCGCACATAAGCAGTGTTGGGATGTTGCGTTAACGTTCTGGAAAGGATAATCATGATTTTTTTTTTTTCATCACTACTGTAGATGTCCACAGGGTGACTGTGAGACTCATGTGGATTAGAAAAAAATAAGTAAATCAAATGAATCCCCCTGTGAGCCAAGCGGTGTATTGGAGTTTTTAAACTGCCAGTTTGTCATCAAGTCTGCGGCTCTCGTGTTTACACAATCAGCTGTGTAAACGATTCTTTCGTAGCCGAGCCCCTGGAAGGCATTCAGCAGAGTCGCGGTCCATGACTGCAGTGGCACAACCTTCAATATTTACAAGCCTAATTCCAAAATTCCTGTGAAGTGCAAAGCAATGAAACAACATATGGTTCAGATTTAAAGCTGAATAATCTCTAAGCCTGGCAGCAATGTGGCTGACGGACAGAGGAGGGAGTTTTCTGCAGCAGAAAACATTTAATATTCATGTCTATGGATATATGCACAGATAAAATAAACCCTTAAGTTGATTATTTTTGCAATGTTTGAATTGACAGAATTTGCTCCACAGGAGGCATAATGGAAATGAATGTGTTGTGCTGAGTTGCTCCCCATGCCAATGGCAGTGAGACAGATATTCTTGGAATAAAACAGTAAATTCCACCACTTGTCTTTGGTGACAAATATCCGTGTGGAAGAAAATAAAATACGAAAAATGTGTCATTCATTGTTAAAGTCCATGTCTGAACTATGTTGCGGTGACTGTGAGCGTCAGTGGAGGTTCAGTCTGCACTGCACTGCGGCTGCTTCTGAGGTGCTTGACCCCGTGCTTGTGTCCAGGACTTTGAGATGAACGGGGAGCTGAAGCTGTCGGTGATCTGCCTCCTGGAGGAAGTGCTCAGAGATCCGGACCTCCTGCCTCAGGAGAGGAAAGCCACTGCCAACATTTTAAGGTGCCCAACGTGCGGAAAATGCAGCGCTCATGAATGAAGCAGCAGGATGTAACGTTTGAAAGTTCATTCACTGCATTGCTTTGCATTTCGAAGCTCTATTTATCCTCCTCCCGCCTTCCCCCTCCCTCTTTTTATTGTCATTTCATACTTCTTATTTCTTGGTCCTCCATTCTGATTTATTCAGAACTGCTGTTTTTCTGCCTCCTATCTTGTTCTGTCCTGTCTAAACTGTTCTCCTCTGCCCCAGTGCCCTTTCTCAAGATGAGCAGGACGACGCCCAGCTGAGGATCGAGGACATCCTGCAGATGGTGAGCAACCTTTCCATTGAGATTTATTTTTTTCTTTCCTCCGTGGGCAGGAAGCCTGGCGTTCAAGCTGCCAAATCCGATGAAAACTTTCTGCGCGTCTATGTTGGACTGTCAGGGCCGACAATGTTCTGTTTGTGCGTGTGTTCAGGCCGACTGTCCAAAAGCCGAGTGCTTTGAGTCGCTGTCGGCGATGGAGCTGGCTGAGCAGATCACCCTGCTGGATCACATTGTCTTCAGGAGCATCCCTTACGAGTCAGTCAGTCAGTCAGTCCTCCTGCAGCCAGCGATCAATGCTGCTTATTACAAGGCCACTTTGTGCTTTATGCTATTACAGAAAACAAGGACAATCAAGTGCACCATGGATTTTTTTTCAAGCGCTGAATATCAATAATTCCCTCAGACTTGTATTGTGTATTGACTTAACAGTGGATTACAGGGCGCTGGAACAGCGGAACAGCTTTACCATTTAATTATTGGGCTGTCAATGCTAATTTTATGTACAGAATGCTAAACTAGTCGCAGCCTTTAGCCATCCCCAAAGGGAATTGAAATTTGAAACAAATTACTGGCTACAGTATAATGTTGTCTCAGGGCAAGAAAGTTAAGCACAAATTTTTGTGCCATTTTTTTTGTATTTTACAGCAAGAAGATATTTATTAGTTAAATACAGCCAAATACATCAATCAATTTGCCCTTTGAACCAGAGCTGTCACCCCATTTACAGTATTTTTGGTTCCTCTATGAAAGGGAGTTCCTCGGCCAGGGCTGGATGAAGGTGGACAAGACAGAGAGGACGCCGTATATCATGAAAACCAGCCAGCACTTCAACGACGTGAGCGTCCAACCTCCCTCTTCTCCCCGGTCGCCAACACGTCCGGCGTGCGTTTGTCGTGCGCTAATCATTTCTTGTCTTTGCCTGCTCGCCGAAGATGAGCAACCTGGTGGCGTCTCAGATCATGACCCACACGGACGTGGGCTCCAGGGCCAGCTCCATAGAGAAGTGGGTGGCCGTGGCCGACATCTGCCGCTGCCTCAACAACTACAACGGCGTGCTGGAGATCACCTCGGCGCTCAACCGCAGCGCCATCTACCGTCTGAAGAAGACCTGGGCCAAGATCAGCAAACAGGTGAAAGGGAGGGGAAGAAACAAAAAAAAGCAGAATTAATCCTGTTTGCATTTGTTTCTGTGCATAAAAGTCAGCGTATAACACGATCTAAAGGTTATTTCCCTGTGAACAGGCATTCCGCCTGGTCCAGCTGATGTCATTAAAGGCCCTGATGCCGCAATAATGCGAGTGACATTTAGGCAGAAGGTTCAATAGTTGCTCTTTCTTTCGCTCTGATTAAAACTAACGTGATTAAGAGCATCATCATCTAATTACAAGACAGTCTGTCTTTCCATAACAATGATGCCGTCTCAGTGCCGCAGCAAAATCTCTTTAAATCGCTTTCCCATTGCGACCCAATAGGTCTGTGGTCATTGAGAGGCTTTGTTGTCCATTACAATTGTTCTCAGTCCTTTAACTGTGTCTTTGTGGTCTTGTCCAGACTAGAGCCTTGATGGACAAGCTGCAGAAGACGGTATCTTCAGAGGGACGCTTCAAGAACCTGAGGGAGACTCTGAAGAAGTAAATGACACCCAGTCAGACGTTGTCAATCTGGGCATGTATGCGTTCTTTAAACTTTGCACACAACCCCCCCCCCCCTTTACAGCTGCAACCCTCCGTGTGTGCCGTATCTGGGGATGTATCTGACAGACTTGGCCTTCATCGAGGAGGGAACGCCCAATTTCACGGAGGAGGGCCTGGTTAACTTCTCCAAAATGAGGATGGTATGATGGCTTCACAGAATTATTGTTCCATGCACGCTGGGCCTCGAATGTCAGGGTTAATTCTTCTTTCCTGACAGATATCACACATCATCAGAGAGATCCGACAGTTCCAGCAGACACCGTACAGAATCGAGCATCAAGCCAAGGTACCTCAACTCGACACGGGTAAAGATGCGTGTGTGGGCTCATGTGCGTATGTCGAAACAATCATCTGCGTAAGTCGTAAGTTTGGTCAGCCTGTGTTCATGTGAACTGGACAATCTGATCTTTGACAAAAAGGTGACCATGTAAACATGCCTCGCGTGAACAAACTGATCCGCTTAACGTGCCACTGTGGTGTCAAACAATGACAACTTTTCTTTTTGGAATGTCCTCTCTTCTCCTAGGTGACTCAGTACCTTCTGGATAAGACTTTGATCATGGACGAAGACACTCTCTATGACCTCTCACTGAAGATCGAGCCCAGGCTCCCTGCCTGAGGTTCAGCTGCCTGTGGCCCGTGGACGCTGGCTGAAGCGAGACCCCGAACCCGACTGAAACCCCTTCGAGGGGCAACAGGCCCATGTGATCTCATCCATCAGGAGAAGGAGTTTTGAGAGCGAAGTAGGAATGCTGAAAACAGAAAAGATCAAAGATCTTGGAAAAAAAAATGGAGGCAGGCGAGATGAAGGCGCTCAAGGGTTTTAGCAGAGACTGAAAGAGCATGAGGGAGGATTTAAACTTCTTGTCTACGAGCAGAGCGAAAGGAGGAGGTTTTGGTGGCTCTGCGGTGGCTGTTTAGAGGAAATGACACAGCCTCCGTTAGCCGAAAGTGTGCTGCGCCTGTCGTGGCTCCTCCTCAGCCCAGCCTGAGAGCGCAGGCGGAGCGTTGGGCATTGATGGCAGAGAAATTGATGGACATAAACAGAGATGTAGCATCTACAGATAGTGTGGCGGAGAGACATCCAAGCTTGTGTCTCTGTGCTGTTGTCTGTGTCGTGCTGTTGCTTTGCATTTCTGTGCAGGGTTCCGGAGCAAGAGCGCCACCCTCTGCCCCTTTCTAAGAAATAATAAGAATAATAAAACGTTTTTCTTGAAGATGTTTTTGAGATGCTAAAGTTTGCATGATTTAGCTTGGGATGCAAGTGTTAAAATGGCCTTCTACCTTTTCGCCACCCTCTCTAAGCCACTATGCATTGACAGAGGGCTGGAAACAGTGGAAACCTCTGAGCCTTCATGTGATGCACGGACTCACAAACACCAAGAACCATTCAAAAATAGGAAAAATCATAGATTTCAAAGGCAGTGGCTCATTTTTACAATGACAAACTTTTAATTCTGTATTGAGACTTGAGAAAATCATAGCAAAGAAACTCACGAATGATACAAAATTATACACAGTGCCTTCCACTAGTGTAAGACATTTTCCACCAAACTGCATGAAAAGGATTTTATTGAAACAAAAAAATATATCTTGCTTAGAAATCCTAATATTTGCTGTGAATGATGAATACTTTTAGTAAATATGCCCCCGTAGACTAAAGAGTAGCATGTTAGTGTGAACACAGTAAAGTCTCTGCAGCATTTATTGGTCAGTCAGTTTTTTCCATTCTGGCGTTTAGACATTGTTCCAGCCTCGAATGAGCCAAAGCTTTGCTGTTTGTGCACAGTTTAATAAATGAATACATTTATTTGTCTGATTCTGATGTGCGTAACTCTTGGCTGTAGACTGGGACATATGTTTTTGCACTCTCTGAGATGTAGCTTTGCTTGCGTGACGGTATGATCGTTATTTATTATGCTATTTATTCAATTCAGATATGATGTTTGTCTTATTTTTGTACATAGTAGCTCAAACATTTTATTTAACTGATGAAGAAATTATTTGATTTGTCATGCTGTAAATATTTTTTCTTTTTTGATTTTAAAGTGAACATCTTATTTTGCACCACAGGCTCCTGTATTACCAAAAAAAAATAATATTAAAGCTGTTTGTTATTCTCAAAAAAGAAAAAGTCTAAAAGTGGTCATATAATGTAGCATCTGAATTTGTTTCCTGTGTTGCAGATTGAATAAAACGTAGTTGTCCTGCACGCGAACAGCTGCCTGTCTGACTGGACGCTTCTTGTATGTGTTCAAGTGTTCAATCTTCTTCTTGATATTGTCTGTGTTTGTGTTGGGGGGGGGGGGGGGGGGGGGGGTGGCGGGGGGGATATGTTGTCAGTCAACCCTGGATCCATGTGGCTTTGTGTGGCTCACAGAGTCATCCATATTTAAGCTCTCTTAATTAAAGAAAACACAACAACAACAACAGAGCTGTTGTTATGCAGTGGCATTGTCATCCTCTGTGTGACAAATAAAGGTCCTCCTGTAGAAAGGAATGAGGAAATTATCAAGCTTTTGCTCCGGTCCTTCAAGACTGTGTCTGTACTTCTGTTATACGTATGGTCTACAGGAGGCTGTGTGTTTGTATTGTATTATTATTTGTGTTTGTATGTTTGTATTTTTCACTTGTAGGTGCAGGTGAAATAAATTCAACATGCCTTATGTGTTTGTGCGGTTCATGGACAGTGTAGCAGGGTCAGTCACATCCAAACAGCTTTATTTATTTATTTATTTATTTATAAGAATAAAGCAAACAGCACACAAGCACAGCAAAAGGAGTGTGCAACATATGCGCTGATGAATTGGTATAAAATCAAATTGCGGGATTGGTCATTTTAGTTCATCTCAATTTGAAAGAGCCACTACGAAGCCTCGTTTTGTACGAGCAAAGCTTCAGTTTGAGAGAGACAATTTGTTAAGGTAAAGGTTAGGCTTTGAGTCAGGGTTATAGTTAAAACTGGGTTAGGGCTGGAATTAGGATTAGGGTTCCGGGGTTCCTCATGCGCTCGAAGCCCCAAATTTGGCATGGGTGCTTCTTGTGGGGATCCTGATAAAGCAGCAAGTGGGCCCATGTATCTAGGACCAAGTTGACCTTTGACCCAATAGACTTGCATTGGCCTTCGGCATTAGGATCAGGACCAGTGTTGGGGCTTGGGCTGGGGCTAGGGGTAGGTTCGGGCTGACGTTTAGGTGAAGGTTTAGGGCGCAGGTGCACTCAACCTTTTTTTTGCCCAAGAGCTACTTTTCATGTGGGGTTCGGTTGTTTAGGGTTAAGGTTGGGATTAGAATTCGGGTTGTGTTTAGACAACCACCACAAGACACAGAAAAACTTAAGAGTTATAAGTAATTAATAAAGAGATAATTAAATAGACAGCTTTTTTTTGTTGTTGCAATAAATCAGTTTTTAAGGCTTTCAAGCAGTGTTTATATACACTATACACTCACCCTATATACATCTAATACGACAAAAAAAAAGTGATTAGGTTCCAGGTGGCAGCAGTGAGGTTGTACTGCCTCCCTGTGGTTAGACACTATATTACCAGTTTCAGTTTCATGACATACCTGTGCAGAAGGAAAAGTTCTTGTATCTGAGGCCATGTCCGAAGAAATCACGACAGAGTCCTGCATTTCAGACACCGAGACAGGGATGGAGCTGCTGAAGTCAGAAACACTACATCATAATCATTCTGCACGCTGTTGAGATTTTAACAAAACGTGAGATAAGCTGCAGCACAAAGAAACACATGACAGCAGTGATACAGCGGGGGGAAAAAAAACAGTAAATACAAGTCACTGTATTTTGTGTGTACATGTTTATGTGCGTGCGCATGCGTGCACACAGTGCATGTGTAAAGAGGCAGGCAGACATGCTGACTGACAGTCAGAAGAGGATTTTCTGTCTGTTGCTCAGTGAGAGGCTAATCCTCCACCAGTGTGTCCCCATCTCTCCGTCTCTCTGCCTGTCGTCTGTCTCTCTCACTATCTGATAAATCTAACTTGTTCCGTCTCGGAGCCCTTTCAGCAGGACTGAGCCCAGAGAATCAACAGGCCCTTCATTCCCTCCTCTCCTCGGCTAAACGTCAGGTGGGTGATTGAGTCTTTTCCGGTCGTCTTTTCTTTTCTTTTTTTTTTTTTAAATCGCTTTGGCTAGTTCACCTAAAGATGAGCAGAATTGACCAATTAAGCAGCTATGATTAAGGGTGTGTGTGCTCCACTGCTTTGAACCTTCTGCAGCAGGATGCTTTTTGAAAGCCTTTTGAAGGATATCCAACCAGAATTCTATTCAATTATTTCATTATCCATTTTTTTCTTACATGATTTGAAAAGGGAAGTAATCAAACAGAAATCTGTCTCTGTTTTGCAGCAGCGATGAATGCATTTGGTTTCCACATGCTTCACAAAAGAACATTAAAAGCTCAGTACAGGGGCAGCAGCAAACCTCCTAATCTCGCTGGTTGAATCTACTTCCGAAGCTCAGATTTCGCCTCATATCATAAAGCCTCTCTGAACAAGACCCACAAAACAAATATCAATCAATCAATCAGTCAACTTTTGATTTTTTAAAAGTGTTACATCTCTTCCAGAAGCAGATGTCCTCTGTTAGTATCCTTGCCAAGTACAGTCGGCTCAAACAGTTCCTTTTTTACTTTCCCTTTTAATTCAACCATCAGATCTCTGAGGGGACTCACGACTGCCAATATGACTCTTTAAGTCGGTCCTGCCTTTCACACAGCCTAATGCCTCATTTCCTGCGGGTATTTGCCTGTTCAGAAGGAACTTGTCTCACGTTTTTCGCATTACTTCTTCACGGTTCTATGTTTAACTCCTCCCCCTCAGTTGCCACATTCAGACCGTGGTTTGTTTGCTTTTCCTGCGTTAATCTAATTCACTGCGTCGTCTCAGGATGTTCAAAAGATTGTGTGCCGTTGCCAACTCTAACTGGCGCATCAGATTAACCTTCGCCACTGCCTCGATGGGTCCCGTGTCTGCTCGGGCATGTGCGTTTGTGGGAATGTTACTGTGTAGCGTGTCATTTGAACAGAAAGCAGCAAGTGTCTTAAAATTCTGCTATTTAAAAAAAAATATATATTTCACTCTTGTCCTTCCACCAGACGATATCCCAGAGCAGCGAGCATGGCAAACTCCTTCACCCGCGTGATGTGTGGCCGCAACAAGGCGGTGATGATGGCCAGTCTCGGGGCGGGAACACTGGCGTCTGCCTACCTCCTCAGTGATGGAGCTGCTGCCGCCGAACGGAAGAAGCTCTACCCACCCAGGTTCGCACGCGTGTGTGCAAACTGAGTTGCAGCGAGGTGAGCTTCATTCAAGGCCATTTGATTTACACAAATACACATGTGTATGTGTGTGTGTGTGTGTGTGTGTGTGTGTGTCAACCTCCCACAGTGCAGATTTCCCTGACCTGAGGAAGCACAACAACTGCATGGCCGCTGCCCTGACCCCAGCCATGTACGCCCACTTGAGGGACAAGACCACCCCCAATGACTGGACCCTGGACCAGTGCATCCAGACCGGGGTGGACAACCCCGGGCACCCCTTCATCAAGACCGTGGGGATGGTGGCTGGAGATGAGGAGAGCTACGAGGTCAGGCTCCGTTCTTCACGCAGTGTCTCATTTTCCTTAGAACGGGGGAGGAAAAAGTGAGTGTTTTCATTTTGTTTCTCGTCATCAGGTGTTTGCTGAGCTCTTTGTGCCTGTGATCAAGGACAGACACAACGGCTACGACCCTCGCACAATGAAACATCCCACCGACCTTGATTCCTCCAAGGTTCAATCTTTCCTTCGCTTGCTGTCATATATCCATGAATTCTCTTTGGGTTATACAAGCTACAATCTTTTTTAATTCTTTTTTTTTTTTAGTTATGAGTAAACACCTGTTTTTTCCCTTTTTAAATTGGTTGTGTTAATCTGCTACATCAGATTTTTGCCAAATTTTGAAATTTGCCTCAGTCCTCTGCAACCATTTCACAAATGAGAGGCAAAATGGCAAATGATTGAGAAAAGAAAAAAAAAAGAAAGAAAAAACTTCACCAATCACAGTCAAGGGGGCTGCTGCTGATATTTTTTAACCGCTTTAGCTTTAGCAGGATTAGCTACCCATCACAAACCCACGTGTAGCCGCAAAATGTGACAGTGTTTTTTGTGACAACACACTTTTTGTGATTAAACTCACTTTATTTTGGAGGTCGGCGAGATAAGACAGTCGCGCCAGCTTACCGCTAACAGCGACTTCACGTCGTGTGCGCCCCTGCAGATCAACTCTGGGATGTTCGACGAGCGCTACGTGCTGTCGAGCCGCGTCCGTACCGGTCGCAGCATCCGCGGGCTGAGCCTCCCTCCGGCCTGCAGCCGGTCGGAGCGGCGCGAGGTGGAGCGCGTGGTGGTGACGGCCCTGTCGGGCCTGAAGGGAGACCTGGCTGGGCGCTACTACAGCCTGGGAGAGATGAGTGACAGAGAGCAGCAGCAACTCATCGACGTCAGTAATCACACACACACACACACACACACACACACACACACACACACACACACACACACACACACACACACACACACACAAACCACTCAGAGAAAACTGTGTTTCATGTCATGTTGTCGTTACAAACAATGACCTCACACTGTATGTATGGTTGTTCTCCCGTCCACACGCCGGCCAATCAGGAGCACTTCCTGTTTGATAAGCCTGTGTCGCCTCTGCTCACAGTAGCAGGCATGGCCAGAGACTGGCCTGACGCTCGTGGGATCTGGTAAGAGTAGGGAACAGTTAGTGTCGGAAACACAAGATTTTATACTTGGAATAAAATTTTAGTCTCTGTGTGCAGAGCCTAGAAATTGTTTTTGAAAATAATATGACTGATTTGCTTAAAAAAAAAAAAAAACACTACATCTGGCAGTTAATGCACCACTTTGCGAACCTTATCACAGCCTTGTAGCTGTTCTTCTATAGTGACACTTTTTCTTTAAGTGTGTCTCACATGTCCACTTTTTCTTGCTTAACCTATTAAAAAAAAACAACTATTGTTCGAGGCCCTGGGCAAAGTTGACTTTAATGACTGAGGTGATAGTGGAGCCATCACACCACTAAACATTTCTAAGAGAGAAAAAGGTTCTCCTCAGATGACTTGATGCCATCGGCTGAACCTGATTATCCCTCGCAGGCACAACAACGAGAAGAACTTCCTAATCTGGATCAATGAGGAAGATCACACAAGGGTCATATCCATGGAGAAAGGAGGAAACATGAAGCGAGTGTTTGAAAGGTTCTGCAGAGGACTCAAACAGGTACCCGTGACCCACCCAGTGCCACAGTCATGAAGTATTTAGTGAGTCCTCTCAAGTAGTTCATCCACAAGGCACAAACTTATTTTTGCTGCAAAGTGAAAGGGAAAACTGTAATGTAACAAACCGTGTGACAACCAGGTGGAGCAGCTAATTCAGGAGCGTGGCTGGGAGTTCATGTGGAACGAGCGCCTGGGCTACATCCTCACCTGCCCCTCCAACCTGGGCACCGGGCTCAGGGCCGGCGTGCACATCAAGATTCCCCTTCTCGCCAGGGTAACGCAAGGACCGACGCGTTCGGACGTCGCCCTCGGCTGACTTCAGAGCTCGCTGCATCGTTAAACAAAATCTCCACTGTGGCGTTTGGCGATTTCAGGACCCTCGCTTCAACAAGATCCTGGAGAACCTGAGGCTGCAGAAGAGAGGCACCGGCGGCGTGGACACGGCCGCCACCGGGGACACCTTCGACATCTCTAATCTGGATCGCCTGGGCAAGTCGGAGGTAAACACCCGAGGCCAGGAGCAGGGGAGCGGCAGAGGGGGGGGTGGAGGTTTTAACGGTGACTAACTGCACCCCCTGCTGCTCCTAATCTGTAATCCAGTCAGGAATGTGCTGATTGGGGTTAAAAGATTTATGTTTTCTGCGCTAATCTTTTTTTGCAGCGTTTCCTCGCAACCTTAAACAAGACTGAGGTGAAATCATTTATTTTTAACCTTGAACTGACAGGTCACGAGGAAAATGCCACACCTTCCACTGACACAGTTCGCTCACCCGGCCTGGTTTAGGTATAGCCTGCCGCCCCCCCCAACCCTGGATTACTTTAGATGCCGTGTTGCGAGAACACATCTCACTAAGACTGCAACACTTCCCAAGGAAAAAAGCAAATGTTCTCTTTGGCAGAGAAACCACAGACAGAAAAAAGAGGGTGTTGTTGAAGGCGGGAGTAAGAGAAGAGAAGAGGAGGAGAGGAGATGACAAGCCCAACAAGGGGCTTGAAAGATGACGTCATACAGTCCTCTATCAGGCCAGCAGGGTGCGCTGTGTCAATGGTATGGGTGCCATTGGCCCCATCACAAAACAGTGAATGGCAAAACTGTTTTTTTTTGTTTTTTTTCTCTCATTGTAAGGTAAAAAAAACTGCAGGTTGTTGCTTTAATTTAAAGAATCCCACATGAACGGATGTGAAGATATATCCCAAACCTGAAACATAGGAAAGTTTCAGGTGTATTGGTTGTCGTACCACACAGAATGTACAAAAACCTCAGTGCGGGACTTTTACCCAAGTTGACAAAGCCAAGAACACAGACAAAAACTAAACACAATAATACAAAGTATAGAACAAAGGTCACCAGTTAATCAATAACAGTCAATAACAGATTGCACAATGGAAACAGCGCCTGAGTGCAGAGTGGTGAGGTATGTGTAATATTATACTTTCATTTAAATAGAAGTATACTTCAGCTTGAAGTTCAAACATAAACCATGTGGGCGAAAACAAAGTGAAGAAATGTTTCGGTGCCGTCAAATGCTCCAATTTTCCCAGCCAATCAAATACGCTTTGGATTATTCTCTGTATGCTGTCAACAGTGAATTTACTGAGCAGGATCACAGTGTCTCAGATCTAAGGAGGTGAACTCTAATCTCATGCGAACGTGGGCAGCAGCTGTGTCTGTACCAAACAGAGGCACGCGCGTGAGCACACATTCTCTCTCTGTGTCCGCAGGTGGAGCTGGTGCAGCTCGTCATTGACGGCGTCAACTACCTAGTAGAGTGTGAGAAGAGGCTGGAGAGGGGCCAGGACATCAAGATCCCCTCCCCGCTCCCTCAGTTCAGGAAGTAGGCCGGAGCCCACAGCAGGCGTGCGCACCAGAAGTTAGCTAGTCGCAGAATAGCACTGCGCTACAGCACGTTCATGACTTATGATCTCAATAAACCTCTTAAATGGACTTTGTGGTGTGATTATATTTATTTTCATACTTCCTCTTCAACGGTTACATGTTTTCACTGTTAAGCTTGCATATACACTAAAAATGATTGTGCTTCAGCTTCTGAAATGACGCAGTTGGTTAGTACGTTAGAGGTATAGGGCCACAAGAAGAGAAAAAAATGTCAATTTCTTTTTTCTTTTTTTTTCATAACCTCTTTCGTAGGTTGTCAACCTCACTGGTTGTAAAGATGGAAATAAAATGGCATTGTGTGTGCAGAGTTAAGAGTCTGAACACAGACCTTCACTCCAAAGTTTTGCCATTTGAAGTCCTATTAGCAGGTTTGAGCCCAACAGCAACATGTGCCACAGTAAAATGCTCCTGTCACACCAACATCAAATTTAAACTATAAATCATGCAAATTCTCTCTCTCTCTCTCATTCCTTTTTATAATTTAATGTGTATTTTTTTTCTGAAATGCAAAAGCCTTTAATTCAACCTTCATTAGAAGCAGGAGAACATCCTTCCTACATAAGTTTAATGGCTTTTATTGTCCGCGCCACAGACAATAAAAGCAAAGATTAAAAAAGATATCCAAATAAAACCATAATGTTGCAACAGTTTTCACAAACAAGCTGGTATAAAGGAGCCAGAAATAGGTCAACGATAGCAGGGTAAGACGGCTCTGGGCCACACAGAGTGCAGGACTTTCTCAGGGCTCAACCTGCTGGTTGGACTGAGATATTGTTTTTAGGCCATGGCCAAGTGCCAGACTTAATGAGATGAAGCTCTCCTGGACGTTAATATCAAGAGGCTCACAGAATTCAAGGGCTCAATCCAAACAGCACTTCTACAGAGAAGTCTAGGGTAGTGTTGACAGCTACAAGTGGGTGATTCAAACTGCTTTTGTATCAGATTTTTATTCTGATAATTGTATAAATTGTAAGAAAAAATAAAAATAAAAATAAAAAATACTAATAAATATATCTGTATGGACAAATCCTCAGCACCTGCTAGTTAACTTGGCTTTGGGACATCAGCTACTTCCTGCAGGGCCTTTAATCCACAGGTACCAGGCCAAGCTCATTAGGGCCAGACAGCAGAAGCTCAGCCGCACTCGCCTCATTTTCAGGCTGAGGTGAGAGAAATGTGGGAACTCTGCTTCTTGCACACTGGCATCCTGCTAATGACGACACTCCAGGTTAGTGTCGTCATTATTTGGCCAAGCTGTCCCATTTGGTGGGCCTCTTTCAATCACTCTCCCTCTTCAGGCAGGAGATTAATGGTGCAAATCTACTAATGCTATTAGAGATCCACGCTAAAGAGCTCAGCAATAGCACACCTGTGTTGTGTGTCCCAGCAAGGAATTTATGCTGCGGTTGTTACTCTCTGAACCAGAAGGATGTCAGCGAGATGTTAGAGTTGGAAGTCTTTTCTTTTTTTTTCGTTTTTCTTTTTTTTTTTAACTGGGACACTCAAAAATGTAAATCAAGTGTTGCCCTGACTGAGTCGAACACTCGTGCTGTTTGTTGATTTGGGCGTGTTGGCAACATATTTTCTGAACTTGTTGAGGTTGCACATTAACGTAGAAAAGAAATCTGAAGTGCTTCAAGAAAGTGGGTTAAACAATCGTACAGGTGTGGAAACAGGTCAAGCTGTTATTGACGGCTATAAAAGGTGACGGGTGATTGAGACTGTACATCATCATCAACTTTTAGATTAGTTTAGACACTCCCCAAACATACATAATAGATCGAACTATGTCCTTATACTGAGGCTATAAAAATCAACTCAGAGTCCAGTCTGTGTGTTTGGCCAAAGAGAACCAGAGAGAACTCCTGCTCTTTGCACACTCCTGTTTTTTCCCCCCCAAAAAAGAGGAAACAATCAAAATGAGGCTTTGTGTTCCTGTGGTGTTGATCGGTTTGCTGCTGCCTGCAGGTAAGAAGGAATTCACGCAGGAATTGTTTTAAATAGCCTGTGTCCGCCTGTGTAAATGTTCTGGACTGCTGTCGTTCTGCAGCCTGGGGCCTGAGGTGCTTCACCTGCTGGGGGTCCAACCCTGGCGAATGCACCAGGATCTGGGACTGTCCTGAGCATTACGACCGCTGCAGCACCACCATTGGTAAGTAGTGGCGTCATCAAAACCCAGACGCACCTGATGGCAATATTTGTACAAAGAAATGTTAGTATCTTTTTTCACCATGTGCTCTCCAGAGATGCCTCTTAAAACCGCTTAACGTGTGACCAATATGAGTCTGAACCCCGTTTGAACCGCATGCTGTCTCTGTGTGCCGCAGCTTCTGACAACCTGGTCAGCAAACACTGCATGAGAAGCGACATGTGCGACCGGGTTTATAGTAACGGCCTGCGATGCTGCTCCGGAGACCTGTGTAACGGAGCCAAGCAGACGGCGGTGTTTGTGCCCCTCCTCCTCCTGGCACCTCTCGCCACGGTCACTCTCTACATTTGACAAACAAACTAGTACTTGTGTGCCTGTGTTGTGTTTGTGTTTTGTGTGCGAGGGGAAGCAGAGCACAGATTTCCTGTGATTCTCTGAAAAACATCTACTCAAGTCCTAAATCTTGGCAGGTAGCTGGCATGATTATTTTGACATATGTATAAAGATAGAGGTGTGTATATTATTATTAGTAGAGAACTTTATTTTTTTGCTTACTTTTAGTCATGTCTGAGAGGGCGGGCTAATGCATAGCAGTTACATCAAATGTGTTCAACAGCTGTAATGCATAAAACTACACAGTAGAGGTCAGTATAGGAGAAATCTTAACGGCGACCCCCACAACCTCCTTTTAATGGTGACATGATCAGTAAATGGATGTATCTTGTGGCTGATAATTATAAATGTATATATGTGCATTGTGAACAATTGGTACTCTAATTTCTTGGTTCTGGTCGCTTGTTAATGTGATTAAATGTCATATTAAAGCTTCTTGAGAATATTAAATTTTTGTCACATTTTACTTTTCTGATTTAACAATGACTTTATTCAGGCTTTCCAACTGGGAACTCTAACTTGCTGTATTTTGCCTCAAATTTGGAAATCAAACACATTTAATGTGAATAGACAAGAAAACTGATACTATATAACAGTTACGGAAACAACGTCCTTTCAGTCCATATATGGACCACGTTTTGCACTCTGACACACCTGTCTGATTATACACATTGTGCACTGTCCATTTTGATGTTTCACATGAGAGACACAGCTCTTTTTTTTTTTTTTTTTAGTTAACATGAAAGTGGACAAAAACGGCATTCTACTATTTGGACAGCAGGGACCGCCAAAAACTGGTTGCAAGATGTCTATAAATGACAAGCTCTCCATACAGAAAGGACCACAAAATTGAAAACTTTTTTTGTTGATTGATTAAAAAAGTGCATACTCCAATCATTGCTCACCTCCGGTACCGCCCACACATGCAAATATGGAATCTTTACGGTTTCAATAGGAACTGGACTCAACTCAAGATGGCGCTGTCCGAGTATCAGGACGCTTTTTATTTTATTTTATTTTTTGCCGTACGAACTCTGCAGGCAGGCTTTATATGCCTTTTCATGAATTAATGAATGAAAACACCAGTGGTTTAATCTTGTGACTTTAACAATGTACGTGTTTGCTTTGCTTTGCAAGTGCAGAAGCAGAAAAACAGAATGTACGGTGTGTCTGTGCTACCTTCAGGCTCACTTCCTGAGTCTGTGGAAGAGAAAACCTTCGCGCTAACTTCATTTATGGGTGTCGGACACTCGCAGACGAAAATTCCACACTTGCTATTTATAGCCACAGAACACAGAAAACGGACATTTGCAAGAATGAGCAAATATGGCTTTTTAGGTTGAGCGTGTGAAATCAAGTGGCTCATTTGATTAAAATGGGGGGGGCAAATTTCACTCATTCGTCGGTGTGCTAACGCAGCATGCTAGCAAGAATATGTGTGCAAAAACGGCTGCACATCGAGCATATGAACCAACAAGAGGGCAGGTTTCTGTGTGCAGTCTCTTTGTAACACTTGACCCCATACAGAAACATAGCTATCGATACTGCTGATGCTTCCTGAGCTAAAAATAAATAAATAAATAAAGACGACTACTGATTCCTCTTACCGCACTGTTTCTAATAAAGGAGTAAATAATTCTTTAGAGTCACCACCGTCACAAAGACTTGTGGCCCCAGCATGTGACAAAAAGATGTCCGTTTGAGCATCACTAACTGTAACATAAGAGTTTTCTGGAAACCTGCACAAATAATCACACTTTATCCCCTTTTCGATGGCCTCCGAAAGTGCTCGTCATTCCCTAATGAAAACTGAAAATTGCAACACATCGGGCGCAAAAAAAAAAAAAAAGACATCCGCTGGTTAATTGAATCATCGTGGTTGAGAAGGTTTGAAATTAATTCCACGTAAAGAGAAGATCAAAAGCGAGCCTGTCAGTGGGATGTCGGGGGGGGGGGGGGGATGAGAGCGCCGAGGCATGTGGGATAATCCCGTTAACATTCATTCAGACTGGGGATACACAACTGTACAGTGCGCAGAGGATTAGGGCTCAACAGTCACTGGTCGAGAGGCAAACCAGCCTGTGGAACGTCCTCTCTCGGCTTTAAGCGCTTTCCTCAGCGATGATCAACCTTTGTGAGCCCAGTTCGAGTCGGCCTGCAGAACAGATTGGATTATAAAAAATTTAAAAAAAAAAAAAAAAACATAAGAGAGAGAAAACGCATGCGTCACTGCTTAATGCTGATTGCCAAGGACATGTTTTAATACGAGCGCATGGATTACGCACACACGTATCATATAGTATCGTTGCATTCGTCACGTCGCAGCCTCTGAAGACGCTGCGCACGGACCGGGCTGAAAATCGGTGACTACACTCCCCAAGTCTCGGTTCCAGACTTTTATTTTAGCCATTTATACGTTGCTGACAGGAACAGCAGCCAATTTGCTCGTAGGCCAAATTCCATGATGGCATTGGCACGTTGCTATATCACATTAAAAAAAAAAAACTTACTGAACATAAGAAGAAAAGCAGCAACAACAAAAAAAGAAAAGAAGCCTTAATTGCAGTGGAAGAGGAGTAGCAGCTACACAATGAGGGACTAAAACCCATTAAAACAGGCCAAAGAGATTTATTGACATGACAACATGCTAACAGCGACAACAATAATGTGCTCCTATAAATATATCTTTTTTTTTTTTTAATTATTATTATCATTATTTTTTTATCTTTGAACTTTTTGATTTGTTTATAAGAATTGACACACGTTTTAAAATGTGAAAAAGGTTTGGGGTTTGGGTCCAGTTGAGGTCAAATGGAATTTACCGAAGGAAATGAAAATGCTGGATTATGTTGTTGTGGTTGTGGTTGTTTTTCAACAGTAGAGAATCAAGAACCAAAATGTGCTTTATCATGCGAGTCAAATTTATTCTGAAAGTGCCAAGGCAACGTGAACAGAAGCGTAAAACCTCTGAGGAAAAACTGCAACTGCGTACAAAACAGCAAGAAAGAAAGAGACAGAAAGAGTCTTGAAAGCAACATAAACTCTCTCTGACAAGCGCAGGGAAAACAATTAACTGCAACATCATTCATAAATATGAGACAAATTAAAATAGTTCCTCAAATAAATAGCAAAGCATCACAGATTCCACTCAGCACAACATTTGGCAAACAGAAGAAAAACCAATACAAAAAATATTTATGATGGCATTCATTGCACTGGTGGTGTATTTACAGAGATGGAAGGAATGTGTGTGTGTGTGTGTGTGTGTGTGTGTGTCTGATTGCAATCTCATTCCACAGTGCAGAAGTTATCCAGGCTGTTCTCTCGGGTGCTGAGCAGGTCCCGGTGCTCCAGCAATTGGTACTGAAAGGAAACCCGGTTGATGTAGTTGCCGCTGGACACCAGCCTCACCACTGAGTTATCGCAGCCGATCTTCATCTGGGCTAAAGGGTCAAAGAGTTGAACAAGTTATTCAAACTGGAGTGTGGACAGCGTCGCCTGGTCTCAGCCTGGCTTGGCGGGAGTGTTGATGGGTCGCCGTGAAGAAGGTCTTTTGCGTATTTACTCAATCAACCCCGGAAAGAAATTAAATAAATCATTGTGATGCTCTGTGGTCCAAGTTATACACAGTTCTGCGTGTACATTGGAGTGTACTTGTCTTTTTGCTGATGGGACTTTGACATTGTGCACTGCTGAAAATGAATGAAAACTACCAGTGTCATGTTGTTTTTCGGGGGGACGGTTTTAAGCGATGCGCACACACAGACGAGCTGACGGAAGTGTTGAATAAAAGTTACATTAGAGGGAACTACAGAAGAGTTTCTTTATTCGCTCTACAGTACGTAAGAAGCAGAATGAAACATCTGCTCATTTTTAAACTGCAATTTTTTTTTTTTAAAGGCAGAAAAGGAAACAACTTATCAAACAGAAAATCTAAGCGCTAACAGCTTGTAGCTAAGAGCATTTTAGCTAATGCTACTGTTAGCTAAAGCGCTGGCACTTCTACACACCTCCTGCTACGTCATCAAAATGTTTTGAGCCTGTGAAGTGGTCGTTGTTACACAAACGGTACACAGCATTTTTCGAGAAAATATTGGTTTAGGAGCATAAATAGGAGGTCCATTTGAGACACAATGAGCTACCACAAAGACAAAGTTCTTTGTTGTCCCTTCAACTGCTTAAATACTTGGTCAAAGGCTTTAGCAACACATTAAAACTATTGAATTACACCTGTGGTACAGTCTTCGTCTCATTCACAGCTAAAATCTGTGCCCTGATTTGTGCATCGACTGCAACAGTTCTCCATAAGCTTGAGTGACTTTCAGTTGAAGGTTTCTTTTGCCTACTGGAAGACCTGAATGTCATCAAGACTCACCGAGGCCTCCGATGGAGAAACACAGGTCGGCTACTGGGAACATCCTGGACGTGTCCACACCATTTCCTCCCAGCAGCTCCACGTAGTCACCTGAGCCCGAACAGCCGGACCACACCTGTCTCTGCAACAACACAGACAGCAATATATTTAATTAAACAAAATAAAATAAATAATAAATACAAATGAAAGGGGCAGAGAGCGAAAGGAAAACTGTTTCTCATTAAAAAATGTTATGTTTGTACTTTATTTGAGGTTTAATTCTTAGTTTTATTTTGTGTACAGTACTTCCAGCAACACAGCTGGATGAAAATGATTTCCTTTCAGTCATTTTAAATAAATAAATTCCCAAAAAGAATTTCCACAATGGCAAAAACAACAATGATAATCTGTAGAACACAAATGATTCCAATGTCGATCAAAGTGGGCAACTCAAAGTCAGTTTCTTTAACAGTGAGTTAGACAAACAAAACCACAAACTCTCAGTGTACAACGTCACGCGTTGTTGTTTCCATCCAAGACTTTGTGTGAATCGCTAAACATCCAAAATAGACATTTTTCTAATTAATGACTAACTGGGCTGAGTGTCACCTGCAGACTGAGCTCATTGCTCCTGGCCTGACCCAGGCTGAGCTCCGTCACACGGATCTCCACCGGGTAGATGATGGAGAAGCTGCAGTTCCTGCGCTGGTGTGGCAGCACCATGGTGAAGCTGCCCTCGGGACTCTGAGACATGATGTTGCAGGCTACACACAGACACACAGACACACACACACAGACACACAAGAGAAGGCCTTAGAAACGAACAGTTCCCCATCAGAGGAGAAGCTCATTACTGACACCTCGGGTCGCAAATTGGACGTAATCGGGGCTGACTGCCGGAAGGAGACACACATTAGGGGGGAACATGGAAATCCAATTTAAGTTTTGATGGCAAAGATAAGAAAATAATGAAATTTGAATTGATAACAGTGCGGCAGACAAGACACGGCAACAAGAGTCGCAACACAGCGTGTGGTGATTAGTTTGGGTGAGTGGCGGAGCTCTGATAGGCAGCGCTGGAGAGCGAGAGTGCAAGAGCAGAGACGCATTTCTAAAGCTCAGACGAGCGTGTTGAACGTGATCAACTAAAAAGCCTTTTAACGGTGCCACCGTCATGTACTTTGCAGCCTGATAAAAACTAAAACTCTGGGGGTTGGTGTAACTGTGCTTACACATATTAAAACTAGCAGACACAGAGGTTTGTTTTCCCTGAGGGCAAAGTCTGTATCGTGGAGCTGCAGAGTAATGAATGCCACGTTTGTATTGAATTACAACCTGCACTCACGCTTATAAAAAAGAGCATTTATTTCAGATGCACGGTATCCAACAGCAGAAGCGTTTCTTTGTTTGTTGTACTGCGTCTAACACGGACGACTGCAGTTTAAAATGTGAGTATGTCAACAAAACATTGTTGCATTTCTCATGAGATTTTTTTCCTGCTTGTTTTCTCCTCCGGCAGTCGCTTTAAATCTCGTCTCGGCTCTGACGTCTCTTCCCGTCTGGAGCGCTGCTTGCCTGAAGGCCCAGGTCTCTGGCTGCTACATGTGAGACGCGGCGTTAACAACATGTTTGACAAGCAGCTGGAAAGCAGGTGCGCCGCACTCACTCAATCTCCTTCTGGCGCCGTCGGCCTTGATTGACATGACCGGGGGCAAACAAAGTGGGGGAGACGGAACGGAAGTGCGCCTCAGTTCAAACAGAGAGGCTGAAATTTGACTTATTTTTTTTGCATTGTCATTGTCTTGCATAGAATTTAGTTTCCTTCCTCCACTTTACATATACTTGCTTTATAGGATGGTGCAACAGTGAGAGAAGTGAGGGGACCAGGTGCAGGGGGACTCACGGAAGGGGTTGTAGAGCTTCTTGACGGCCAGGGTGAAGCCGCTGTCGGGGCTCTGGATGCGGAAGAAGACCATGGCGACGTTCTGGGAGGAGCGGCTGGAGGCGGCGCCTCCCGTGGAGGAGCAGTAGTCTGTGTAGCGCTGGTGCATGGGCAGCTGGTGGTCCTGCCTGCTGGGGAACTTCTCTCCCTTCAGAACCCAGCCGTCAAACATCTGCCGCAGGGGGAAAGAAATAATAGAGGTTTGATATTTTTTTTTTTTTTTTTTTTTTTTTTTTAAATGTTCAGTTTAGGAGTTTATCAAGCAACTTGTTTGTCTCTTGGCTACAGAACCAGAAATGCTCCAACAATGAAATTAAAATGACATTTTCAGATTAATCTGACTGAAATAAGGACATCATTTGCGGGGGAATAATACATTTTCTGATTTCTGATTCGGACCTACAAACAATTCATGCTATTGTGTGCATACATAGAATGTGGCCACTGTGAGCATTTCGTAGTTTGGGCCTTGATTTTATTTAGATAGGTCATTTTTTAATGAAATTAAAATCACTCTTTTGTTGCTGCTTCCAGTGTCGGCGTCATAAATTGTTTCTTCCTTTAAGGTTCTTGCTTTCCTTTGATCTTTGATCAGCAGCCATAATAAATCGACTCAAATCAAATAATATCCAGTGTGGTTGTGTGAGGACATTCAGGAGGAGCGCGTTTGTCATTCGAACATGAGCGCGTTTACCAAAAATCACTGTTGCTCAGCTCAAGCCGAGACGTTTGTTTCCTCCAGGCAGCAACTAGTTCAGTGTTATTACAGGCTGCTGTGCTTCTAATCATCTTTAATTAAAATTCTATAATCCAACATGCTCTATAAATATTGCGCAAATCTCATCCATTCCAAGCAGGGAGAGGTGTTTTCTGCCTCTAATTAAAGACAAAACTCGGCTTAACAAATCACATCTGACGCGAGGAGAGCACACAAAATTATTTGTGGTTTTCCATTTTGACACTTTAGCCCACATGGGGATAAAAAGTGCATTCCAACTGGCAGGCTCGGCTCCTCCACTTCCCACTCTCGCTCCGAGAAGAGTGACTAACGCGGCTCCAAGTGTTCTGCCCCTGAGCGCCGCCTTAACCTCGTGTGACACCGTTTTAATCCCCCCTCCCAAGAAAACAGAGAAGAAAAAGCGCAACGAAATGAAAAGAGGGTCTGTCGAGTCTCCGCTCCGAGTTCAGAGGGCCGCGTGGGTTCGCCGGCTGCGGCAGATTGGAGCCAAACCTTGATGAAGTCGCCGGCGCTGCAGTCCACGTTGACGTCGTACAGCTCCAGGCTGATCACCTCGCTGGGCTCGGCGATGACAAATGCGGCACAGGCCAGCTGGGGCTTGGAGGCCACGAAGGTGAAGTGGCCGTCGGTGGCCAACATGTCCAGACATCCTGGGCAACAAACAGAAACATGACGATGGTGATGGTGATGGTGATGGTGATGAGGATAACACTGTATATGCTGCTTTAATTCTGAAAATTTCCAGAATAGGCATTCTATTACATTCTGTGAGGTAGATGATAATGGGGAGTAGCAAGTTACATGTAACGTCTTTATGCCGTCTAATTACAAAATAAAGATAACTGTGATTAGTTACATTACTGGAAAAAAGTGCAAGTGATTTACAGTTACTTGTGGAATTATTCATGAGACAATTTTAATGACTTTTGATCAATTTTCACAAAAAAGGCTGGCCTTCGTGTTGCTTTGCATGGTTTTCTCATGCACTGGCTTGGCACGAGCAAAAAGAGCACGGCAAAAATACTGAGCACACACATACATTTGAAAATCTTGGAAAAATTGCTTAATTTTTCCACTGAGTGCTAAATGAAAGGTTAAATTGCAGTTCAGTGGACATACAGTATCTTTGCAAAACATGTGATTGATTTTGCTGCTTTAAAAGACAGTAGATTGTGCTGCCCTGACTTTGTATCTCAGAATGATCTCACAGTAATAAGAGGTAATGAAGTTTGACCTTGTGATGGCTGTTGTTGTTGTTGTTTTGCATACTGCAGTCAGGTATAAACAGGTTGAGGACATCTATTCAAAATTTAGAAAAGTAATGAAAATGTAATCCAATGAAATTAGGTGCATTAGTTTGTTAAAGTAATTGAAATAGTTACACTGTTACATTTTCAACCGGGCAACTCGTAATTGTGACTAATAACATTTGCAAAGTCGTCTTCCCAACACTGATGATAACGACAGCAGCATAAAAAAGTCTTTCAACTTTCAACACGTTTCTCAATCAACAGGTGCAGACGAGATGGTTGATTCACCTGCTAAACAAGTTCACTGGGTGAGTTTAACTGATCACATGACACTGTTTCAATTAAGCAAGTAAACTATGTATATAGTAACTAACTTGTCAGTCAGGCGCAATCAGCTGCGGTCAACACTTACTGAGGGGTCTGCGGAAAACAAAGTCCTCTGACTCTCTTTTCTGGTCCAGACTGAGCAGGGAGAATAATCCATCTGAAGCGTCGCTCTCCTGCAAACATGAGCGGCACAGACGTTATTTTACTCTGACATTTGACAAAAAAAAAGAAGAAGAAGAAGGAGAAGAAGAAGAAGAAGAAGAAAGAAGAAAAAGCGTTCCAAAAGGAAGTCTGAAGTCTCACCTCGATGTAGCGGCTGCGCCCCAGCCGTGACGAGAGGGAGATGAGGAAGAGGAGGAGGTGCGTGCGAGGAGACAGCGACATGCTGACGTGCGTGTGCTCTCCGATGTTGCGTGCGTGCAGCCAGCCAGGAGCGCGGGGCGGAAATAACAGCACCGCTGGAGAGGTGGCAGCTTTTATAGCAGCGCGGGCAGGCGGACGGACCGCAGGCAGCAGGCAGCAGGCAGCAGGCAGGGCCTCTACCCAGAGACACTCATCCAGCCGGACTCACACTCACTCTAATCGTGTGTGAAGACCCGTCATGCTTTTGGTGCGTAGGGGGCAGCGACGCGTCGTGTAAAAATAGAAATGCGAGGAAAAGTCAACCGGGATCAAAGTGAAGAACCGCCAGGAGCAGCGACAGCACGGCCGAGAACTGCTGCAAGGGGAGGGTCAATGTTGAAATACAGCATCAGGAATGTTGAAATATAGCGTATGCGGGACAGAGGTGTGATAAAGAAGTCAAAGCTTTGCACGCTGCAGACACGTTTGATGGAAATGCCGCGTGAAGGGTAAAAAAATAAAAACAAACCGACTCCAACATTGTGCTTTCAGTCAAAACTCACAAAAATAAGCAGAGCGGACTTCCATCGTTTGTTTGTGTTTTACCTGTCAGGCCGTATACATTTAGCTTCCTCCTACTAGTTTGTAGTAGCAATCACTGGCACTCAGCTCCTCAATCTGCATTGAAAATATAAACATATCAAAACCGTCGACTCGCTCAAGAGTAAAGTTGTGAGGATGGATATTTAAAAACACTTCATGTGCACCAGAACAGCGCTTGGTGTGATTGACTGCGGTCCAAATGAGTTTCCTTCTTTCTTCCTTCTACTGGCACGCAGGCATTTCTCAGCTGCAACTTGTACTCCAGGCTTAAAAAAAACAACCTGATTCTTCTCCGTGCACTGATCCTCATCCTGTACGCTGTATACACAGAGGCCACTTGTGGTGTTTTGCCCATCTTTGGCTTCAATCGGAAAGTGGCACACGCACACTAAAGTGTAACCAGGCCCACTGTCTTCCTCTGGCTTTAAGATCTCAGATACACAGAATCTCTATCAAGCCGATTAAGCCGTGATGAGGGAAGAGATTTGCGCTTTGTGTATGCGTTTGATTCATTGCTTGAGCATCCGCACAGATTTACAGCGTTTTTTTGTTTGTTGAGTTTTCTCTTCCCCCGTGCCATCGCGGTCCAACCAGCAGCCAGAGCATTCAGATGTGCAGCTGTATTCAGCGGCTCCATCACCAGTGACGTGTCTCGGCACAAAGCGAGATGCGTGGGGATGGGGGTGGGGGTGGGGGGTGGCAGGGGTGAGGGGGGGCGGGGGTGAGCCGTGACGTAATGGGCTCTGCGGCGGCGAAGCAAATTGGTTCAGATGAGACTAATTGTGAGCGTCCACGCTGCCATCGCGAAAGGTCAGGCTGAGATGTGACTGAGTGCCACAGACGATGATAATCCTGTCAGCGTCTGCACACGCGCAGGCACACACACACACACACACACACACACACACACACACACACACACACACACACACACACACACACGCTTCTGCATGTCACGCGCACTCCCAAGAAAAAAAAAACAGTGTGGAACTTTGGCCCCGGTAAAATCTGAGGTCAACAGAGGCTGACAGCTTCTTTTACAGTGACAAAGGTCTGGGGTGCCACACATGAATTAAAAAAGGAAAGGCGGAAAAAAAACAAAAACAAACAATAATAATGAGCGCAATGAATAAGATTTGCTCCAACAGCCTCTCGGCCCCGCCGTCCTGTCATGCTGCTGACCTATTCAAGGTGTATTACTTTCATTAAAAAGTCAGTGGTGCTCACTGATAATTGCCTTACCACATCCTTGTTTAAGGGATGTCTGAAGCTGTTAGCCTCGCTGCTAGAGTCGCTTTCTCTAATGCGAAAGTCAGCAACAGGAAATGGGAAAGTGTCAGAAAAACTCGCTGCAGTGCGTACGCGCGCGTGTGTGCGTGTCTGTGTGTGTGTGTGTGTGTGTGTGTGTGTGTGTGTGTGTGTGTGTGCACCAAGAGGGGCCGCATGTGTGTCTCAAGCGCCTGTGCCCTGATGCTTTAGAGAGCAATACATACCGGAAGAGTGTAAATCCAATGTATTTAATGAATCGATAGATTTTAATGAATGAGTAACCCCACCGTCTCATTAGGCCGATCTAGCTAATGGGCAGACACATCAATTCACACTGGGCCGCCGGTTTATTTGCGGACTTCATTCGTCTAATTTGATCACATCCAACCACCACTGAGCCGCCGCTCCTTCATTGAAAATCCGGAGTGGACCAACGCCCCCTGCTGGTCAAAAAAAAGAAACCTCATCTGCGTTTGTCATGCGAGTGTGTTGAGGGGTCATCTTCACGCGTGGCAGAGAAGAACAAGAGAAAATAATCACAGCAGAGCAGACAAGTGTGATGGCATCCAGCATTGAAGTGAGACATTGACAAGCACTTTAACCAGGACACATATTTTAAAGGTGTGGTAAAGGTCCCATATTCGAGCCAACTTTAAACGTTGCCTGTACAACCCAAGGTGGCTGTAGAGTGGCCTCAGAGGGCCGAAACAACACCTGGCTGGCGATATTTTTCACAAACCCGGGTGATATCCGCACCCCCTGTGACATCACAAGAGGCTGATGACCAAAACAGTGTGTCCCCGCACTTTCTAAAAAAAAGCGAAAGGATGGACTTCCTCACTACAGTCTGGAGACACACAATACTGTTCAATAAAGACCTTGAACCTTACATTTTGCATTTTGACAAGAGTAATGAGAGCGTGACGTACTGAGCTGTCGTTGTCCGTTAGGGATGTGAGAGGAATACCTTTGAATGAAATTAACATTAGCCTTATGGCGACAGTCTTGTTGTCAACAAGCTAGCCACCGCACCGCAAAAATAGCTCAAGGCAGCAAAAGTTTCATTTTGCTGAACTCACCCGCAATGGAGTGAGCACTAACAAACACGAGCCTCTTCGACTGCCGTAGCATCGTTCCAGACTTTTCCTTTTTGTGCTTGGAGCCACAGACGTTCGACGCGTATCATGTTGGATCCGATGAGATCCAGCAGGGTGTTCTGGGAAAGCTCGACACCACTGCTGGTTCTAGTTTTGACAGCCAACGGCACCGAAAGTAGAATCCAGAATACAAAGCTATACGTTTTATTTTTGTTTTTTTAAGAGAAACTTTAAAGGATAGCAAGCAAAACGGCACAGATTAGTGTGATACGTTGTGTGTTTAGTGAAATTCGATCAAAGCAAAGGTCCCTCGGCATTCGGCTTTCCGTTCAGTGCTTACGCAAAGTGACGTTCTCCCATAGACTTTGCGAGAGTTCAGTGGTTTTCTATCCTCTCTACTACGGCGCCATCTTGTGGCAAAAAAACTAAATAAAAAAAAATAAGGCGTCGTTATGAGGTATTCTTTTTGTGGGGAATGTGTGTGTGTGTGTGTGTGTGCGTGCGTGCGTGTGTGTGTGTGCGTGTGTGTGTGTGTGTGTACCCAGCTCTTCCTACTTTTTTTTTTCTTTTTCTTTTTTTCGCACATGAGGACATTTGGACCCCTGTGTCTGAATGGCGCCTCAGCTGGCCAGGTGTGACGTCCATCCCTCCATGTGGTCTGAGTTAAATCAAAGTGACTGCAGAGGCCGGACATTAGCATCTTAACCCTGCCTGCGATCCCAGCACGCCTCGTCCTCCTGCACACCTGCTCACTGGCCAGCACAGCAAATACAGCAGCTAAGTGTTTGGCTCTGTTCTCTTACTCCGTGTGTGTGTGTGTGTGTGTGTGTGTGTGTGTGTGTGTGTGTGTGTGTGTGTGTGTGTGTGGACCTGCCCGTCAACACCGCCGTCCAGCCTCGCTGCCTGACTGACCCATTCATCTCCTGCAGGGACCGTAATGAGACGATCCTCCCTGTTTGGACCGACCTGACAGAGAGAGATTACCTCAATGCTTGCATGGATTTTCTCCCTTGTCTCCTCCTCCCCATTCGTCCTCCCTGAAAGTGGTAAATTCAAGGCGCATTAATGAGGAGCGATGGATAACACACTCTTCTTTTAATTACCTTCCAGCGGAGTTGTTCAGGGGAGGCCCGGCGACTCCTATCTGGTGCCTGCTTTTGGGGGGAGGGTCACTTGTTAAGAAGCTTTTTCACTCATTTAAAGTCAGAATACTTGAGGTGATTAAATAGTGAATAGTGATTAAATAAAATAATGTCTGGGACTGCTTGCAAAATAAATCAGGTGTTGATGTCAGCACTTACCAGAGGCAGCAGATTGTCTTCAGGGATAATTGGCAAATGTTGAGTCTGGAGAATTAAGAAGTTATAAAAGTTAAACTCTATGATGATTATTGTGCCTATATTGGTAAAAGCCAATTTTTAAGAGAACGTCACTGGTATTTGGTATGGTCAGCATATGTGTTTGCACATATTCAATCAGAAAGGTCTCTGAGGGCACAACCAAGCACCTGTCTGAGGGGTCGTCACAAGCCTGGGGGTGTTATCAGTACACAGTGTGACATCACAAAGGGGCGATGTTTTAGCACACACTTCCTGAAAGAAAGCAAAAGTTAAAAAAAAAAAAAAAAAAAAAAGGGGGAGCACAGATGGCGTGATGGAGGACCATTTGCATCCATTCAGCACACACTTATTTGCAGTTCACACTCAGATGTCTCTTATCTGCTCATGCAGTGGAAATATTTCAGCATTACAGTGTCACCTAAAAGCAGTCAAGTGACAGTGTGGGAGCAGGAGAGGGTCAGTTGCCTCTTTGTGTGCATGCTCTGCTGTCTACTGCTTTTGGACACTTGCCAGTTGAAGCACTCGGTGGCCTGCGTGGCTCTCTGCTATCTGGCTTCCATTGTGATTTGAACTGTTCGTTGCGCCACAGTAGAAGCCAAGAAACAACTTGAGCAGTTAGAATGACGGGCACCTCTGACAAAAAAAAGGTAAAAAGAAAGAAATATATATATGTATTAGGCATCAAAAACGACAACCAAAGCAAATGAGTCAGTAACTAATGTTGATTTTGCATGCCCTTGTCTTCACCCTCTCCCTCGAATATTTAGTTTGACCACGGTCTTTTCTCGGCATCCTAGTTTGAGCCCTTGTGCTGTCCTCCTACATTTTTGTTTGGCTTTCAAGTTTGTGTCAAACACATAAGTTGGGTTTTAGTCTCCCAAAAAAAAAAGAACACATTGAAGTTTCCCTAAACTTTACAAACAGTGTTTGGAGAGTGTGCGTGTGGGAGGGCCTTTAAACGTGTTCCTTCATCACTCAGGTCTGGCCCAACAGTCTTACCAGGCCTAATAAACATTGATTAGTCCACATAATCAATGCGCTCAATGACAATGATTCAGTGCGCTGCATAAATGTATCGACTGCTCTACACCCACCCCCCCTTTTTTTCATGCATTTTCTGCATTTATTAACTAACTATTTTGATAGAACAACGTTTGTGTGGCTCTCTGTGGAGTTAACAGACATATTTCATTAAATGATGCTGAGCTGAGATAAAAACGCTATCGACCTTCTGTCGTCATTTTATGAAAAAGAAAAAAAAATGTTTGGATTAATTGAAAAGATTGTCGCGAAGCTCCGTGGTCTGCCCGACAACCACCAGAAGGTGGCAGTGTTTAGCCACCGTTGGCGCCGAAGCCCTTCCGGGTTCATTCCACCCAAAGAAATGAGTGAATTTTTTTTTTCAATTGTTTCTTTTTTTTTTCAAGTCAATGTGCATGTATTAAACAATAAGTAACATTAATAAGTATTCACAGACTTCCAGCTCCTCCATTCTAACCGTTATATACAGTTAATTTAAATGAGGAAATGAAGAAAATCTCTTGAATATTGTGACCTTAAATCTACACGCTGCAGCTCAAAACTTGTTTAGACACCTGCAATGTGAGCTGAAAAAGGAAAAAAAAAAGGAGGGGGATCAAAAATCAGGGAAAAGTGATTTTGGGGGAATACCACGACACACACCTGTACGCACACGCCAACACCAGCTAACATCTGAAACACAGCTACATGATACTGATAACTTACGTTCGTTAAAAAGGAAAGGAAAGGAAAAGGAAAAGTGCAGTAGATTGGAAAACCCCAACAGGTAACTTTGCTAGTCTTGGTTGCATGCATGACCAGGTCACGTAATGAATTTTGAAAGTAGAAAAAGCCTGTTTAATCAGGACGAATCGCTGCACAGAGGTGGAGAATGTCAGAGAGAGCAGGCACAGCTGCTTAGTGAGAAATCCAATACTGACTGTCGGGATAAATGTCCTGCATATTCTCTCATCTGTCCCAGGGGCCCTGGTATTATGCCTCTCACGTTAGCGCCCCTAATTGGATTAAAAATGGCTTGTTGTTGGGAGAAAAATGACAGAGAAAACTGCGATGATTATTGCCGTTCAACAATCTTGGCGCTCGGAGCTTAAGGGTAAAATAGCTGGAAAGGTTCTGGGAAAAGGTCAAAATCAGCCGACGCGTTCAGCTGGCAAACGTCGAGCTCTTTTCGACAGGCTGTGCCTTTAATAACAAACAACGGAGACGATAAAGTCACAATTCCCTGCATTTGAAAGTCCCTTTGTAGTAACGGACGGTTCGCTTTTCTTGCACAGTTTGGTAAGTGTCACTACACGAAGGGTCGTGCGAGTGCAGGTGTGCGCTGGGAGGCGTACGTGCGCTCGCAGCGATGGGTGCACGCGTGAATAGAAATAAGGCAGACAAATCCATCAGACGTCCTCTGGGTTCTGCGGTGGATGCCGCCAGGAACACCCATTAACACGAAATAAATGCTCAACGCCATAAAGCTGACAGTGTCTCATTCATACTGTCACTCTGACTAAATTACACATAAAAGCACTGATAACATCATCATTAAATATTGATTTTAAGGATGGCTGGAGCAAAAAACACTCCCCCCCCCCACCCCCCACCATTCGGGTTTGTGTTGCAGACGGCAGTGGGGGGGGGGACGTTGATCAGAGGCCGAGACGACGGAGAGGCCTGGTTGGTTCTCCTCCTCCTCCTCCTTCTGTTTCTTTTTTTTACACAAACGGAAAAAGATGACGGGTTCTCGTGATGAACGGAGGAGGAGGGAAAGTGGAGTAAGAAGGAGAGGGGGAGAGGTTGGGGGAGAGGAGAAATTGGGGGGAGGTTGGTGTGGGGAGGGGGGGGTAGAAAGAGATTTAAGGCAGAGGCTCAGAGCAGATGTTAGTGTTGATGATGATGGATGCAGCTTGTTGAAATGCAGAGTTGTTATCATGAGACGCACTCGCAGCCTCGTCGCTGCGCACTTTCCCCCCCTCTGATGCTGGTGTGTGTGTGTGTGTGAGAGAGAGAGAGAGAGAGAGCGAGAAAGAAAGAGAGGGGGAAAGGAGGGGGGATGCCGAAACAAGCAAAATGGCCAAATTTCTGTTTTTCTGTTGTTTATTTCCCCCTGAGGCCGTTGATTCCAAGTTAAGAAATTGACTGTAGTGACCATCTAAGAACTAAGATCATCCACCGGCCGCTGAGATCAGCCCACAAAGCAGCAACAAAGCACCGCACCTCCTCGACTAATGTTAAAGAAAAAATGCAACTCACTGCAGGGTTCCACTGGATTAGACTGTAGAATGTATTTCCTCTTTGTCCCACAGGGGAGATGATGTCACGTTTAACCTGAGGGCATCACCGGGCGACTGCACACATGCCCACAATCATCCAAATTCACAATGACCGCATGCACACACGCACAATCACAAGGTAGCAGGTGGCGTGCGTGCGTGTGTGTGTGTGTGTGTCTGAATGGGACATGTTGAGTTGGTAACCTGCTCTACACTCCAACCAGACAAAAGGTGCAGGACAGAAACACGTCGGTAATTGATTGCTAATTAGTTCTTTTGTCGTCGGCCATTGTGTTGTGACAGTGCTTTGCCCTCTCGGCTTGTCTATTCACACACACACACACACACACACACACACACACACACACACAGCCTCGAGGATGGGAAATAACCAAAGCCAGCCTGTAATGAGACGTCCCGACGTGAGCGACAGCAGGAGACAGACGCTGTTTCACCAGAACCTCCAGCACTGACCTCTGGAGCCGCAGCAGCATGTTGACAGAAGCTGCGCTTCCATCGCCCCTAGAAATTGCGCAAAACCTAAATATTGCTAAAAGGTTTTTACACTCTCATGTGAGGTGTTTTTTTTTTTTAGACGATATAGATGTATATCGCAAAAGTGTCATGGAAACAATTTTCTCGCATTTACACATCGGCGGACGTGACGTACTGGGTCACGTGACCAGTTCACTTCAAGTGAAAATGGCACGTTATGTTTGGACGGATGAGGAGACACAACATTTTTTTTTTCACCAACCAATCAAAGAGAAACAAAAATAATTCCATTCTTGACAGCAAACAAACGTAAACAAACAAAAGCAAAGGTAATTAGATTTTACGAGACTTAAGGCTTTTGCGCTTCAGACCCATGCCATGGATGTATTACAAGAACTGAATACCGGACTGGCCATATGGCGATGCACCGATTTTTCCCGGTGGCCACTCGAGGTACTGCAGCAGAAAAATCCCATGGGCCCAAAAAGCATTTTCCCCATAGACAGCGATACAAAAATATACGCCTTTAAAACGGCTGACAGGACGACTGTGACCTGAAACGCGATTCATAGCAAATCTTTCAATTGTAGATTTTTCACTTATGGCCTTTTAGTCATTTAAAAAAATGATGAAGGCCAGAAAATCACCGGAAAAAGAGTTTATTCCCAGTGTGACGTCACAACGTTGTACGTGCTGCTGTGTCTCAGGCTCGATCTGATTGGCTGCATCCTGATGTGTCTGGAAGTGACGTCGCTCTGATTGGCCAAATACATCATATGAGTATACAGAGGCATGATGGGAGGTGGCACTACTGCGCATGCTCTATGGGCCCATTAGTGCAGAAGTCAAAACCTTTTTTTGAGTATGCGTGAGCAAATCATTGAAATGAATGGGCCGCCATCTTGGATTCTGGGGGCTTGTTCACACCATTCAATGGAAACACCTGCAAATCGCAATTATACTTTGTCGAATTTTTTGGAAAAATTGCTTTTATTTTGTGAAAAACTGTAATGGAAACGCAGCTAGAGTGAGCCGTGCCTTCTAAGAATAGCATGTATGCTAGTCTCATTGCATAATGTGTAATGCGGATATAAAGGCATGACAATCTCGCACACACACGCACGCACAGACACACACCTCGCCCCAACACACCTCTCCCCCTGTCTGTGTGCTTTACAGTAGACGCTGCGCCATTTCCGGGAGTTGCCACACGCAGGCCCACATCTCTCTCCCCTCCTCTCCTCATCAGTGCATGAGAAATTACCTAATGAGGAATGGGTCGCACATTTCCACAAACTCATTAACCCGCGAGCGAGTGAGACTAATTGCAGCGTTTGGGTAATGTGATTTCACATCTGTTACCGCAGCCCAGGACACAGTAGTCAGCACAGGGCTGGATCAGGTGGGCCGGGCCTCGGCAAGATTTAAGCGTGCGTGCACGGGCACATGCACACGCCCGCACACACTGTCCGTTTGTATGTTGTTTGGACTACCTGCTCCTGTTGGAACTATACTGCACATGTTTAGTAGCGTTTACAGTGTGCATAATGTTTAGGAGAGCTGAACACTGATTGATTTTGAATGACTACTGGTATTAAACAGCACTTTCCTGTTTCTATGTATGTTTAACTGCATTTATCTTTTGGAAAATATGTTTTTTTTTCCCCACATTTAAAGGTTAAAATCATTTGGCGCTAATTCTGGAGAAGAAACAACACCAACATGCCTCCACAATTCACCCGACGTTGTTTGACAGTCATTTCCAACGGCTTAATTAACAACTAGTTTCCACATAATCACTTTGACCTCCCACACATTTAAAAAAGAAGTAAAAAAAAAAAATAAAAAAAAAAAAGAAGATTTTATGTTATTTTACTTTGCTTCTTTAGTGCAATTAAAAACTTCTCTCTTTGGCTCAATATGTAATCAGTAAATATAACCTCAGAGTAATCTGTTGTTATACGTGAAAACAGGAAAGAAAATATTAAAATAGCTTTCAATTGAATACTGGAAAACTTTAGTTTGTCAAAACTAATCAACACAGCAGTGTGTTATTTCTCACACTCACAAGCACATAATTGGAATACTTTTGTTTGTTTGTTTGTTTTGTTTTTTTCTTTGCAGGGTCCTGACTTGGGTTGGTATTTTCAATAATTTGCTGAATTACCGCAGAGAAATTTGTCAGTATAGAGAAGGTGGGAACCAACTGTTTAATATGGGAAACGTAATATACTTCTGTTAATTATAATTAATCTTTTGTTTAACCCCCCCCCCCTCTGCATTGTTACAGAAACTCCAATTATAAGTTTACAGGCAGTGGGACTGCTTATGGTAATGCCATATCTCATCAATTACCGTCCTGCGACCGTAAATTGGCCTCGGCGCTGACGAGATGGGGTTAACACGCTGATTAATTTGAGCTGCTGTGATTTCAGGCTCAAGTTGACACTCATAATCTTTGACACAGACAGTGAGGTCTGCTCACTCTCATAATGGAAAAATTGTATACTCTCCCGTGTCAGCTGGATTTACAGTCATGCTTCCTCACATGAGGGCGATTTGCAGGTGGAAGTCACCGCAGTGAGACTTTTCCCTGTGTTAAAGGTCACATTTCCAGAAAAGCTCTGAGTGTGGAGGATTCAAAGGCTTCAGGTAGAGCATTTCTCCCCGTGCTTTTATTTTGTGCTATTAAAAGACCGTGAACAGGCAACATACAAAGTCAGTTTGTGCCTGGGAACAAATGAAACCATTTGTATTATGAAACCATTTGTATTATGAAACCATTTGTATTGACCTCTCAGGAAGCGAGGGCCGGGTATGATGAGCAGGGGAAAAAATATTCAGCATGTAAATATCAATAATCAATAAACGAGCGACTGCTAGTGGTAGTAAATGGAAAACCAATGATTGTCCATCTCAGGCTTCAAATTGTGAATGACCTCATTAAGGGCCTACTGGATGGGCATTTATTGCACAGAAATTATAATATTGTCACCTGAAGGGGGATATACAATTGACTAAGATGCAAAATTTATAATCTATCTATCTATCTATCTATCTATCTATCTATCCCAAATCAGCTTTCTCCGAGGGGTCTCCCTGTTATAAACAAGGAGACTCGCAGTATTTACGACGACAGCCGAACCAAAACGACAGCGATTCTTCTCCGTTCACCTGGGTGACGTCACCGTCACGTGAAAGCGGTGACATCTTTACCGCAGCTGTCAGTCACCCTGCCCTCGCGAAGCTCACAAGACGCTGTAAAAACTCGGAACAATCCCGTTTATTCGGGGCGCACGCGGCGGACTCGCGCCACCACGTGTGCGCAAGCAGTCTCTCCGCGTGCCGTGACGAACGCACCAGAATAAATAAATAAATAAATAAATAAAAGTCAGAGAGAGAGAGGGAAAAATTCATCGGACACACGAATCGCTCCGGGTTTTGACATTCATTAAAATTACTTTTATTCGTTTCAAATCGGTACAAACCCGTCAATATGGTGCAATTCGATGTAAGTTCAAACATTTAAGAAATGTGTCAAGTAATAGCACATACAATAAGTTAAAACATGTCACAAAAAAGACCAGCGGGTACATAGCAAGAATGTTTGATCTACACAAAACATCCTAAAACAGAGTAGGCCTACTGAGAGATCATTGTATTATTATTATCTTCTTTTTTTTCAATTATTATTATTATTATTATTATTATTATTATTATTATTATTATTATTATATCGACTTACTTTATCGCTTTAATAAAAAGTTTCCCCTGCAGTCTGAGGGGGCACCGTCTGCCGCCTTTAAATCATCCAAGCTTTTTAAATCCACATGCACGGTGCATGCCTGAAAGCCAGTTCACTCGGCCCCACCGTCACCTCGGTGTAGCGTGCGGTAGGCTGCTTACAAAAACAAAAACAAAAACAAAAACAAAACAAAAAAATCATTATACCCAGTCTCATAAATAACTTGTTTGACATAACACAATTTCACCTGAACACAATAACATGTGTGCGTAAAGACACACCCAGTGAAAACGCAAATACGACGATTGTTCGGCTCCCGTTAGTCGGGGGCCTGAAGTCTAGAGCTCAGCAGTATTTATAATAACTGATAAAATCCTCTTCAGATAGCGAGATAAATAACCACACGCGCACGCACGCACACGCACACGCACATGCACGCACGCACGCACGCACACACAAATTATTATCCTCCATCTGTCCATCAGTAGTGTGTCCTTCTTTTTAGTCTTCTTTTCTGCCTAACGTCACACACACACACACACACACACACACACACACACACACACACACACACACACACACATTTTTTTACACTTCGGCCTGATTTGTTCACTCGATCTCACTTTCATTTTTATTCTATTTTTTTTTAAATAGTTGGGCTTAAACTGAACAACAGCCGCAATTCCGGCGGCCGAGACGGGGGAGGGGGGGGTAGGGGCTGGGGGGGGGGGGTTGTTTTGGAGGAGAAGGTGTTACAGTCACTAAGTGAAACTCATGGACACTGTGTGCTCCAGCGCCTTGCGCCGCAGCGAGGCGATGCTTGTCCCTCTCCACATGTCACTGTCCGGGGAGCTGCACAGCTGCGGGGAGCCCGATACGTTCGTGGGGCCGGAGAGCGAGGCCGACATTCCGGGGAAATGCGACTGGTAGAGGTGCGACTGTAGCCCGGAGCCGTTGGACGAGAGCCCGTTGGAAAGGCCCATGGAGTTGGGCGGCGGGCCCGGGCCCAGGTTGCACTGTGACAGCGACTGCGGCATGCCCGGCTGGCGGCCCAGGGCCGGCGGCAGCTGGAGCTGGGACACCCCCGGCATCCCCGTGGCCCAGCGGGAGTCGTTGGCGTGAAAGGAGCACAGGCTGTTCTCCATGGCGGCCGCGGCCGAGAACTGGGGCAGGCCCGGTGTAGGCAGCAGCGTCCCCGGGGAGCGGAACACATTGGTGGTCTTCTTCCTCTTCTTCCACTTGGCGCGTCTGTTCTGGAACCAGACCTGCGGGGGGAGCAGACACACGGAACCGTGAGCCGGCGAGGGATCAGACCCGGAGGTTGTTGCAGGCGGCCGCAATTTGCGAGCTCGGGGGCTTTAATTGTGCAAATACCGCGGCGAGGCACTACCGCTGGTCTTTTATATCATAAAGGCGATCGCCAAGAAATCATGGGTTTGATCGTGTTCTGCGTGACCACAGAGATAAACGGAACGAAACCTTCTTTATTGGGCCAACGAACCCATTATCATTAAAAACAGACGAATAAACAAACAAAAAACAACAAAAAAACAGAACTATGCTTCAACAGCAGGCGGGCAGTGGAGGCCATGAGAGTACCATTCAAGGCTATTGACCATGTTCTTCTGATCAGTATTATTATTGTTGAGTTGTGACGTTATTACTTTAGAATTATCCCCTTACTACGTGGGCCCACTTTAAAATTATTTCAAATTCAATTAAGCTGATATCGATGTGACAATAATTGATGATAATAGTGAAAAAGGAACAATACAGGGATAACATGTTTGTTTGTTTTTAAAGAAAAATAAACCCAATACATGTGTTATCACTGCAACGTCTAACATCGTTCTTTTTTTTTTCTTTTAGGTCTATAACCAAATTCATAGACGCCTTTGCGATAAGTTGGACTTCTTCAGTAAAGATTGCATCATCTTTGGCCCGTGATTAATGTGCGCTTGGCGCCGTGAGTCGATGACTCCGTATTAAAAGTGAAATCTCTCTCTCTCATTCCGCTCAGCCATCCGTGAAACGTCGCCCAAACCCCATTACACTCCGGGAGAAAGAAAATGCAATTTCTCATTCCATTAAAAAAAAAAAAAAGTACAATATATTCTGGAGTCCTATTAAGACGTCGCTGATAGAGCATTTTAAAACCCAGAGACGGAGAGAGAGAGAGCGTGAGAGAATCCATGCATGCACGCACGGCAACCCGCACTGTTGTGTAGCGACGGCGAGCGCCACGCAAAGCAGAACCTGCTGCGGCCGAGATGGAATAAAGGAATGATGATCAAGGTGACTAATGATGACGCTGGTTTTTAATGCTTTCACGGGGATCATTTGCATGAATTTCACATTGCTGGTTAATAGCCCGTCCACTGTTGTAAATAAGACTGAAATTGGTTGGTGATGTGTTTGGTTTACATGGGAGCCCGCGGTGTTGTCCTGCATGCTTGTTCGAAAAGAAAACAAGCGCTGTACGTCACAGCTGTGTTGTCGAAAGAGGGCTCTTGTTTCGTGTTTGGAATATAGAACAACAATAATACAACGTGGATGTTTTTTTCTGGAGTGTGACACGTCGCTGTGGCCCGTTAATTGTGTAAAGTTGCAAGTAAATGTCGCACTTAACAAAAACAGTTGCAAAAAACCCAATATATGCGGGTAATGACAAATATTTTATTAATATTATTATTATTATTATTATTATTATTATTATTATTATTATTATTATCATTATTATTATTATTAGTTTCAGTGTTTCCATTCGGGGAGGTTAGAGGTGTTTCAGCACCATGGACAGCCAACTGAGCAGCTAGTTTAAAAAAAAACTACAGACGACCAGACTAATATTTACTGATCCAGAATCGTGTGATTCTGTGGCTTGAGTCCAAATTTTTCTCACGCATTTTTAATCAACCCCAGTTGTCTAGTTTTTTTTTGTTTTGTTTTTCGTTTGTTTTTGTTTTGTTTTTTGAAAATCAACTCGGGTGATGCTTATAAAGTAATGGTGCCTGAAATAATTATTAAGTGGCTGGTTCACATTTATTGCAACAGCTGCGATGATTTGATTGAACATGCGCGACAGTTAAAAAAAAATACATATATATATATATATATATATATATATATATATATATATATATACACATACATGTTGGGCTTAAAACTAATAATAATAATAATAATAATAATAATAATAATAATAATAATAATAATAATCGTCTGCACTGAAAGCTCGGGAACTTATGGACACGACTATTTATTTTAGTCATTTCTCATTGACGGTAATTTAAGGCAGCTAACAACAAATAGCTGAAGCGCTCCACAAATTACAAAAACAAAACAAAAAAAAAAGCACAGGTTTTGGATCATTTTAGACTACAATCGCAGCGACTTCCGGTATATTTGCTGGATATTTTTGAGACACTGAATCGATGCCCGCAAGGTTCAGAGCGGTTTCCAAAGCCGCATTCCTCCACATCAACGCACCGTCACGCATGCAGCGCCGTCCGTCACGCAGCGCACACTACACAACCACCACAGCGGTGTTTACCTGAACTCTGGACTCGGTGAGGCCGATCCGCAGCGCCAGTTCCTCTCTCATGAAGATATCTGGGTAGTGCGTTTTGGCAAAGCTCCGCTCCAGCTCGTTGAGTTGCGCCGGAGTGAAGCGCGTCCTGTGCCGCTTCTGTTTCTGCTGACTGGCGCTCTGACTGGAGCTCTGCTGCTGCTGTTGCGGCTGCTGCTGCTGCTGCTGCTGCTGCTTCTCCTGGTCCTTCCCGTTCACCTGCATGCCGGCAGAGTTGGAGCCCACCGTGGTGATGTCCTCTCCCGGCAACAGAGTGGTTCCCTCGACCGAGTCTGCGCCGGGCGCCATGTCTCCTGGATGGCCCTGGTCTGGAACACCGCCGCCCAGGCGGCATTTCAGAGCCTCTCGGTGTCCGAGTATCTCCGCGGCATCCTTCATCCCTGACAAGGCGAACGGCGGGAGAGACTTTGGGTAAAGGGGGCAACGCGTTTGACAGACTCGCTGTTCAAAATGGAAGGCAGTTCGGTTGAAAGACAAAACCCTAACCAATAAATAAACTAATTCTGGGCGGAAAATAACAATACTTGTAGCGTTACGTGATGGAATATTTGGACATTTCAAACATTACACAAAACGGAAATATTAAGACAACAGCGAGCAAAACAGTTAACATTACCAACAACGCAAACTGTCTATCTATCTATCTATCACGTTTAGAAGAAGGAAGAAGTTGGAATCTTACACTGGAGTTTGGGGCCGGAGTTTAGTGATGATAACTCACCGAGCCGAGCATCCAGGAGGTCGGCGTGAGAAAGCATGGCATACCGCTCCAGGGTGAAACGCGCTCGGAAAAATCCCACAACTTTGGGGCAATTTAAAAAGTGTATATGGTCTAAATGAACGAAAATTCGGTTTGTGGTTAAAAAAGGGGGTCCCTTGCATTATAATGCCCTTTAGAGCGACGGGGAGGCGCTTATTAGTTGAAAGAACCCGTGAGCTTCCTCAAATAAGAGCCAATCAGAGCCGGAGCTGGGAAATGTCAGCGACGTGACTCCCCCCTCTTTTCTCCCCCCGCCCTCCCCTCCCCTCCGGCATCTTTGCGCGTGGTGCGCGCGCAGAGCCCAACGTGCACGGCGCACAACAATTTAATCGAATCCTGTGCCATTCCGTCCTCTGATTTATTAGCTTTTTCATGCTTAAATTATTCCACGTTAAACGTCTTAATGTGTTTGTTTAATGTCGTACAGGTGTGACAGGATCCCCCTGCTCATATAAGACAGACATCAGAGATGTAAAAATAGTGCATGTGAGCTGCAGGGCGAAATGTCCGTTGCATCTTTTGGCTCGAGGTGAAAAACGACGGTTTCGTGCAAATTATGAGGCGATTAATTAAGAAATTCTGTTTTGTTATTTTTTTATTCAAGTCAGTGGGCTGTTAACGAGGATTCTAAGTTTAATAGAAGCATTTAAAATACATCTTAAGAGCCACAGCATTTAAAATATGTTCAAGCTTGTTTTGTTGTGCGTTACAAAAAAAATAAAAACCTCGTCTTTTGGTGGAATCGCAGCGTGGACTTTGGCCCTGGGATGAACGCCTTCCGGAGGCAGCCTCCTCCCAGAACCCCAGAGCCCAGACCTTGGGTCCCGAGCAAAACAAATATCACTCCCATTACACACTGGCGGGTGATTTGTGGAGACAAATCGGCTAAATAAATAAATAAATGAGTACAGATGGATTTTAAGCTCCGTTACCGATCAGGCGGCGCTTTAGCTCACATTGACTTTTCATCAGCGCCGCGGCAATTAAAGGTGTTTAGGGCCCGGTTCGGTTCAAACAGAATCAGATGTGGTGGACCCTAAACGATTGTAGCCCCTCTAACTGGGGGTCCATAAGTAGGTCTATTATACAATTAACAGGACAGTCATTGATCCACGCGCCGCTCTCACTCGTGCAGACAGCGGTGGTTGGAGTAGAGGTGGTAAGGGGGCTGAGGAGGGGGGGGGGGGGGGGGTTCTGGCAGATGTCAGGGTGAAGCCGCTGAATAGACCACCGCCTGGGACTCAATGCGCTTCTTTATGGCCGCACAAAGGAGGCGTCCGAGCGGAGACTTCTCTCTCCCACTCTCTCTCACTGTGTGTGTGTGTGTGTGTGTGTGTGTGTGTGTGTGTGTGTGTGTGTGTGTGTGTGTGTCCCTTCGAGCAGCACAAAGGCAGCTCATCTTTTATGCTCCTCAATCTGCCGGGATGTCACAAGGAAGCGGCCTGTATGCGTTCACAGCGTGGAAAAACTTGAAGTTATACGGACGGGGTGCGAGGTCCGGTGAGATGAGGTGAGCTGAGGGGAAGATGAGAGCAGCACATCCCCGTGGATTTTTGGGAGAAGGCATCGAGAGAGAAGTCAGGGAGACACCGGGTGTGTGTCTGGCTGTGAACGGCCGAGCGACTTCAGTCACTCCGTAAGGGCATGAAGAAGACACCTGAAATCGGCGTTAAAATAAATGAAATTCCCGTTTGCTGCGGACTCCTTTTGTGCATGGGTTAGCATCAAACACACAGCCAAAATAGTTCAATTCATATGTTGCTAAATTTGGATAACAGATAACTCTTAATAGAGAGATGGTAATGGTGGGAGGGTGATAACTGGGCTAATTATTTGGCCTACTTTTCGCATATATAGAGATATAGATATATGTATATAAGAAGTTAATAAAACAAACTAAAACAAATTATTATATTATTATTATTATTATTATTATTAGTAGTAGTAGTAGTAGTAGTAGTAGTAGTGGTTGTCGTATAATGGTATTGTAAGGGCTTTATTATTATCTTATTATATACTGAAGCTTTATCGAAAAAACTGAATAATGCACACATTACAAATCAAATCAGTACGATAGTAAGCATAATAATTACATACAATTATTAAACAATAACAAAACAATAAAGTGTATAATAATAATAATAATAATAATAATAATAATAATAATAATAAATAAGGACATAAATAAACGAAAAGGAAAATGGTTGAGGAAAAAAATATGCAGGTTAAGGTGGATCCTGTAAACAGCTAAGAAAAAGGTTTTATTATTTTATTCCATCTGTGTTCCGGACCAACTTGATAAATATTGATAGTGCAGTTTGTTGCGAGGCAGCAGCAGCAGCAGCAGCAGCAGCAGCAGCAGCAGCAGCCCGGACAGCAGATCTCCCGTCAGCTGTCCGATCGGCAGCCTGTAACTTATTGCAGTAATCAGAGGGACCCTCTTGAAATGAGTCTATGTCTCACTCAGGCTCCCTAACTGGACCGCATCAATCTTCCCGCAGTAAAAAAAAAAACAACACACACACACACACACACACACACACACACACACACACACACACACACACACACACACACACACACACACACACACACACACACACACACACTCGGAACGCAATCCTCCCTCGGGTTAATGCGGCGCATCTGAGTGCACAACGCCTGTTTACACGCGAGGAGACATTTTTAATGGAAGCGCACCAAAAAACAAATGCAATTCTGTCGAGCAATTTCAAAGATCAAGAATTCCGTGTCCGCGCTCGCCGCGGCTTTTTTAGCAATCAAAGTGCGGTAAATCCATTGCTCATATGGACGCCCCCCCCCCCCCACCCCCTTCTTTTGGCGCAACGGAATAAACACAAACCCTCTGCGGCCTTACGGGTGAAAGATTTGGGAACTCTTTTTTTTTTTTCACGAGGCCACTGCGTTTTGTCAACGAAGAACTTGTTCTTCTCTTGTTGTTCGACCGCGAGCGCATCTACATCCAATCAGCTACACAGAAATCCAAGAGAGGAATCGATTTCCCAATGTGCTGCGCGGCGGTGACGGCTCCCTCGCACATCACACAGTAGTTTGGCGCGGGTAATTCGATGACAGTCGGAGATATAAGAAGCGAAGCCATGAGTGCGTTACATCCGAGGCCGAGGAGGAAGCACCACACAGACGGGCAGGACCATTAAGAGGCTCCCCTCCTCTTTTTTTTTTTTTTTTTTTGGCCACCCGGTCCTGCTGCACCACCCGCAGCATCTCATGGCCCAATTAGAGGCGCTGCCCTCCGCCTGGTCGCCGCTACACTGCGTGATCTGGTGCACATAGCGGTAATCACGGCTTCAAATAAAATAATCAGCAAAGAAGAGCGATTTCCTTAATGAGGAGGAAAAGGTGTGTGTCACGGAGTGCCGGGTGCGTGCGTGCGTGCGTGTGTGTGTGTGTGTGTGTGTGTGTGTGTGTGTGTGTGTGTGTGTGTGTGGAGGGCGTGGTGCGAGGGACATACATTGGAGTAGGAAAATGAGAAATATCGATGATGTTCACGCAGCTGTGAAAATGTTTCACTTTCTCCGTCGTTGACACACAAGTGAGAGCTCAGTCGTCTGTTCGTGATGATGATTAACAAAAAAAAAAAAAAAAAAAAAAAAAAAAAAAGAACCTCAGAAAACAGCCGAAGTCCTGTTGGAAGTTATGAAAGAAAATGTGTATCGTCAGCATATACATCAAAGTTTAAGACGCGAGCGAGGAGATTTATGACGACAATACCACCAAGGAAGAGAAAACAGCCGCGAATACACGGGCTCATTAAGCTTACAACAGTCCTCCCTTGCATAACAGCAACACAATTATCTTCATAGCTCTCATCATAACCAGCGATGATTTCTTTTTAACACACGGAAGAAAAAAAAAATCACTTTAGTTTGTCTTCAGTCGTTTGGTCCCAGTGCAGAGTAGAGGGAAGTCAAGTGCCTCATAAATCTGCGGCAAACGCGTGAAGTTGTGATGATTTAATGACTCCGCAGAGATCATAAATATTGACTATTCAACTAAAATGTTATTTCTTTGATGCCTGATTAGCCACCTAATTGACTAAAAGGAGGCAGCCCTAAAAATGACACACTCAAAGTCCCAGCAGTGATGCTGCTGACACTGGTGTATTGTATAATCAACCAAAACTGTGGATGCATTCACTGTGTTCTTGTGTGTATTTTATGCAGAAAAATCCCCAAGAGTTGGTACACTTAACAAGGCTTAGACATTTAGAAAACTAAACAAACAGAAAAATATATATATATTTGTGTTAAAGTTTGCGTCTGTTTTCAGTGAAACTGCAGTATTCCAAACCAACAGTGCAACACATTTTTTTTTAGTTTTTTTATTTAGTTTTTTTATTAGCTTATATTTTAAAGAGGTAAGGGGTTTCTGTCCCAAGATAATGTCAGGGGTGTTACTGTCATTTCACAGAAAGACAGCACCAAAGAAACAGAAAAACTATTTCATTAATTAGCTATTGGAGGGGAACTATTGGTATAAATTGGAATTTAAAATAAAAAAAAGCAATGTAGTTTTGAAGTTACTAAATTAATTAACTGCTGTGTATTTGTATGATAATAATAAACATTACATAACATGTACATAAAGAGCAGGTCCAGTCAGGAGGTAGGTGGCTATATTACATCACCGAGCCCTGCAATGTGGAATTGTGGACGTTTTCCACAAGAAATATGGTGATAATAATAAATAGGTCAATTTTTGGGATATGTTTTCATACGATTAGATATTTGTCTAATCCTTCATGTAAAAACATTCCCATATTATTGTGTGCATGAAGACCAAGGTGAGATTATTCCGCTGAATTCCTTCCCATCACCTGGGGGCCTCAGCCACTCAGCCATCTGCACGTCTAATTTCCTCTCCTCCTCTGACACCTTGACTTTCCCTCCAGTTCTGCTCCAGCTGTTAGAATATGTTCTTTCTTAAGTCCGGTCATTAGTTAGGTCCATTACTGTGGCTCCATCATTAGGAAGCTGTAATGCATCATTGAAGGTAATGAGTGCTCTACATCACACGTACCTGCGAGCCGCCGACATAAACCTTTCTTCACTCCGCAGATTGGAAACGATTCAAATTTTTATTTATCTTATAACTGTGTCGGGGCGCACTAATGGAGGTGTAACAGAGGCTAATCAAGGCGCTAATGTAATGTTTAATGTGACATGAATTTTTTTTTTTTTTTTAACGACAAATGGAATAAAAAAAAACAGGGATGCATTCCGGATATGAGGGCTACTAAAGAGCAAAACATTTATCATTTTATGGCTGGTGAGGAATAAACCATTTCTCTTGTGGCAAAAACGAAACAAAAAAGAAAAAATATCACAACACATTAACGTACACGTGTCGCGGCGCAGACCGGCGCCGTTACGATAAAGCAGATAAGAGGGGAGGACTTGGGTCAGCAGTGGGTAATTTGAAATTAGAAACATGTGCTGGTAATTATCAAACTGCAGCGAAGCCACATCAACGCAATTTAATGCCTCAGCAAATTAAAGAATAAATGGGATCAGTCTCTTTGACCTTGCTCAGTCTGACTCGATCTACCTCAAGTGCGCATGGGGCTCACTCACACTTTGACACACACACACACACACACACACACACACACACACACACACACACACACACACACACACACACACACACACTGAACCTCGGAGATCTAACCCCTCTAAACTACTTTTTATTATTTTTTCCCCTCCCAGAAATTGTTGCAGCTTCCCAGTTTCCCGGGGTCGTGCTCGTCTCACTCGCCCTCTCTCTCTCTCTCTCTCTCTCTGTCGCTCTCTTTCACCTATTCTCTTCTCTTCCACGCCCCCACCCACCCCTCTTCCCTCTCTTCTTCCTCCTCTCCATCCAGTCGGCCACATTCTCTGCCGCGTCCCCCGCTATAAACACGGCGCACCGCCCCTCCCAAGATTAATTGATCATCAATTTAGCTCTAATTTGGACCAAGTCAGCTGGTAAATGGGGCAGTTTTCCCTGATTGTTAGTGAAATGTGCGCAAGTACATTGATAAATTTTGATTATTTATCAATTACAACCAAATGAACTAAATCTATTGAATAAATTCCAGCCTGATTGCCATAATAGAGTTTGAAAATATGGCTATTGATAATGATTCCGGCTAATAGTCTTTTTCCGGCCGCGCTCGCCCGGCTTGTCGGGATGACAACACCAAACTCATTTTTCACGGAATCAGCTGAGTGGCTGCGCGGCCGATCTTTCATTAATCAGTCACATTACGGGGCTGATACGCCGTAATACGCGACGCTTTCCTCCAGAAAGACTCCGACGCTTTGTCATATTTTGTGTCAATTACCAGTCATTCCGTTGTGTTCCATCAAGACATCTTGTAATAGTTAACATATGCTAAGGTAAGGCTCCCCTGTCCCGCCCTCAGGGAACTCCGTCTGGGTGGAGGCGGTGTTGTGTGCGTGCAGGGAAGAAGACAGGGGGCGCTGATGATGGAACGAACTGGGGCCCTATATGCTCTTAATTTCTTATTTTTGCCGAGGCGAGGCGCTAATATGGTGCAGCGTGGAGGCGCGGACGCTCTTTAAATGGACCTGCCACCGTGTTGTCCCAAAGTAAATGGGAGAAAGCAGCATGCGGGAAAATAGGAGATGGAGGAGATGGGGTGGAGGAGGGAAGGGAGGGAGGAATTGGAATTTTATAACTAGATGACAAAAGATTGGTTTATGCATCGGGTATTGGCGTCCTCACATCCTGGCCATTGCACACTGAGGCGGTCAGACTGCTGAGCAGCAGCAGCAGCAGCAGCTGAGTGCTGCTGACAGCCGACGGCTTATTAACGCTTTGGTTTTATTTTTGAACACGTACTGTTATCCTGCTTGTTAAATGTACTAACTATTGTGGAATGTTTAAGTATTCTAAGCAAAAGGGGTGTGTGTGTGTGTGTGTGTGTGGGGGGGGGGGGGGGGGGGGGGTTGGAAACCATAATATATTTCCACCTTGTTTAATTTCATCCTGCACTTTTAAATGTATAAAAAAACTGAGTGATAATAATAACATTAAACTTGAAAAATTCTCATTTAATATTGTACCTCATTTTATCAGAAAGGCATCATCATTATCTCTTGTCTCACTGTAACCGCTTTCAGCTAAAAAATAATTACAATTTGCCCCCTGAAACGGAGCATTTATCTGTTCTTCAATGTGACTTTTTAACCTCCCACAGTCTGAGAGCTGGACGGAGGTGGAATAACTGCAATATCAGCCTTCCTTTTTAATCAATGATATGAGCTGCCCCCCCCCCCCCACCTCCACCAATCATGACCGCTGGAAGCAACTTAATGATCAGCGTTTAATGTGGGCAGGTAAACCCCGACACTGTGGAGGCAACACGGGGGCCAAGTGCAGGTGAATTAACCCAGTCCACAGTCTAATATGCCGGTGTCAGCTCTGGTTAGCTCGCGGCTACGCAGGGGGCCTGTATTGGCAGTGGCACAGCATCCAGAGGCGGCGTCTCCCTCATATGCCAGCCATGCAGGCAGCTATCTATAATCGATGGCCACTTTTAATTGGACGGGCTGTCTTGCCGGGCGGCAGGAACACTGTATTTACCACGGGGTTATTGTGGATAAATAGGGTTGGGGACGTCGGAGGGTTTTTTTCTTTCCTCCTTTAAGAAAAAAAAAAAAAAATCCAATAAGGCTTCTGCCGCGGCGTGAAAGTCAATTATATTTGAGCGCGTCACAGTGGCGCTAAACAATCTCAAAGCGTCCAGCCGCAAACAAATTGCTATTGATCGGAAAATTACTATATTTCTCAGTCAGTCGATTGTTATTTCTTTTAAATTCGGTTAACGATTGTAAACAACTTCATTGGCCGCTTCCAAATTCAGCCACTTTTGATGCAAATGATTGTGGGAATGTCGTGTGCCTCCCTCAACCCCTCCACCCCCACTCAAAGTACATCAAAGCTTTCTGCTAATAGGGGCAGGCGTTAGAATGTTCCCTGATGTGGTCAATCAATGAAATCAAGCGCTATTAGTATAATTTTCCACGGCGGCGGCAGGTCAGAGGGAAGGTAGAAATGTAAATTAATCTCCTGTAAATCGGAACGACCTGCCTGCCGGCGCCGAGGTTGGGAGACTTTTGTCCGTATCCACGCTCTTCATTATGAACTCTGCAGAGCTGAGCTGCACGCGCTGCCTTTGACTAATGCGTAGTGACTTTTTGCGTGCGAGCCTTTGAGCCGTTAAACGTGTCACCCTGACAGTTGGCTGCCTGAAGCTGGCCCTGGTGCTATTTGAGAAACGGCAGCACCGTTTGATGGGCCTCAATTCTTTTGCTTTTTTTTGTTTCCCACTCACACTGGATGATCGCAGATTCCAAAGGCCGGACCTGTAAACTGCCACATTCTTTTGGCTTGTTTTTTACCCTATAAATCATCACTGTAGCACCCCCATCCACATTCTGAGGTGACTGCTAGCAGAGAGAGAGAGAGAGAGAGAGAGAGAGAGAGAGAGAGAGAGAGGGAGGGAAGGGGGAGGGGGCTGCGGAGAGACGACGGAGGGCCACCGGTGGACACGCTGCTTTTGGCGCAGCCTCTAATTGATATTGAGCGAGCTGCTGGCGAGGAACGCACGGGGCCAGTGCTGGCTAATCTATGCTTTAATCATCTTGTGTAATGAGAGTGGCGGCACGCTCGCTCGCTCCCTCGGCAAGAAGAGAGACTTACAAGCAACGTCTGTCAGCTTCCGGGAGATAATATTGGGTCTAATTGCGGTGAATTAGAAGAAAATCTGAAAGACTGTAACGCGAGTGGAGAGCTGTCCGAGGTGCTGAAGCTCCGTTTGGGGCCAAACTGAGGGACACGTCCCACTGTACTTCCGCCTCAGAGCACCTTTGGTTTTTTTTTGGTTTTTTTGAAGGGGGGGGACTTGCGCCACTTTAGCAATCCAAACGGTGAACTGGCCGTGCCACCTTACGAGTGCGCGCTGGGCGATTCCAGTGAGGTAAGGTTGTTAAGCGGCTGCTATTGAACAGTCCGTACAAAGGCGAGGAGGGAGGAGGACGGCGGGCCACACGCTGAATAGCAAGCGGAACATTAGCGGAGGTGTGTGCGCGGGAACACTGTCGGGCAATTAACAGGGCAAGGCATTAGAGATCACACACACACGCACACCAATCAGGAAACCATATGCGCTTACACTTGACATACACCGCACAACCTCCTATGCACGCCTGTATTTTGCGACCAGGAAGCAGCGGGGCACCTCGTGTACGATGAATCTGGCGTGCGATAAAAGCAGCAGCCTCAGTGGGGGTGGGGTGCATCACGTTTAATTGTTGTTGACATCGTAGGACACGATGGCGATTCTGGTGCGCCGCCATAAACCGAGGCAGCGAGGCTGTTTTTTGGTTGTCATTGCCCAAAGGAGAGGAGGGGGGGAGGTGGGTGGGGGGGATGAGGAGGAGAAGGGGAAGAGAGGAGAAGGGAGGAGAAGGGAGGAGGGAGATGAGAAGAAGAGGGGTGAGGAGTTGTTAGAAGAGGATGGGAGAAGAAAATAGAGGAGAGGAGGGGGTGAGGACAAGAGATGAGAAGACGGGTGAGGAGGAGGGAGAGAGGAGGGGGGTGAGGGGAAGGAGAGAGGAGGAGGAGAGAGGAGGGGAGGGGAAGAGAGGATAGGAGAAGAGATGAGGGGATGAGGAGGAGGAGAAGAAAGAAAGGGGGACAAGGAGAGGAGAGGAGGGAAGTGGGGGGGGGGGCTGATCAGCTGAGCGCCATTTTTAGAGGTGGGATGGAGTTGGGGTGGGGGGGTCTTCAGCAAAGCCGTCAGTCTGGCAGTCGGTGGCTCGGTGGCTCGCTCGCTCGCTCGCTCGGCCCGCTGCTGAGATTAGCCTCATCTATCCGGTGTCAGTGATGGTCTTGTCCACGAAATCTGCGCCTAAACAGGTCTGACTGAGAGGTTGTGCGAGCGGCCGGGAGATGGGGGTCAAACTCTGGACTCACAGCCGACTGGAGCCGTGGCGAGGGGAGGAAGGAGTGAGGGAGGGAGGGAGGGAGGGAAGAAGGGATTGAGGGATGAAAAGAGCACCGCTCGCTCCTCCGATGCCACGTCCACTTCCTGTCCCGGGAGCCGCCGCTGTGTCCCCCCACCATCAATCACATGGCAGCCGCAGTGGATTTGTACAGCGTATAAGGGCACAGCGAGCACTCAGTCAGTCGGGCGCATAGACACACAGTCTCTCTCTCTCTCTCTCTCTCTCTCTCTCTCTCTCTCTCTCTCTCTCTCTCTCTCTCTCTCTCTCTCTCTCTCTCTCATTTTTTTTTTACCGTCTAAATGAGGCAACTCATTTGTAAACATGGCCTTTATTAATTTTTTTGTATCATCGCGTGCCAAATAATGGAACCCCTCCCCATTTCCTTCCCTAACAAAATGAGATATCCATCAGTCCAGGCGAGTGACAAGTCGTCTAATAAAATGATTGAAAGGTTAGCGGGGCGCCTGCATCATCTGCTGACAGAGTGATTACACTTGTGCAAAGTCCTTCCCGTGTGGAAGCTGTGACTGATGCAGTCTGGTGGGCTTTGGTGGGCTCTGGTGTGTTAAAAACAACACATTGTTATTATTATTATTATTATTATTATTGTTATTATTATTATTATTATTATTATTATTAATAAAACTAAACTGTAATAAAACAAAATAATAATAAAACTTTTTAAGTTCCCTTTGATTAAAAACCGTGCCATGCAATTATACGTCAAACCAGTATGGTGGTTATTAAAGGCTTTTTCTATTTAATATTTTTTTTCCCCCTATTTTTGCTTGGCCACATGAAGAAATGAACGCCGTCCTCCCACTACAGAGCCGTTGCCCACTTGTAAAATGTCCAAGGCGGGAGAAATGGAGATATCAGGAGCGATCGCATTTATGAGGCTTTCTGACAAATAGGCGCAGTTACGCTCCGCCGCCGCACTGTTTACATAGGGCCAGCTCCATTCCAGCGCCAGGCGTTTATGAAGCGTGTATGCTGTGCGTGCTTGTGTGTGTGTGTGTGTGTTTGAGAGAGAGAGAGAGAGAGAGAGAGAGTTTGTCCAGCAGCTCCAGTAAACAATCCCTCATGTCGGGCTGCTGAACTTTTCAAGGTGACTGGCTGCTTTCTGGAAATGCCTGCGTCCTGCGTCCTGCGTCCTGCGTCTGCTCTCTCTGCCCGGCCCCGGGCTCCCCGGCTCCCCGCCTCCACTAACCGCCTATTATAGCTCATAGTGGAACGACCCGGAGTTATTGCCTACACAAATAAAGTGCCTTTGACAGAGATTAGAGAAATATGTATGAATTTCAGCCTAATTTATTTGATCATTCCACATTACAAAGCCGCGTAGTGCCCAAATGCGATAACAAGTTTTGAGTTCCTTTCATTATGTAGAAGAAATTAGACCTCGACGGCGTTTCGCTGGGGCGCGGCGCTCTCCCGGATGAAATGTAATTTGTGAGTGGAATTTGTTGTATCTGTCACAAATATTCCCAATTAGCCGCGTAATTATTTGAGGGTTTCTGCAGTTACGGCTTAAACCGGTAAATTTGGAGCCGTGGCTGCCCCTAATTGGTCTAGATTTGATATTTTGCATATTTGCATAATGAGGAAATTGGGAGGAAATTGTGTTCATCCATTTGTGAAGAATTCTATGAATTTTATGAATCTGAAAGCCATCCCCCTGCGGTCGGTGACTTTGCCTGGGCTCCCCAGAGGAGGCGGGAGGGTAGTGGGGGGTGCAGCGGGGGGGGTGCAGGCTCGGGCTGGGGTACGCGGCCGCGCCTCCCTGCGCGCGCACGGCAGACGCACGCACGCACCTCCAGGGTGAGATCTTCAGCGTGCGGGAAATCCCGCGACAAACGAAACGCAAGCCTTGCAGAAGTACAAAAAAAACCCCGCACAGCTGATTGATATTCAGCTCAACCTTAAGAGCACAATAACAGCAGAGTGGGATGTAAAGCCGTGTACATTAATGACGGAAGCGGTGTAATAAACGCTTCTTCACGGCTCCGCTGGCTGATTTATGAGACATTAGCAGGAGGGCCACGGCTATATTTTCATTTTCTGTCAGTTAACAAACAATATGGCCGTGTGGGTTTTTATTAAGAAGTCTTTGATTTTGTCATTAGCTTTATATTAGATAATTCATCCAGATTGGCCTGTGAGACTTAATTATGCATTATCACAGCGGCGCTGATTGATATTGAGAAAGCTAAGTGTTCTATGTAATTGGTAATAAAGAAGGTGATTTTAGAAATTTGTCCAATCAGTAATGATTATGAGGCTGCGAGTAGGTAATGATGTTAACCCTGGTCGCCTCGGTCCACCTCTAGCATATCAAATATTAAATATGATAAGCCCTACTAAGAGGGGAAATGCCTTGTTCACACACACACACACACACACACACACACACACACACACACACACACACACACACACACACACACACACACTATTAGGGGCCTTCCTCCCAGCCAAAGTTGATTTTGCAAATGAGCTCAAGAAGCCTGACGTGGCCGCTTCAGCCCTGAAGTTGAATGAAAAAGTGAAGCCTCCACCTGGGAAAGAAGGTAGTGGTGGTGGTGGTGGCGGCTGTCGTACTCATGTGGAGGTGCTTCAGCCCGCCGGGAGCCGTATATCAGCCGGCAGTAAAAGAGGGAGACGCCGGGAGCGCTGATGACTGTGCGAGAGATGGATGTGTTAAGTGACCTTGGTCTCCTCTCAACGATGGAGCGCTGATGATGACTACGGCCCCATCCTGCCATTCCCACTGCCCCCGTCGTGTGACTGAGTGTGTTGGTTTTTCTTCTAAGCCAGACGCTTTCACAGTAACACATTCATAAAAGAAAATGGCACATGAAACATATTTAATAGATTCTATTTATGGACTTTCTCTCCATATATCAGCTACAATCGTGAATTATATTACACTTTTACTGCTGTTTATATTTATCAATAATTACATGAATGTTAAAATGACTATTGAATTCAAATATTTATTTTGCCACTCCTTCACTTTTTTAAGAAACACATTTTCTTTGATAATTTGTGATATAATTTCTGTGAATTGTGATTTTCTTGTCGCCATTTCATAAAACCAGGTATTGTGCAGTCATTTCCAATTGTATGTCCTGTTGTGCTTAATAAAACTAAAAAAATATTCTAATGTTCCTTCAAAAAAAATAAACTGTCCAGCTCACTAAATCTTCGTCAGTACTAAATGTCTGTTTTACTTTTAAAGTAAAGAATAAATGAATTAAGAAATCAGTG